>NW_027528977.1:6962486-7093449 GCF_008692635.1 Crocuta crocuta | reverse complement strand
TCTTCCTGTATACAGTTCTTCACATTAATTTTAAAAGTAAAAAAAAAAAAAAAATTGGGGTGTCTGGGTGGCTCACTTAGTTAAGCATCCGGCTTTAGCCCAGGTCATGATCTTGTGGTTCACACGTTTGAGCCCCGTGTCAGGCTTTGTGTTGACAGCTCAGAGCCTGGTGCCTGCTTCAGATTCTGTGTGTCCCTCTCTCTCTCTCTGCCCTTCCCCCATTCGTACTCTCTCTCTCAAAAATAAATAAAACATTAAAAAAAGTGATAAAAACTAAAAAGTAAAATGAATCAAGTAACTTATTTTAGACAAGCCAGTAAACCTCTGCCTCAGTTTCTTTATTTTTAAAATTAGGGGAAAATCTATAATACTTATAAATTACTTTATACATGTTTAATTTCACAGCATTATAAAACCAAGTCAGTGTACTAATAATTGAGATCTGGTGTACTGTCGTGAGTTCATAAAGAAGCTAGTGCAAAATTTCTAACCTCATCAACCTTGAATTCTTTCTATGTGCATTGATTTTCAGTTTTGATTTTTAACAAACTCCCAATTTCTAAGTATTGGTGTTTCTATTACATTTTTGGCAACGACATTTTCACTCACAGAAAATGTTGCAATCAGCATCATCTATTGAAAATAGTGTGTTTGTGTTGAAGCATCTTTCTGCCATAGGTGACTGATACCGATGGGTCTTTTTTCATCCATATTTTAGTGAGAGTGCCCTAAGTTAGTTATGATATTCCAGATTTAAAAGAGACCAGAAGAAGCAAAATATTGGGACTGTGAGTTATGTTCAGGGACAAAGACGTTTTGTAAACTCTGTGATTATACTTTGCTTGACCTTCTTGTGAAGTGGGGATAGGAGTACTCTGAGAATGACTCAGAGAGCATCGAGACCTTAGTCACTCTAGGACTTCATAGACAAAAGTTATCAAACTCATCCTTTGACTTTGAAGGGATAGTCTTTTTGTATTCGATTTAGGTCAGCATTTCGAACCTACCCATTTTACATAGAGCATTTTATTTAAATTTCACAATAGTCTCTGAAAAGCAGGTTTTGCTATATTTACTTACAGATGAGGAGATTAAGACTATGGGAGAATATGCAAATTGCCCCATGTCATATTAATTAGTGGTGGAGATAAGATTCAATCTGTAATTTGTCTGACTCTAAGTTCATGCTTGTCAACATCGTGTTGAGTCTAACAGGTAGGATTCAGTTCTTCTGCATGTTAACAGTAACCCAGCTACAACTGCATTCCTAAATAGAGCTTTAATTATTGTATGGAACAAGCCGTACACAATTGATATGCAGATACTTAAGAAACCACACTCCTTCTAGCTGCCTTTTCTCCCATTGTTCTCCCATTGGACTTTCATCCTCGTTGTTGCAAGACTGCTGCTCTACCTGCTGGTGTCCTGTATGTATTCCAAGCAGGAGAGAAGGGCTGAGCAAAGGAGAAAAAAAATCACTTGTTATCTAAATTTAATATTTTTCTTAATAGCTTACCTGGAAGCTTTTCATAATATACTTCCATTTGTATCTCACTTAGCCTTAAATCTACATTTGTGGCTATTCCAAGCTTCAAGAGAGTGTGGGAATTCATATATTAAGTCAAAATGTATTAAAATATAATTTAGATACAATAACACTCACACATTTTATGTATACAGATCTATGACCTTTGACAATGCATACCCCCGTGTAATCACAATCAAGATTATAGAATATTTCCATTTTGAGGAGCAATGTTAACTGAGCATTTTGCCTTCTTGAACAAAACTGAGGTTTAGTTCTGAAAGGAAGGAGCAGATAAGATTAGGTAGGCAGCATTGTCATATTATGGCTAAATTTTTTATTGAGGTATAATTGACATATAATGTATTAGTTTCAGGTGTACAACATAATGATGTTTGTGTATGTTGTGACATGATGACCACAATGCCTAGTTTCTATGTACTTAAATAATGGCTTGGAAAAGCAATAGAGGAATTACCCATAGGTGAAAGAAGACTGTAATTATTAACCTAGCTTAAAACAGGAACTTGGATAAATCTGCCAGATCTATTTATGTCTCAATTTTCTAATATTTAATAGAAAAGATTTCTAAAAGGTCTTGAACGTGTCAAAAATTGTGGTTCAGTGAGTGAGATAACATATGAAAGCACACTGAGGTCTGGAAAGCTCTTTTCAAATATAAAGAATTGTCTTTTTCCCCCTGATTAGATGTGTTTCCTTTTGATAATGATGATGAACTTGACTTACTGGCCTGAACTATCACCATTGTGAAATTCTAATGTAATTGTAAAATATACTAAGTCTTTAATTTATCACTGGCTTATAAATCAAGGCAATATATGGCCTTAGGTAGAGTCAGTTTCACATTTGCATTCTTACCAGTTCTCTTTCCAACTATATCTCTTTCAATTGGGTAAAAATAGTGCTAAATGTATAATTTCCTGAAGCTATCAAGTATATGTATATTTATGACTAATAAATTCTTGTGTGATTTTTTAGTTATTATATAATATTTTAAAGATAAGTCTTGACAGTCTTCTAATCAAATGGGAATATAGATTCTGAGAAATTATACTTTTATAAAATCAAATAATCTGAACTGTTGGAGTGTTTAAGGAGACTATTTTTAAATTTGTTCTCTTTCTTTTTTTGAGGAAAACACTCTTGAAATTCACTTCTTGGAATCAGGTGTAAAAAATTAAAGATCAAAGCCTATTATGACATTTTGGGGACCAGACCTCCTGATTGCTTGTTGTACAGGATCTATGAAGATGTTTTGTAGTATTTATTACTCTCAGAGTTTTGACAGAACACAACTCTGAACTTGAATATCTTTCAAAATGTGCTTCTTTCCTATAGACTTCAATCATGGCTAGTGTCAACCAATACTGGTCTTTAGTAAAAGTAAATGTATCTAGGATATTCATTATCACTGGCCATTTACTTTTATCATTAAACATTGTTTATTATTATTTTAAATATTATTTTAAATAAGGTCTTTGTTGTTTTGTTCACAAAATTCCTAGGTTGGATTCAACACTGGCTTTGCTGGTCCTTGGGGAGGCTGCCAAATTAAACATGGCCTGCTTGAAAGCTTTAATGGAATTAATGAGAGATTTTCTTTTAGGCATTATGTCTGTTCAAAATCAGGTAACAGTATGTTGTTAATTTAGGTGTGCTAAAAGACATGAAGAGGAACAAATTTTATTTTTGCGACTATTTAAATTGTATATCATATATCATATTAGGGCTTATAATGAGCATAACTTTTTAATAAAAATTTTAATTAAATATAAAAGTAAATGCACATTTACCAATAACTCTAGTATGGATAGGTAGACAGGGATGTAGAGATATAGAAATAGATTACACACATACACACACACACACACACACACATACATGAGAGGGACATAATGTTTTAAAATTTTCATTTATTTATTTTGAGAGAGAAAGAATGTGGGGCAGAGTCAGAGAGAGGAGGAAAGAGAAAGAATCCCAAGTAGGCTCCATTCTCAGTACAGAGCCCAATGCTGGGCTTGATCTCACAACTGTGAGATCATGACCTGAACTGAAATCAAGACTAGGACACTCAACTGACTGAGCCACCCAGCCTTCCCTACATGAGAGGAACGTTAAATTTTATTAACAAGCTTGAGACCAAATAGTCATACATCATTTCGTTTCCTTTTTTAAAAAATTTAAAGCATATTACAAAAATACTTTTTATTGTAATTACGTATTAAAACTTACATTTTGGTCTGCATGAGATAACAATTTCTTCATTGTTGAACTATGAGTTTGTTTCTAATTATTCACAGTTAATTGCAAATAATGTTGAACTGGTATATCTTATGCATAAAATCTTTATCTGTGTTTATGACTATTTCTTCAGAATAGATTCATAAATTAAATTACTGAATGATAGACTATGAACTTTCTTTTAATATTCTCAGGAAAAATGTTCAGATTCCTCTTCAGAAGATATAACTGTCTTACTCTCCTATGAAAAATGTATAAAGTGCTGCACACAAGAACTGAGCTTTATATAAAAAAGATTCTTTTATAATATGGAAAATGCTATCTCATGGGATTAATTTATATTCTATTGATTACTAAGGAAATTGAAAATTTGTTCTTTATAAGCCTTTTAGCTATTTGTATTTTTTTATTCCTTGAGATAGATTTTATGGAGTCTACCCATGGAAAACCTGTTTTTTAATTGAGTACATTCTAGAAATATTAGTTTGTGATGGTCCTTTAACAACTCTCTAAAATTTGAAGATGTTTCTTACCATGCATACACTATGTACTTTTAATTATGATAGAACATATTTTGATTGTCTAATAACTGTTTTCTCAATTTAGGAAGAAAGCTGCAAAATAGATGATGCTTCCTGGGCCTGGAATGTTGTCTACATATACACAACAATTCTGGCAGAAATCTGCTTGTATGCAGCCACCTCTAATTTGCGAAAAACTGCTTTTATTGGTTTCTGTGTCTGTACAAGATCACAAAAAGACATTTTACTCATGGATAAATCAGAAGAACCACAAGAATTGAAGGAAACAAGTATTTTAGGTCTTTTGGACTATTTCTCTTCAAAAATGTCAGATAATTGTAAGTAAATTATTTCTCAACTTGTTGGGACACATTTCTTAAATGTCTATCTGCATATAGCAATAGTATTTTATATTTTATTTTATATTTTATATTTTAATTTAATTTTTATGATACAGTGTTTTATTAGTTTCAGGTATATAATATAGTGAGTGATTCAACAACTCCATACATTACTCAGTGCTTATCAGAAGTGCACCCTTTAATCTGAATCACCTATTTAACCCACCCTCCCAACAATCTCCCCTCTGGTAACCATCAGTTTCTTCTCTATATTAGAGTCTGTTTTGTGGGTTTTTTTCTCTTTCTCTTTTTCCTTTGCTCATTGTTTTGTTTTGTTTGTTATTTTCTTAAATTCTACATATGAGTGAAATCATATGGTATTTATCATTCTCTACTTATTTCACTTAGCATTACACACTTTAGCTCCATCCATGTCATTGGAAATTGTAAGATTTCATTCTTTTTTATGGCTGAATAATATACCATTGGGTATATATATATCACACCTTCTTTATCCATTCATCTATTGATGGACACTTGAGCTGCTTCCATAATTTGGCTATTGCAAATAATGCTGCTATAAACATAGCATGTAACTCTTTAAATTAGTTTTTTTGTATTTTTTTGGTAAATACCCAGTGTTGCATGTTTGGTTTGTATGCTGGTTTTATTTTTAACTTTTTAAAAAAGTTTTAATGTCTAATCATTTTTGAGAGACAGAGACAGAGGTTACATGGGAGTGGACCAGTGATAGAAGGAGACACAGAATCTGAACTAGGCTCCAGTCTCCAAGCTGTTGGCATAGAGTCCAATGTGGGGCTCGAACTCATGGACTCCGAGATCATGAATTAGGCAAAGTTAGATGCTTAACTGACTGATCCACCCAGGCATCCCTATTTTTAACTTTTTGAGGAATCTCCATACTGTTTTCCACAGTGGCTACACCAGTTTGCACTCCCATTAGCAGTGGAAGAGGGTGCCTTGTTCTCCACATCCTTGCCAACACTAGGTGTTTCTTGTGTTCTTGAGTTTGGTCATTCTGACAAGTGTGAGGTGATATCTCACTGTAGTTTTGATTTGTATTTCCCTGATGAATGAGTAATGTTGAGCATCTTTTCATGTGTCTGTTTGCCTTCTGCATGTCTTCTTTGGGGAAATATCTGTTCATTTCTTCAGTCCGTTTTCTCATTGGATTATTTGAATTGGGTGTTGAATTGAATAAGTTCTTTATATATTTTGAATACTAATCCTTTATCAGATACATAATTTGCAAATATCTTCTCCCATTCTCTAGGTTGCCTTTTAGCTTTGCTGGTTGTTTTCTTTGTTGTTCAGAAGGTTTTTATTTTGATACAGCCCCAAAAGTTTACTTTTTAAAAAATTTCCCTTGCCTCAGGAGACATATCTAGAAAAATGTTCCTATGGCCAATGTCAGAGACATTACTGCTTGTGCTTTTTTCTAAGATTTTTATGGTTGTACATCTCACATTTAAGTCTTTAATCCATTTGAGTTTATTTTTGTGTATGTTGTGAGAAAGTGATTCAGTTTCATTCTTTTGCATGTTGTTGTCGAGTTTTCCCAGAACCATTTGTTGAAAAGACTGTCTTTTTTTCTTTGCATATTCTTTCTTGCTTTGTTGATTGTGGGAGCCCGACAGTGACCACAAGAAAGCGTGGTTAGGGACGCGGGGATGTGCCTGCACACGGGGCTCCCTGCCTGGGCAAAGCATGCCTGCAAACAGGATGCTCTGCCAGGAGGCCTGCACACAATATCCAAGTTTAATGGTCTGCTCGCAAACGAGGGAACATGCCCTCCTTAGAAGTAAGGAGAAGGCTGGAATTGTGAGCAGGCCTTTTAGTAAACATGTTGTGGTCGCTTCCTCCCTTTGCTCCCCCCTGTCCTTGAAATGTGTTTGGCTACTTGCCCTTAATTGGTAAAGGAATGCATCTTGTAGATTTCAGTTTGTATCCAGTTACCGGGGTATAAAATAAACCGCAAGAGGGGCTTGCGTAGAATTGTTCCTCTGGCCGGAGTTGTGTCTGTGTCTGTCTTTTGTGTGTGTCTTGTCCTTTGTGTCATTTCGTCCGCAACAGTTGATTAGTTGACCATATAATAGTGGGTTTAGTTTTGGTTTTCTATTCTGTTCTGTTGATCTATGTGTCTACTTTTATACCAGTACCATACTGTTTTGATTACTACAGCTTTATAATATAACTTGAAATCTGGAATTATAATGCCTCCAGTTTTGTTTTCAGGATTGCTTTGGCTATTTGGGTTCCATATCAAATTTAGGACTTTTTGTTCTAGTTCTGTGAAAAAGGCTATTGCACTAAATCTATAGATTGCATTAAATCTGTAGATTGCTTAGGGTCATATAGACACTTTAACAATAATCATTCTTCTAATCCATGAGCCTTTTCATTTCTCTGTGTTGTCTTCAATTTCTTTCATCAGTGTTTTATAGTTTTCAGAGTACAGGACTTTCACCTCTTTGGTTAGGTTTACTCCTAGCTATCTTATTATTTTTGGTGCAATTGTAAATGGCATTGCTTTCTTAATTTCTCTTTCTGCTGCTTCATTATTAGTGTATTGAAATGAAACAGCTTTCTTCACATTGATTTTGTATCCTACAACTTTAATGAATTCATTTACTATTTCTACTAGCTTTTTGCTGGAGTCTTTAGTGTTTTCTATATATAGTATTATGTTATCTGCAAACAGTGAAAATTTTACTTCTTCCTTGCTGATTTGGATGCCTTTTATTTCTTTTTGTTGTCTGATTGCTGTGCCCAAGACTTCTAGTAATGTGTTGAATAAAATTGGTGAGAGAGGACATCCTTGTCTCCACTCCTGGCTTTAGGGGGAAAGTCCTCAGTTTTCCCTCACTGAGTATGATGTTCACTTTCAGTTTTTCATATACGGGTTTTATTATGTTATAGCAATAAGCCTTTTAGAGAAAGTTAATGTTTTGAAATGGGGACAATTTTTTAAAATGTTTTATTTATTTTTGAAAGAGGGAGAGTCATGTCAGGGAGGTGAGGAGAGAGATGGGGACAGATGATCCAAAGCAGGCTCCATGCTGACAGTGGGGAGCCCATGTTGGACTCAAACTCATGAACCATGAGGTGACCTGAGCTGAAGTCGAACGCTCAGTGAACTGACACCCAGGTGCTCCAAAGTGCGAAACAATTTTAAATGTATTAGGACTTTCTATGAATTTAGAAAGAATATTTTATAACATGGAAATTTTTTTATTAACAATTTTAAAACAACTTAAAAATAAAGTAGATTCAGTTGATTTATGATTCAAACTATATTCCTGGAAAACAAAGATAACCTTAGGAAAATTTAGGAATTGTGTAGAAAGTTTGTTTTACTATTTCCACATAAGAGCGTTTTCATCCATCTTCCCCATTTTCTCTAAGCATCTACTATTTCTCTTGTTCTCTTCCCATCCAGGGGATTTCTCTTCAATTACTCAAATACTAACTATAGTACATTCTTCACATGTGATATTTTATACTCCATCAAAGTATACTTGTCTTATGTCTCAAGACTAAAGGTCATTTTGATATCATTGTTTATGGGGGCCATTAAAATAAAGCACCCCTTTTTTTAAAGAGAGTACTACAGGGACAATATTAATTCAAAAGTTTTCTTTTAGGATGACTAATCCTTTTCTTTATGAATATCATTGCAGTCTATATATTATTATAGTATATTATGTAGATGACTCTCATTTCTATTAGGTTATAAGATAATTGAGACTGAATCATGTCTGAATTATATTTAACTCAGCATCTAGAACATAGTAGTATCTAGCACATAGTAAGTAGGTAGTTAATAATAGTGGATTTAGTATGTAATTAAATCACTGAATTTCAAATATTATAAGATTTTGAAAGTATGGAAGGAGGCAGAATATTGTCTTTCCTCAGAACCATAAATTCACTGATTTGGCATAAATTATGCTTGGTTATAATTTCAAATAGTAAGACCTTAATGGGAGATACTAGTTTCATTTTTTAAAATGTGCATGCTATTTTTAAAACATTTTTAGTACAATTTTGGTTTAAACAATAACTTAGAACCTGTCATTTCTGAGTGCAGTTTGCTTGTCCTTTTCCTTTCTTACAAGAAAATTATATTTATTTTTTATTAGTGTCAATTTTAAACAGAACCTAGTCTTTAGTATCCAAATTATTATTTCTCCCATTTTTGTAGTGAAGGGGTATTCACCACTTTTGCTGTTCACATTCTTAGGTATTCAGACTGATCAGAAATCTTCCTATATAGCAGATATATGTAACTTTATATCCTGGGGATCCTGTTTTATTTATATATAAAGATATAAATGACAGTGAAAATATTTTAAATGATATATATAATATATAAATAGCCTTTTCATGAATAAGTCCAATAATGTTCTTTATGGACCATTTTTATATCAACTCTTTAATATTAAAAAATCTTTAAATCACAGTTTTATAAAGGCAATGTTATAGGACACTAAAAAAATAACTTCCTTGAAGAAATTTCTTGGTGATCTGATCCAATATGGTAGTAGAACTTACAGAATCTAGAAAGATGACTACTTAGCATGTTTCATTTTCATTCTGTGATTTTGTTCACACAAGCTTTTCACAGAATCAGACATTTATTAAGTCTAAAGTGAACTCTCTGGCCAGTGACTGAACTGCTGCCTTTTATTGTTTTGATTGAAAAGAAATTTCAATGTATGCTTATAAATAACCAAATACATTTAACATTTGCTACTATGGACTTAACTGTGTCCTCCAAAATTCATAACTTGAAACCATAACCCACAATGTGACTGTATTTGGGGATGAAGTCATGATGGTAGGGCCTGATATGTTCGAATTAGTGTCCTTATAAGAAAAGACACAAGAGAGCTCAGTCTCTCTACTGCGTGAGGATACAGTGAGAAAGCAGCTGTCTAAAAGCCAGGAAAAGAGCCTTCACCTAAAACAGAATCAGCTGGCACCTTGATCTTGGAAATCCTGGACAAGGATTTGGCTAGAAAGGAAATAAAAGTTCTGATCTTTAAGATTCCCAGGCTATGGGTTTTTGTTATGGAAGTTCAGGAAGACTAATGTGCCTCACAGTCGGTGTTGTGCTGTAGGCAGATCTGAATATACTCAAGTGCCTGATTAATCCTTTTGAAACACCAATTTTTGCAACAGACCCTATTTCATTTGTTTGTTTATAAGTTTTTAATTCCAGTTAAGTCACATAGTGTTATGTTTGTTTCAGGTGTACAATATAGTGCCAGCATAGTATCTAGATGAAACAATTTTGAGCTGGAAAAACATAAGGGAAGATGATAGAAATTAGTTTATTTAAATGCACAGAATTTTTGCTTGGTTCCTGTTGGAATTCCAATTTTGTGAACCATTTTGCCCTGATGGGTCATAAAGGATGATGATAGTTAACATTTATTGAGCTCTGACTATATGTCAGATATTATTCTAGGCTAATTCATTAATCATTACAATAAGACTATACCTAGATATTAATATAATCCTCAGTTTACAGATGAGAAAACTAACACATTGAGTTTATTTGTCCAAGGAAATATATTTAGTAAACAGTACATCTGGGACTTAACATAAGCAGTCTGTCTTCAGAGTCCAAACTAACTACCTCACTATGCTGAACTAACTAGGTTAGTTGACCTACTGACTGAAGCTAACTAGGTTAGTTGACATATTGAATGAAAAATTTAAAAAGTTATCCATTTTCATGTTAAAGAATGTGAAGATGACTGTAAGAAGTTCTGACAGTCATTATCCTACAGTACTGTTTGTAAAAGCATTTTCATAGACTTTGTGTCATGTGTGGTCTTTATGTCTCATGTGAATTCTTGGGGCTTGTTCTAGAATTTTGAATAATAAATCCTAAAACTGGAGTGTAGGAATCTGTATTATTAAGCCTACAGAAAACCTAACCTATAAATTTAGCTGTTAAACAAGCTGGTAAAGTGATGTCCTAATCATAGAAGAAAATATCTCTCTTACTCGTTATTGCAGACCTTTATGCATCCAATCGGAGAGTATTTACATCAGATGCTTTATATATAATTTTACGAAGAGAGAAACATAGCTTTGTGTTGTACTCTGTATTTTAAACATTATCTTCTTTGCTCCTACTTTAGTTTTCAGTGTGTTAAAATGATAGTTGTTGTTTTATTATTTTTTAATTCATGTTAGTTAACATATAATAAAATTAGGAGCTTTTAACAAGCCTTCATTATCTGGAATCTGTGTTGTGAAATTAACACTTGAAAATGGTGTATTCCTTTAGAAACCTACCAACACCGATTTAGTGTGTCTTGTGTAAGAAATATACAATGAATGAAAGAACCAAATACATCATAGAATAGTAAAATTCTTGTTGATCATGTAGTTCTCATCCAATGTACAAATCTCTGCTAGACCATTTGCAAATAGTCCACAGGCATGTTCTGCCTAAAAGTCAAGAAGATGCATCAGGTGTCTCAGTCAGTTAAGCGTCCAACTCTTGGTTTCAGCTCAGGTGATGATCTCACGGTTCATGAGTATGAGCCCCACATGGGACTGTGTCCTAGCAGTGCAGAGCCTGCTTGAGATTCTGTCTCTCTCTGCCCCTTCCCTGCTCGTACTTTCTCTCTCTCTTTCAAAATAAATAAATATTTAAAAGGAAAAAAAAGTCAACGGTGATATGGAACTTCCTATCTCCCAAAGAAGGTCATTCCATTTTTAAACACTATAAACAATTCTACTTTATATTAAAATGAAATCTATCTTTCTAACTTTGGTTTAGGTTTTGCCTCCTGGAGGCAATAAGAAAAAAAAAATGTCTATCCCATTTCCCACATGCAAGACCTTCAAATATTTGAAGGCAATTGCATTGGTTCTCTTTCTCTACCTCTTCACTTTGCCATCATCTCCCATCTCTGCTTACTGCCAAGCTCCTGTGCAAACTTTTTGTAATACATGAAAAGCATATTTTCAATATGGCTTATAATTAACTTCTTAAGTTTGCTAGGAGTCATAATGTTGTTAACTTGGAATTTGCAATAATTTATTCCAGTGTTATAATATGATGTGTGACCCAAGTATTTTTTTCGTTCAATGTTGTTTATGAATGAAGGAAATAAGTATGACATTCTTCTTTTCATTCTTTTGTTCAGAATTATTTTCTTAATCTGATTCTGCAATGACAGTGGTGAAGAAATACAGGTCTCAGTTGTAAAATAAGTTTTTATGCTATATTTTGATTCATTTTAACTTGGTTTTGAAAAAAAACATTAGCACAGAGTAATAATTTCTTTTGAAAAAGCAAATGCAAGTGAATTAGTATCTTAGAACCAATTGAAACTTTTAATGGTACTCTATTAAATCTTCAGTGTACCTTTTACCTTGGTGAAAGTTATTCAGAAAAGTATACAGTAACAAGATTGTATTTAT
The DNA here is from genome assembly GCF_008692635.1 of Crocuta crocuta. NCBI lineage: Eukaryota > Metazoa > Chordata > Mammalia > Carnivora > Hyaenidae > Crocuta > Crocuta crocuta. The sequence continues at coordinate 7,081,330 of NW_027528977.1, read as the reverse complement.
CATACATGGAAAATATTTAACTCCTTTTAAAATCTACATTCATGTTAGGGATAGATTTCGTGCAATCTTCTTAATTCACAATTTTTTTGTGTCGAGAAATCTAATAGTAGCACTGAGTATTTTATATACATATATATATATATATATATATAAGAAAGTTAACCAAATGAATCTATTTGTCTTTTTCTTTTTAAAAAAATATTTTATTGTGGGAAGAGCACTTTACATGAGATCTTCTCTCTTAAAAATTTAAATGTATAGTTCATTATTTTTGACTTAGGATACAGTGCTGTACAATAGATTTCTAGAGCTTATTCATCTTGTTTGATTGAAACTTTATGCCTCTTGGTTAATAACTCCAATTTCTCCTTTCCCTCACTTTCTGGAAACTATACTCTTTGATTATACTCTTTGGTTTTATGAATATGACTGTTATAGATACCTTATGTAAATGAAACCATGCAGTATTTGTCTTTCTGTGAGTGTCCTCTTTCACTCAGCATGGTATCCTCAAGGTTCATCCATGTTGTTGCATATAGAGGAATTTCCTTCCTTTTTAAGGCTTAAAAGTATTCCATTGTGAGTGTATACCACATTTTTTTCATCCACTGGTTTTATATTAGTTATAAAATTATAAAAATGAGGAATTATAAAAGTTATTTAAAAAACTTTTTGCGGTAATCATCTTTTACTTACTCCAGTATAAATTATATTATTTTTCAGTGATCCATGTAGGATATGTTTGGTGATTTATATTTGGTCTATTCTCAGGCATGCTATCTCTAAGTTTAGTCTATATCTTTTAGAAAACACAGTTATATTTTTAAAATGAAGAAAGAATTCAGAAATCATCAGTCTGAAGATCTGCATGACCTGCTTTCTTTTTGGATGTATTTGTAGGTCTATAACTTATCCTGCTGGGTATATCTTTCTTTATTTCCTTCTGTCATCCTTTTAAACAAACTACAGTTTCCAAAAGAGGTTATCACTGATCTCACAATTTCTGTAGAAGCCCTATGCATCCAAAACAATCTCTTAGCTTGTTAATATAGGCGACATGTGCTACTTAATGCAGCCAAATATCAGTCACTGAAAATTAACCCATATTCTGATAAACTTATCAATTCTGTCAACCTTGTGAGGAAAAATAAATAGCAGAATATTCAACTGATATTATGATACTGACAACATAAAATGTACCTGTTTGTTCTCTATTTGCAAGAAAGTATAGAGAATATTATAAATGGCTTAAAGAATAAATTGATAACCCAGTCCAATTGAATAAGGATATTAGATATTTATCCTCTCAGCCTCTCATATTTCTATATGCTAATATTATGGAACATATAAGATAAATATATGGAACAGAAAGGCTAATTTACTAACTTTTTCAAGATTCAACACTAAACCTTTAATCTTTCCTAATACCTAAACTCCTTTCTTATATGTTACCTTGTTTTTCTGAACGTAATTTTATACCTCTCCAGTAGACTTGATCAAATTATAGCTTGTGTTTTTAATAATTGTTTTATATCTCTTTGTTAGTTATGAGGTTAGGAGTTGACTTGGCTACATGTGGTAAAAAATATATTAGATTAAACAAAATGAAAATTTATTTTTCTCCCACATAAAATAAATCCATAAATAGGCATTCTAAAGTTGGTTTTGGGGCTTAAGAGGTTCTCAGGGAGGCAGGTTCATTTTCTTTTGCTATTCTGGGGGTACAGAGAAGGGAAGAATAATATCGATTTTCTACTAAGTCTTCTTAATAGAAACTACCACATAGCATTACTGCGGTAAACTCAATGGCTTAAATGTAATCATATGGACACATCTAAGGAGAATTTGTTTTATTTTTTAAGTTAAGTATCAATAAGCCAAGCTAAACGTGGTGATTCATATTACTAAGGAAGAATGGGAGAATGAATATTGTGAGGAAGTTTACAATCTGTGCAAAGCTTATTTTACCAAATTTTGTTCTCTCTTAGGTCAGGGAATATATTTTAGCCTTTTGTGCCTCACTCTATATTAACTAAGGCATTGGCTCAGAGTAGCCTCTCAATAAACAAGTATTGAATATATGAATGGATGAAGAAAAGGAAATGGATACTGCATTGAGATCTAATTATGAGATTACATTTTTAATTCAAATGGTTATTAAGTACCATCTTTATACATTGTATAAATGTTGCATTTTTTCTCATTCTTTTTTTTCTAACATATTTAGCACAAGTTCTTTTCAATCCACAAGAAAGGAGTTGTCCATTTGTTTACTGATTATAATCTGAATGTACATTAAGTGCATCATTCTATACTAATGACTCATGCAACATCAAAACAATTTAAAAGCAACTTTGGATAAACATGGGTATGATGTGGTTGTAGAAAGTAGGACTTGAATCTGTAGTTTCAGTCTGCTATTTTACTTACCTCTGAATTTGGAGAAGGGAAGAAGATGGGGATGGGGCATGTAAAGACGGTGAGTGCTAAATAAGCATGAATAATTAATGAAACTATTATGGAAACCAGCCTATCAGAAATGGATCCTTGGTCCTGGAATCTAAAGTTCAATATACACAATAATAAATGCATTGGCTTTCAGGATAAATTTGTATTTCTCTTTAAACATTGGATGTTTTTGGGGTGCCTGGGTGGCTCAGTTGGTTGAGCTTTCGACTTCAGCTCAGGTCATGATCTCATAGTTTGTGAGTTCGAGCCCCATGTCAGGCTCTGTGCTGACAAACAGCTCAGAGCCTGGAGCCTGCTTCAGATTCTCCATCTCCCTCTCTCTCTGCCCCTCCCCTGCTCATGATCTGCCTCTCTCTGTCTCTCAAAAATAAATAAATGTTAAAAAATTTTAAACAAAACATTGGGCATTTTTGGTAGCATTTGACAAAACTTTCATGTTAGGAAAATTAATTTGGACATCAGAATATTTAGACTTACTATGTAAACACATTCTATTCTTGAGCATTTGAAATTCTACTAGTTCGCTAAAGGTAGGATTTATTGTGATGATTATGGATTCTACTTCAAAAATGTCGTTAAATTATCTGTAGAAAAATCTCCTTCAGTTTCCCCATGAGCACAGGTTTATTTACAAAGAAATTAATGACATTTAATTTTAAGGACATTTTACCACATAGGACACTTTTATTTTTTATTTTTTAAAATCTTATTAAATTAATAAAATTTTATTAAGTTATTAAGTGCAATGTTTTTTTCAGGAGGAGAATTCTGTGATTCATCACTTACATGCAATACCTAGTGTTCATCACAAGTGTCCTCCTTAATACCCAAAGGAAGGACACTAGGAATATCTCTTCATAGAAAAATGTCTTTTTTAAAGTTTGCAAAAATAAGAATTTTTAAAAATATTTATTTGAGAGAGAGAAAAAAATGCATGAGTGGGGGAAGAGCAGAGGGAGAGGAAAAGAGACAATGCTAGTCAGGTTCCACGTTGTCAGCACAGAGCCCAATGTGGGACTCGATCCCCCAACTCTGGGATCATGACCTATGTCAACATCAAGAGTCAGACACTTAACCAACTGAGCCACTCAGGCACCCCAAGAAATTTTTTATAGTTTTTGTAAAAGAGGGCTTCAGGATTATGTATGCTCTTATAAAATCTAAATCTGCATCACTCACAGATTGAAGTACCTTAAATACTAACAACTCATAACCATCCTGCATATTAACACTGTTCTTTACATCCAGTAAGCATTCTATCAAGGTTATGTGTATTGAATTAAATTTCATATCTGCCAGCCTGTTAGGTAACTGAGATAAACCATTCAATGTGTTGAGGATAATTATAGTTAGCAAAAACAATTATACGTAGAGTTGAAGAGTAATTTAATAAAGTTATCTTTAAAATTATTTTTGAATCATAATGAATATTGTTTCCCTCTTGAGTGTGTTAGAGTGCTGGCTGGTCCCAAACCTTGTCATTAAAATATGATTTATTCTGGGTAGTCTTACAACCAGCTATCAGGGAAAAGTAATAAAATGTATATTAATACAGAACAATATTTACTTTTTATACATCTTTACTTTTAATTATAAGGAAGGGCTCTTGACCTGTTGCCACAGGTCAGTGTTATCTTTATATACCTGCGTGCACATACACACTCAAAATATATCTAGCATTAGGTGTATGATTAAAATGTGATGGGCAAATTAAACTCACAATATGATATTTAGGAATAATTTGGGGAATAGTTTCTAGAATTCAGAATGTGTTCTCTCCCAATTCCTAAATTTGGTGAAGAGAATAATAAAAACATACCACTCCATCTTATGAATGCATGTACATGTACAAATCCTAAGTAAAATACTAACAGACCAAAGTTAGGAGTGTGCTAAAATATAACATATTTATACTGTTTATTCTAGGACTCCAAGAAGAGATCAATGTTAGAAAATTTAAATATCTTATAACTAAGGAAAAAGGAGTCACTCTTTTTGTTTGTTTATTTATTTTGAGAGAGAGTAAGAGCAAGCATGAGGAGGAAAGGGGTAAAGAGAGAGAGTGAGAGAGAAGGGGAGAGAATCTGCTGACAGCACAGAGGCTGACAGGGGTGTTAGACCTGAGCTGAAATCGAGAGTTGAATGCTCAATCAGCTGAGTCATGCAAGTACCCCAGGAAAAAGGAGTTGTTCTTTTTTTTTTTTTTAATGTTTTTTATTTATTTCTGAGAGGGAGAGAGAGAGAGACAGCGTGAGCAGGGGAAGGTCAGAGAGAGAGGGAGACACAGAATCCAAAGCAGGCTCCAGGCTCTGAGCTGTCAGCACAGAGCCTGACGCGGGGCTCGAACCCACGAACCGTGAGATCATGACCTGAGCCGAAGTCAGACACTTAACCGACTGAGCCACCCAGGTAACCCAAAAAGGAGTTGTCCTTAATAGATGCCAAAATGGAATTGGTTAAACTAAAAACACATGCCTGAGTTTTAAGAAAAGATAAAGCAAACAGGGTAAAAGCTAGAAGTATAAGGGTACTTTCTTAAATTGATGTGTATTTATCAGAAACCAAAATTAACATTATCCTTAAGAATAATTAAAAATAATCCCATTTAAATTAACTAAAAGTTCAAGATTTCTACATTAATTACTTATATTTTACCACATCCTGATATCCTGTCCAATATAAAACAACAAAAAAAGCAAGTATAATATTGGAAAAGCAGTTATGAGTGATATGAATGTCTATTTTGAATAGCCAAAAGTATGAAAATAACATTAACATTAAGTAAATAAAGCAGTTAGTTAGAAGAAACATTGCTATCAATGACTTTACAACATATCAGTGATAACTAAATAGGAAAAAACACCCTCTGTTAACAGCATACAAGCAGCAACATTCTAAGGGATTATTATTTGAGAGAACAAAACCCATAAAAGAAGACTTGAAATAGGTGAATATAAACTTTGGTTTACTAAAGAAATAGATTCTCCCTAAATTAATCTAGAAATTGAATGTCATTCTAAGAAAATAGTCAAAAGAATAGAAGTTGGCAAGTCAATTCTATAGACAATCTGGAGGATTATAGTCAAGAAACCTTTGACAAAATAGTGGGCAGTTCTTGAACATAAAACAACGTAAAATTCTCTGTATTGTACTAGTAAAATAATCAATTAGTCTATCTGTATTAGTAGCTTTTGATAACAGAATATAAAATATCTATACATCTGTATTTGTATCTATGAATATGATACTCACCTTTTGCTATATTTTTGCTGTATTTTTTGCTATAGAAGATGCATTAGTATATGTCTTAATTTTATAAGAACTAGTTTTGAAAATATTAGTTACTTTTATCATTTTGCATATTTTAAAGTATCCTTCTACAATTAAACCCATTATTTTGTGAATACACTTAGATTACATTGAATACTGGAATCAGTAGGAAATCATAAAAACTGGAGATGCAGTCATATTCTACTAGAAAGTATGAAGTTCATTAAAAGTAAATAATGTTCCACTAAAATTTTAGTTAACACTGAAAACTAACAAGAACACCATGAAATTTTTAAAAAGTGAGTAAATTCTTGAACAACAAACCACAGTAAAAAGCATATAGCAAAATTATTTTTAGAAGGAATTTCTTTTTTTTCTTAGTTTATTGTCAAGTTGGTTTCCATATAACACCCAGTGCTCATCCCAACAAGTGCCCTCCTTCATGCCCGTCACCCCCCTTCCCCTCTCCTCCACCCCCATCAGCCCTCAGTTTGTTCTCAGCATTCAAAAGTCTCTCATGGTTTGCCTCTCTCCCTCTCTCCAACTATTTTTTCCCTTCTTCTCCCCCATGGTCCTCCGTTAAGTTCCTCCTAATCCACCTATAACTGCAAACATTATGGTATCTGTCCTAGAAGGAATTTCAAGATCATTCTTATGCATCACTAAGTATCTTGCTGAATATTAGTATTACAGGCAAACACTGGTGGGAAGGGGATTAAAGAGATTCTAATAGGAAGCTGCATTTCAATAAATTTCTTTCTGGCTTAATAGGCTGCAAAAATGAAAATAAGTACTTGTAATGGTTTCAGTTTTTATTCTCAAACCTCAGAGGATCATTATCTTCCAAATTAGGTAAATCATGATTCCAAAATTTGAAAACCCTTCATCCCTGCAGAGATCTAGAAGATTGTCTTCATTGCTGACATTTACTGTATTAGGACCTGATAGTCATCAGTCATGACACAGCACATTGTCCTTATTACCACAAAGGGCATATCTAATTCCATATTTAAAATGATTCCATTGCTATTTTTTGTTTCACTCCACCCTATGACATATAACACACTTCAACTTGAGTAATTGTTTAGGTCTCTTCTTTTATTTATTATTCTCACCTCAAAATTAGGAGCTGGCATCTATTCATATCACTCATCCTTCTTGCAAATGCCTTGTTGATTGACACATCTAAAAGCAGAAATTTTCTGGTTAGTTGGTGGGTAGTTCATTCTCTCCTTAAGAGATTCCATTATGTGATGTCATTTCTCTAATAGCCCAAATCTTGGACAACACTTATCTCATCATAATTTCATTTCTTCCTCACCCATCTAATTTTTGCATTAGACTAGGGTAAACAAATCACTTAACAGAATGTAAGCTATTTATGGTTTTATTATCTTGCTTAATGAGGAACAGAGAGACTTTTATTGGTTCACAGATGTCATCAAGATTCTGTTTCTTTGTGTCTTTCTATCTACTTCTCAGGGATATAGGGTTTTTATATCCTATGCTTGTTATCTCATTATTAAAAGAGTTTTCTATCTCTAGACATCACAAACTCACACAGCATTGCAAGGCAAGGAAAGAGAAGGGATGATACTGGCTCTTCTCTAAAAAGTCTGTCCACCTTATAAAATAAAAGATTTCCAGGAAGCACTCCAGAAGACTGTCCCTTGTGTGAGAGTGACAGGACTGGTACACTGGTTTCAGGACTAGCTACAAGGAAGACTGGAAATGTAAATGTCTGGTTAAGAGAAGCATTTGTGATGGCCCTGGAGAATTGATTGCCATTATTGGGGTACAGAATAGGATTTGATTTTTAAGGAAGGGGCAAGGTATGGCTGGTAGGTCAGCAACTACCTACAGTGTTTAAAAGCTAGAAAAGATGGAAAGTTTGTGTCATCAGCTGAACATACGAACACAACTTATAACATTTTATGATGCATGAATTTTAATAGTCATGGTGTTAGCAATTTGAAGAGTCAAAGTGTTTACTCCTTTGGAGTTTACCATCTTGTTTGATAACATATCCAGTGTTAGAAACACTTGGTTGATATTTATGAAAGTGGAAAATTAGTCAATAAAATTATTAGTCAATACCAGTAAAAATACTATTTTATTTTTGTATTCACTTAGTATACTTTGGTGCTATTTTTGTTTTTACCTGAGTATATAGTATATATCTTCTTTTTCTTTTATGTTTATTTATTTTTGAGAGAGGGAGAGAGAGGACAAGCAGGGGAGGGGCAGAGAGAGAGGGAGACACAGAATCCAAAGCAGGCTTCAGCACAGAGCCTGATGTGGGGCTCTAACTCAGGAACTGTGAGATTATGACCTGAGCAGAAGTTGGAGGCTCAACGGACTGAGTCACCCAGGTGCCCCTAAAGTATATATATTCTTAATAAGTGTGATATTCCATTATGTTGATCCTCTAAAATATTTGATAACCCCTGTCCTTGTTACCATTTAATATTGAAGAGTTGTCTCTTTTTTACACTTGATCATAATGAGTTGTCTCTTTTTTGATACCAAATTACTACGTTTGCTTAATACCAATTTCCTCCAAGTTGTTATGTTCTTGGTTAATTTGGGGAATAGAATAATGCTCAGTATCTCAATAACCGTATTCTTTTGAGAATGTTATAACATTTGACTTGATCCTAATGTGTCTGAACCTCAGGCTATAGAAATGATAAATTTAAATCTAAAAATTTATGAGGAGTAAAATAACCTCTACTTATGATTATGTATGTGATTTATGACTTATTATTTTGCTAACAAAATCTACCCATAGGATGCGAAATCTTTCCTTGCTGTGCTGTTTTGTGTTGCTGTACTCCATCTTTAACAAAATCATTGCTAAGTATCTCTGGCTTTTGGCTCTCTATGTCTCATGCATGTCAGGATGTTTTGGATGTAAACAAAATCGTGGCAGACATTTATACAAGTGTGTGTGTGTGTGTGTGTGTGTGTGAGAGAGAGAGAGAGAGACAGAGAGAGAAATTGGGTGAGAGGGCATGTGAGGACATATATGGAAATATGATGTCTGTTCTGACATTTATTGTTTTTAATGTTTTATTTATTTCTGAGAGAGAGAGAGAGAGGCAGCATGAGCAGGGGAGGGTCAGAAAGAGAGGGAGACAGAGAATCCAAAGCAGGCTTCAGGCTCTGAGCTGTCAGCACAGAGCCCAGCGTGGGGCTCGAACCCACGAACCGTGAGATCATGACCTGAGCCGAAGTCAGACACTTAACCAACTAAGCCACCCAGGCACCCCTATTCTGGCATTTCTTAAGTGGGAAAGAATGGATTATCAATGAATTGTTTTGGTAATTAATTATGTATTAGACTTTTTAAAAGCTAGTTAAGTACCATGCACTATAACCACACATAATAAAATTTAAAAAATATATACCATATGAATTAAAACCTCTATAACAACTAGAAGAAAACATAGCATAGTACCTTTAAAATTTAAGCAGGAAAGGATTTCAAACAAAATGGAAAAATCATAAATCATGAAAGATATGATTGAAAGGTTAATACAGAAAAATGTGCAAGATCTATTTAGGAAAAAACAAGAAAGAGTGAAAATACAAGTAAAAGTTGAGAAATATATGCACACATATATGAAATAGTATAATAATAATAATAGTAATAAAAAGAAATATCACTTGCATTACTGTTGGCGTCCTCAGCTTTCAATGTGGTGTCAGAACTTCTCAGATGGCCATCATTAGACCAAGACTAAACCTGAATTTGACCTCCAAGACTAAACCTGAATTTGACCTCCATTTCTTTCTCTCCACTGGCTTCCTTGTCATTAGCTGTGTGGTACAAGTTGGCCTCAGGTCTATAGTCTGGAACTTCAAACAGTTTCCCAGTGTTAAAACTTTCTGTGATAAGAGTTCAGATTGAAATGACTTGGTCAAATCTCTAGGATGTAGCAGGATACTTCCCTCTTTCCTCTTTATATCAGTACTTTATGGTGAGGGTGGGAAGGGGTTAGAAGTGGACATGTTGCCAGGCAACCGGCTCTAAGCCTGGGTCAGAGACTGGGGAGCTGAAAGAGGAACTGCTACAGGTACTCTATTGTCCTACCATTTACTGTAGCCTTTGGCTGAGCTGCTGTCAGTAGATGCAGGGTGGGGTGGGGGTGGGGGACAGGGGAAGCAGAGGACAATGGCTTCAATTCAGAATGTCTGAGAAGAGCTGAGAACTTTAAGTGTGAGGTGAAGGAAGAAGAGTCCCTATGGTCATATATTTCCTGGCTATGAGCTGTATTTTGGTGATCTAAGATTACCTTATACCCAACAAACATGGGAACACTTAACCATTTTCTTCTCTGTTAGTACTGCGTCAGCAATCAAAACTCAATCTGTTATGGATTATAGAAAATAGTTATTAATTGTAGAGACAAGACCTAGTCTTCTAAGTTTACATGAGGATCTTGATAAAGCACAGATAACAAAGATAAAGGGTTACCATGATTTCTGAAAGTTAAGTGTTGCTACTCTTCCCAGGAAGTTTTGCTCCCATCCAACAAATAAATCTCAATCTAGCTCTGTACGTGTTCAAACTAAAAGATTTCTGCTATCTTATTCTGTTTATTCCCTGTTTGGGTTGCTACTATTCCTTTTAGTTGGGACAGGCTAAAACAACATGCTGGACTTTTCAATCAAAAGCCTTTCACCATGTAAAAGTTTTTACTTACTCAAATGGAGGAGCTGAAAATCTCATGAGAACATTCCTCACGTTTTTGAAACATAATTACAAAGATATATCCCATTTGAGCCAATGGTCTTAAATCCACCTGTGGCTGAACATAGTGAAAAAAAGATCCAAGATCTAGAAATCATGTGGTTTTTTAAAAAGTCTTAATGGTGTTAAAGTATGTTACAATGTACAATTTTAGAAATCAATTTTTGTAATAATACACCTTAGCAGGGAAGAAGAAGAATAAGATACATGTTGGTTTTCTATGTAAATTAATCTAGAAGCAAATGTATATACATTAATGAAAATAGCTCAATTAGGTACTTGTAACTTCCTTTGTTATACCAGCCAGAATTATATTAAGATCCTCCAGAGTGTTTCTGATTGATTTTCTTCTGGTCCAGAAATGAATATAATACCCTAGAGTCAGTTTGCTTGTTACCCCTCACATTTATCAAAAGTAATCTTATAATACGTTCATGGGTACAGAAATCTCTAATCTAATACATTATTCCTGTGCTCGATCCAGATGTTTCTTACTGTTTTGAGTGAATAGTTATTTTTAAAGACTTTCTAAGTAGCTACTTAAAGGAAGGAATAATAGAAGCTTCCCAAATAGGGTGAAGGATGAGAAAATTAGATAAGAGGAGGAAGGAAAACAGCACCAAATGGCTCAGTTGTAGATGAATATATGTGCACTGGACTAGACTTGGTGTCAGAAGTTTGGGATGAGTCTCAGCTCAGTTGTCATGTTCTAGATGATGTTATCTTGGCATACCTTTCAGAATCTTAGTTTCTTCAAGATTATGGATTTTAAAATAAATTTGCATGTACTGTGCTTATAAACATAAAGTTATTATTTTTTTAATTTCCTAAAGAATCTTTGTTATTTTCTTCTTTTTCTTTTTTTGTTTGTTGCCCCTTGGATACAAAAACCTGTGAGGAGATAGTCTAAAATCTTGGTGGTATTATTTAGTTTAATGAAATTGAAATCTAAAAAACAGGACTTTATTTATAGGAATCATAGTTGTTCTTGAAAATCAAATGAATCACTTTCTTCTTTGGTTCCCAGTTAAAACTCCAGAAGATCATTATTTTTAATCAACACATTTCCATACTTGGCAACGCAAAAGATCATAAAAAGTTAAGCAAGGCAGGTTCTACTCAGTTCCTTAAATGTCTGTAGTCATTTTGGTATCCTATTTGCCATCACGTTTCAGTTAAATGCCCCATGCTAATATAGGAATCAACTGACTTTTGCTTTTAGTTTTCTATATTACCTGCAACAAGCACTGAGTAAGTTAGTAATACTTTGGTTCTCTTTGGTTTATTCTGTTGGGTATTTGTTTAACATGCATACTGATCAAAGATGATATATTCAAAATAATTTTATCAACATTTAATATGTATATAGATTCAGATATATAATTATTATTGTAGTATAGCATTCTGAAAACAAAGAATTGTTTTGTTTCCTATTTATTCTATTAGTCATCCAAAATATACCCCCTTCTATCTCTCTTGTTATCTCTTATGAAGTTCAGGAGTCTCCAAGATGACCCTCATTTCTGAAATCACCTGTGAGTTGGGCATCCCAAGACAGCCCTAAGGTTTGCTAATTTGTTAGAAGAACTAGTAGAACTCAGCAAAGACATTTTACTCATGGTTACAGTTTATTACAGTAAAAAAAAAAAAAGATTAAGATTAACCATGGAAAAAGTACATAAGGCAGAGTCCAAGACAATTCCAAGAACAGAGCTATCCATTGTCTTCTCCCAGTGGGGTTGTGCAGACATCATTTACTTCTTCTAGTAATGATGCAGGACAACTTGCATAGATGATTGTCAACTATGGAAGGTCATCAAGCTTTGGTATTCAAAATTTTTATGGGGACTCATTCACATGCACATGGCTGACCCTGGTGTCTGGCCCTTCCAGAGGCCAAATTGATATCATGGCCTAAGGCTCCCAGGTAAACAAAAACATTCTTATCAGACAGGACATTCTAATGCCTAAGAGTCAGGCAACGGTAAAGGCCAGCCCTTTCTTTGGACATTGTTTATTCTTAACTGTACAACTGCCAAGTCTGTGTACTCATCACTTTGCTTCTAGACTACTGCAAAAACCAAAAGTCTCCCTGTTTCCCTTGTACTCCCTAGAACCCATTTTCCATCAAGAAACCCAAAATATTTTTAAAACTTAAAGCAAGTTCGTTTGTTTAAAATGCTCTGTTAACTTTTTATTGTACTAAGAGTAAGTTCCAAACTCCTTTCCATGGCTTACAAATTGACCTTGATCATTCAGAGGGTGCCTCTGCACTCACAGATGCTGCATTTTTTTCCAGCTCCTTGGATGGTTAACTGTTTAAAAATGCATCAGATCTTATCTTGAATACTGTGTCTTCATGGTGGTCTTTCTCTCATTGTGTCTATAGTTTTCTTCGCTTGTCACTCTTGAACACATTAACACCTTCTTTTATTTTCCTTACACTCATTTTGAACTGATACTGTTCTGTTTACTTTTTTAGTGTCTGTCTTTCTCTACTAGAATTAACTGTCCTGAGAGCAGTTACATTGTCTTTTTCTCTGGCACATTAGAACAGCAGTTGGCACATAGCATTGACTCAGTAAACATTTGTTAAATGCCTGGCTTGCTGACTGGTTCTTATCCATTGGTTTCTTGGCATTGATCTAGTTGTTTTCCCTTATATAGCGTTTCACAAAGACGATGTTTTAAACTACATCTTACCATTCAGGTTACCTTTTAGTGATACATTTGATTCTGCCAGATTATATTTCTCAAAAGTTTAAAGGCTGTATTCATTTATAGTCATTCTTTTTTTTTTTTAAATATTTTTACTTATTTCTAGGAGAGAGAGAGAGAGAGACAGCGTGAGCAGGGGAGGGTCAGAGAGAGAGGGAGATACAGACTCTGAAATAGGCTCCAGGCTCTGAGCTGGCAGTCAGCACAGAGCCCGACGTGGGGCTCGAACCCACGAACCGCGAGATCATGACCTAAGCGAAAGTCGGACGCTCAACCGACTAAGCCACCCAGGCGCCCCCATTTATAGTCATTCTTATGAGTGGAAATACTCATATTCCACATTCACTGAATTTGTGAAATCTAAATATCTAGACTGGCAATTAAGGCTTCCCTGGAGTTCAAAACACTAAAATAAAGCATTGCTACAAAGAAAGGATCATAATACTGATTTTCAAACAGCATAGTTTCTTAATAAGTTTTCAAGATTTATTAAGAATTTTGTTTTGCTTCAGCTTTGTTATTTCCTTGGATACTGTCTGCTTAGCTGCAGACAGATACATTTTCTCTCAGTATATTTAAAGGGACATCTTTGATAGCTGTCACAGGGCCACTCAACACAGGAGAGAAGAGTGCCATATTCTTTAGCTTGGTCCCTGGATGAGGTGTTTCATAGCAGGCATGCTTCTTATCAAATGTCAAGGCGTGCATATTGAACTGCATTTTACCTTTTATGACAGTTGTAACACATCTCATCTGTCTTTATAAGGTTTTTTTTTTTAAATTAACTGTCAGTGAATTGAATGTAATAGATTTCCCCTACAAATATTATTCATAAGCAATACTTCACTGTAGTTTTTTTTTAAAGTTTATTTATCTATTTACTTATTTAGAGAACAAGCAGGGGAGGGGCAGAGAGAGAAGGGAACAGAGGATCCAAAGTGGGCTCTGTACTGATAACAAAAAACTTGATTGATGAAAGGCTCAAACTCACAAACCATGAGATCATGACCTGAGCCAAAGTTGGACACTTAACCGACTGAGAAACCCAGGCTCCCCATTTCACTGTAGTTTAAGTCAACAGTCCAAGAGCTCATTTTGAAAATCAACAACAGTATTTTAAAAATTCGGTGAGTTTTGAGAATTCAGTTACCAAAATACATTTTATGAGTTCATCACTGGTCTTGTGGATTCTATCATCTATCTATCATCTATCTATCTATCTATCTATCTATCTATCCATCTATCTATCATCTATCATCTATCTATCTATCTATCTATCTATCTATCTATCTATCATCTATCATCTATCTATCTTCTATATATCTGTATTTTTAGAGACAAAAAGAGAACACACACAAGTAGCGGAGGGATAGAGGGAGAAGTGGGGAGAGAGAGATATTTAAGCAGTCTCTGTACTCAGCATGGAGCCCAATACTGGCTCAGTCATGACTGTGGGATCAGGACCTGAGCCAAAGTCAAGAGTTGGATGCTTAACTGACTATAACTTCTATAATTGATAATTTAAAATACATGAAGATGGCTTATATGTACTTTTATCATTCTTATTAATGTAAAGAATTTGGGAGTCTTTAAACAAGTATATAGATAGGTTAAAATTTACACTATGTTTTTTTATCATATTGTTCACAACTGCTTTATTTTTGAAGTTTTAATTTTGAGTATTTTGTGAATTGAGGTTCACAACTCCAGAATCATTAATTTAAAACTCATAATTGTTTTGTTGCTCTTAATGACTTAAAAACTTGCTTTTCTGCTAGATTCACAAATCCATAATTTCACTTTTGCTATTTCACTTAAATTTTAGCTATATTTTTACAACAGACTATAGGCCTCTGAAAATTAGATTCCCCTCATTCTCTACCATGCAACACCTTCCAAATATTATTTTGTCTCATTTCTCTCTATATTGGCTCTGCTACAATAATTTCTTTTCTGCAAGTGATTTCATTATTGTTCCAGGTTTTAACTTAAATATGTACTTTTCCTCTTCACTTCGTGTTTTTCTCCTCCTAAGCTAAGAAGTCTTATTAGATCTTCTCCATAATGTCTTAAGTTTTTCCTTTACTTTCCAATCTCCTGCTGCTTATGACAATAAAGACCTAAATTATCTTATAAACCTCCCACATTGGCTTCCCAGTTTATTGCTTGAATAGACATAACGTCATTGAACATATAAAACCTTACTCTTTTGCTCAAATATCTACCACTTAATCTGTTCCCATTTATCTTTAGTTATTTTACTTTATCCATTTCTTTTTTTAAGTAGATTCTATATCCAGCTTGGGGCTCTAACTCATTGCCCCAAGATCGAGAGTTGCCTGTTCTACCAACAGAGCCAGCCAGGTGCCCCAACTTCTTTTTAAAAAGCAAACTCTATACCCAACATGGGGCTTGAATTCACAACTCCCAAATCAAGAGTTGCATATTCCACCAACTGAACCAGCCAGGCACCCCTTATCCATTTCTAATATGAGTTCTCTACCCCAGTTCAATTTGTGATCCTTACTATCATCCTTTACCCTCTCTCTTCTTATCAAGAGTTCTTATATGCAACTCTTGATTTTGGGGTTGTGAATTCTTATAGTTACCTCTCTACTAGGAGTCAGTGTGCCTGCTGCCAAAGGAATAAGTAGCCACAGATCCTGCTAGGTCCCTAAGGGGACAGGACCACCTCCAGGACCATGGTTGAGCAGGGTGGAAGTGTAGTTATGGAACCACTTCTGCATCTCCAGATGTTAGACCTGGTACCTGGGATGCATATAAATTTGGCTCCTGCCACATCCCTGAATACACTCCTGCCAGGGCCCATGGATGGGTTCCTGGGTCAGAAGAGCTCCCTCTGGATCATGGTAGAGTGAGCCTGGAGCCAGGTCACAGAGCTGCCTCAGGGCCAACAGACATTGGGCCTGTTACCAGAGGCACCAATAGGCATGGGTTTTCCTGTGTCCTTTGCTGGAGAAGACTGTGGATCAAAAGGGGTGGAGCCGAGTTCACAGGGTGGGCAAGGATGTTTCCAGTTCCATGGCTGGGACCACATAACTGCCAACCGATGTGCCACCTGGGCTGGGACTGCCTCCTCAGTCTTGCGTTCCACGGGAGTTTCACAACCTCCTACCTGGATCCCAAGGTCCTGAGAAAGGCACTTTTGTTTATGGATGGCTGCCAGATTGTTGTTTCTTTGAGGGGATTGTTGTTTCTATGTGCTGGGGACGTCCTATTCTACCATCTTGCTGATATTAATTCATATGTAGAATTTCAAATATGGCAGCATACTAATTTTAACTTGTAAAATTTTTATGGGGAGAATTACATTTTCAAAAGAATTGGCTACTTAACTGTAGTTTAAACTCTTCCAAAGTATCAATAGAAAGGATAAATGTTTCCTTAAGTTTGGAAGCTGGACATTTGCTTTCCTTCTCCCACTTTGAAAATGTATACATACTTGCCATTCTGCCTCCTCTTTCTACTTTGTAGTCTCTTGGTTTCCTGTGAATGGAATAGAAGGAAGGCAACCACTTGTCTGAATTGGAGAGCCTGTGTTGCATGGCTTAAGATTAGATTCCCCTTTACTTGGCTCTGTCACTCATCATCTGTGTCATGCTAGGGGATTTCCTTTTTTTAAAAAAAATGTTTTATTATTTATTTTTGAGAGAGAGAGATAGAGAGGGCATGATTGCGAGAGGTGCAGAGAGAGAGAGGGAAACAGAGGATCCAAAATGGACTCTGTGCTGACAACACAGAGCTCCATGTGGGGCTTGAACTCACAAACCATGAGATCATGACTTAAGCTGAAGTCGGATGCTCAACTGACTAAGCCATCCAGGTGCCCCTACTAGGGGGCTTTCTAACTTGAATTGAAGGTCATATGTTCCTTCTGTTATGCTAAGTATAATACAGTCTTCATAGCAGGATTGTAGTGGGAACTAGAATAAGAGCACATAGAAGTAGGAATGCCCAAGTTTTCTAGTTATAACTATAATAATAGTAATAATTGTTATGTAGCCTGGATTATAAAAATCTAGACTGAATTAGGAAAAGTTGAGGATTGTGACTTTTTCATATTGTGCTTATATCTTTATTCAAGAAGAGAAGTGATGAGTTCCAGTGTCACACAGGCTGTCATCAGGATTTGGAATACAGGACAATATAGAATTTAATCGACGCTAAAGCCCTTCCATCTCCTCTCCTGAACCTTCTCTTCCTCTTGTTCTTCTGACCTGCTTCACATATACTCACTACTCTCATATTCCTCTGAATATGAGAACTAACTTCAGTTCATATCCCCTTTGAGACCTGCTGTATTATTTCATTCTCCAAATTTATCCCATCTCTACCTAAATTAGAATTCTCTTTTCCTGAATAGTATTGTATGGCAATATACCACTGAGGTAAGAAATAATTAAGATAAAGGGTAAAGAGAAACTTCTTCCCGCTTTCTATATGGGAGAAGTGTATTTTAAAAGTGGACCTTGATAATTTAGATAAATTACTAATTGGTATATAAGTTTTAGAAAGAAGAGTGTCTTAGACTTTTAAAAATCTCTTCTAGATTCATTGCTCCTTTTCCTCTGTTTCAATTGATTTATTATTTAAAAAAATAAATTGATCTATTATTAAAATTTTTTTTAATGTTTTATTTATTTCTGAGAAAGAGAGAGAGACAGTGTGAGCAGGGGAGGGTCAGAGAGAGAGGGAGATACAGAATCTGAAACAGGCTTCAGGCTCTGAGCTGGCTGTCAGCACAGAGCCCGGCGTGGGGCTTGAACCCACAAACCATGAGATCATGATCTGACCCGAAGTCAGACACTTAACTGACTGAGCTACCTGGGTGCCCAATTTATGTCTCTATTATTTTTTAAATGTTTTTTATTTATTTCTGAGAGAGAGAGAGAGAGAGAAACAGCATGAGCAGGGGATGGTCAGAGAGAGAGGGAGACACAGAATCCGAAACAGGCTACAGGCTTCGAGCTGGCTGTCTGCACAGAGCCCGACACGGGGCTCGATCCCACAAACTGAAATCATGACCTGAGCCGAAGTCGGACGCTTAACCGACTGAGCCACCCAGGCGCCCCTTTATGTCTCTATTATTAAAACAAACAAACAAACAAACAAAAAAACCCCTACAGCCTATAATTATATTGGCAATTTTTGTCTGCTTTTCACGTTATTTTCAAGGCTTTCTTCTTGGTTCGGATCCTGTGTTTCATAGAGCTTGATCATTTTTATAACAGGCAGTGACTTTTCTCCTATTCTCTAATTCGTTATAAAAATTCACTATGATGCTGTAAAAGTTCATATTGCCTTGAAAAAATTCCTCCTTCCTTGAATTCCAACGTTTTTAAAAAATATATAGTTCCTATTTCACCTGTCCAATTTTTAAATGTATGGGGTATGATAATTGTTAGGTGCAGACCTTTTCTTATGACTAGATATTTTAAAATAAGCTGTGATCTTTTAAAATTAAAGGAGTAGGAGCTGTGAAGAATAAAACAAATTCCAAAGCTCAGAACTTCAGACTTTAAAATACTGTATTAGTAAAATGACGTTTCTTCTTTTTCACAAAATTATGTATTACTAAGATGAATAAAATGATGCCTTCCCAAAGAATATATCTTTTTCAACAGGTGATCAAGTCATATGGATTGGATACTATGGCTTAGTGTATAACCTGGTGAAAATGTCATGGGAACTTCAGGGAGATGATGGGCAGGATGGATTTAGAAACAAAATATGGCAAACACTGCAGAAAACAAAGGAGCATGAGAAAGACAGTCGAATCCATAATGCAGTTACCATCGCTCAGGTAAGATAAAAGCCAAGGCAATACATTGGTACCTCCATTGTCAAGAAGCATTTGTCCTTTCTCTCTAAGGAAAAGAAAATGTCCATATTCAGTAAGTGTGAGTGACTCTCAGCTGGGAAAACCATTTTTAAAATTGAATACTGATCTATGTTTAGTTAAAGATAGGAGTGTTGGTACTCTCCTGACTAAGAAGCTTGAAGAGAGGAGGTGATTTAGGGGAAGAGTAACTGTTCTGCCTTGGGTTTGTGTTTGTGAGACATTTTAAGTACACTGACCATGCATTCCGGTTTGCCCAGGTTAGCCTGGCCTATGCCCAATTTTCTAGCTTTCTTATTACTAGTGAATGAATTCACTCTCAAAAGTGTCTCAGTTTGGATAATAAGTTATTTTTAGTTATCTTCTTTGTAAGTTTTTCTTTCCAGCATTAGATAATATAAATTGCAAATCTGGATTCACTAACACTAGTCTTTTTTTAAAGTTAAAAATGTATTTTACAAATTCTTGGATTTTCTAGTTCTATTTGAGTGACTACATAATTTTTTTTCACATTCAAAGAAAATCATTATGAAATTAGCTATCCATTCTTCATGAAATGCAAATGTGATTTTCCAGTGATGCTTTATCCATATGGTATCCTATGATATTTTTAAACTTCCACCAGTTTTTCATTTTCTATGTCTTATTTTGAGCTAGGTTAATTTGTTTATTATCCTAAAGTATACTCTCCCCCCCTCCCCCCATCATCGAAAGTTTCTGGTTCTTTCTAGGTTTTACAGATGCAATTATCTAAACACTCTTAATATCTTGTTTTCTAATAATAATTTGGGATTTGAATTAATGTTAACAAATTAGAAGAAAAAATAATGAATTCACTCTGCCTAATTGATTGTCAAAGTGTATGGGTGGTCATTATTGCAACACAGAGTATCTGCCCTCTAGATTCTTAGTAGAAAACAAAATTCCTTGCTTTTTAAACATAAATGTGATTTGGAGTAAGAATCTTTATGGAGGACTATCTAAAAATATGCATTCCCTTTCTCTAGATTTCTAATATTTTTTCATATAGAAAGACAGTCAAGAACTGCCCACTAGAAGAACTACATTGTTTAGGATCCCATGGGCTTGCTTTTATGCAACCATGCTTCAGTTTTATCCTTGATTGTGGACAGAACTTAGAAAGAAAAATTTAAAAATAATCACTATTGGATGTATTATAGTGATAACCACTGTATCATCCAGTATCCTCATTGCTGAGATTTACGGAATAAATACTCCTTTGTTTCTTGTGCTGTCTGAACTTTATTACTATTTTGTATAAGCTGCTCAATAGAGTTTAAAAAAATGAGAGTCAAATTTGGGCTAGTTTCAAAATAGAAATAGAGGGCAACATGTAGTCATCTCACCCAGTCTTATTATTTTGTCTTTGTTTTTTCATTTTCCATGAATTTTCAATTATTCATATTATTCTGGGGTTTTGTATCTATTTTTATATGCCACTTCACATCTCAAATGGATTCTTTTTTTAATGTCTTTCTTTAATTTATTTCTGAGAGAGAGAGAGAGAGACAGCATGAACAGGGAAGGGTCAGAGAGGGAGGGAGATACAGAATCTGAAACAGACTTCAGGCTCTGAGCTAGCTGTCAGCACAGAGCCCGATGTGGGGCTCAAACTCATGAACCGTGAGATCATGACCTGAGCCGAAGTTGGACGCTTAACCAACTGAGGCACCCAGGTGTTCCAAATGGATTCTATATTGTAACCAAATAAGCCAATTCAAATTTGTCATTTCTATAATTAGAATTCTATTTACATGCCTGCTAATAGGGCCAATCATTTGGTATAGGATAGTCTTTCATCTTCAAAATTTTACTAAATATCTATGGATAATTGCGTTTGACATTCATAAGTCGGTTAATCGGACATAGCAAATATTTTTTATTTGCTAGGTTTGAGGAAAGATGTTTACTCAAGCAGTCAGCTCTGAGAATAAAAGAACAAACAAAAGCATAACCACTAGATGTGCTAATTAGTTTTTAATGTTTAGTGAGTAGACTTCTAAGGGATACTTTCATTCATTTTAAATAGTAAATGTGTGGGAAAGCAAGTTTTCTTCACGGGAAAATCTAAATTAGAAATTTCTAAAGGGAATTATATTAATTTAGGTATAGTACATATTTAGCATAAGAAATACATTTAATTTGCAATATATAGATTAACTAAAATGTACAATTCCCTCTAGATCTATATTATGTAAAAGTTAGGTAGAGAGAGAGACATGTGGATTATTGAATAACAACATATATGATTTATGGTTATAAATACTAGGTGTCTACTCAGTGTCTTTGAAATATCAATTTAGTTTGAATTCCCTTATTTAATATTAAGATACTACAAGTATATACACTAAGAAATTTATATAAAAATTTTTACCAAATTCAGTAAAAATATGAAATAAATATGTACATATTGGGTCCTAAATTTATTTTGCCATGCTGAATTCTATGGAAGACACAAGGAAGTCCAAAAACTTACATTTATATAATAATTTTTACTGTCTTGTTCAGAAGACAGAAGATTCCAAATATGGAATATTATACGTACGGCTAGTCCCATCAAAGTTCATGGTACACAAGGGAGTTCAGATGTTTGGTTTCTATTTTTTTTCTTATATTAATAAGGAATGCATTATGGTCACCTTTAAGTAGTACTTGAGCTGGAAACTTAAATGATGAGCTACTTTAAATGACTCAGGGGAGCTTCATCAAAGAATGAAAATCTTTTAGATAAGGAAATGTCATGAGCCAAGAGGAAACAAGAACACCATGTAAGAAAAAGCCATTGGTTTACTTGCCTAGTTGGAGAAAAAGTTTTGGATTGGGCAGTAGTAGGCACTGTATTTGAAAGGTATGTTTGGGTTACCAAGCTAAAGTCTTAGAGACTTAGAAATGGTTTCATAAAAATAGGAATGCTAAGTAAAACAATTAGTTTTGGGAGAAAATTGTTCCTACTGAATTTTGATAGGTGAGTAATTTATGTTGGGTAAAATAATGTATACAATTTCTTATATCTTTTTAAAATAATGAATTCTTGCTTAGAACTTTTGGTACATTGTTAGAGTAATTGTCCTCAATTTATTCAAGACTACTTACATTTACATCCTTGACACGATTCCTTCTATACTCAAAGTTTTGGCTTGACCACATGACTTGATTTAGAAAATAAGGCAATACCAATGTTATACAAATGGAAATTTCATTTATTTATTAAATTTTTTTTCAATGTTTATTTATTTTTGAGAGACAGAGACAGAGTGTGAGCAGGGGAGGGACAGAGAGAGAGAGAGAGAGAGAGAGAGAGAGAGAGAATCCAAAGCAGGCTCTAGGCTCTGTGAACCCACGAACCGTGAGCTCATGATCTGAGCCTAAGTCAGATGCTTAGCCAACTAAGACACCCAGGTGCCCCCAAATGGAAATTTTAAAAAACACTTATGTACTGGGGCCTGCCCTCTCGTTCTCTTAGAATGCTGTAACTGCCATGTGAGTAAACCCAGGTTACCCATTTGGAAAATGAGAGACAGCATGGTACAGAGATTAGTCTTCCTAACTGATCCAGTGCCCCCTCCCAAGACTAGCCAGTTCCTAACTGACCAAACAGCTGACTACAGACACACGAATGAGTCCAGCTAAGACCAGAAGAACAATTCTTCTATCTCCACCTTAATTTGTTGACCTGTGGAACCGGGGGCTAAATAAATAGCTATGCTAAACCTCAAAGTTTTGGTGTGATTTTTTTGCATAGTAAGAGCTTTCTGAGAGTTGCATAAATGTGATTTTAGTCTGCTAAATTGTTCAATGTAAATTTTGCTTTTTTCTTTCATATTTATAAGTTTTTAAAGGCACTGGTAATAGATTTGTTGTTTTAAAAGGCACATGTTAATAGGCATGTACTGTGTGCCATGTGCCAAGCACTTTACATTCATTAATTATGTAATCCTCATACAAACCACGCGATATTTGTATTTTCATGCTCTTAATTTTACACATGAGGAAATTGACACTTTAAGGAGGTTAAAACTTTTTGAGAGGTGAAGTAACTTGCTCATGGATACTGTGGTAAATTACATTGCTTGGCTTTTCTAATGTTGAAGAGTCATTGCATTCCTGGAATAAAAACACTTGATTTAATAAGCTTTTTAATATTATTCTATTTGCTTTGATAATATTTTGCTTAACATTTTGCATCCATGTTAATAGGTGCCAACTATTCTATAATTTTATTCCTTCAATGCTTTCTTATAAGGTTTTGTATCAAAGTTATACTGGATTTATAGAATGAATTGGGAAGTGTTTATCTTTTTTTTCCAATCTTCTGGAAGGATTTTGTAATATGTCATTTCTTCCTTAAAAATTCTGTAATATTTAGAATGAAGTCATTTCATCATGGATATTCATAGAAAGGTTTTAATTGTAGAATAATTTTTTATAGTTATATACCTTCCTATACTTTAATTTTTCTTGCATCAGTTTTTTTTTAGGAAAAAAATTTCATCTGCATTTTAAAAGATTTCTAAAGGTTTTCACATTATCTTTCTGTGATATCTTAAGGTCATTAGGATATGACATGATATTCTCTCGTTCATTCTTTACCCTTGTTATTTTTGCTTTTGTTCTCTTTTTAATCTATCATGCAAAGGGTTTAATCAACTTCTTTGTCTTTTAAAAAGCAACTTTTGATTTCTTGATATTGATGCTCTATATTATGTTTTCTCTAATTTCTTTAATATTTGATATTAGATATATATTTTCTTCTGCTAATTTCCTTGCATTTAATGTGTTGCTCCTTTTCCAAGATTATTGAACTGTATTTGCCACTGACTTGCATTTTTCAAATATATGATTGTAATACTATTAGTTTCCCTCTTCATGTTAATTTAGATGTATCCTGAAAGTTGTGATAAATAATATTTTAATTATCATCCAATTAAAAAGAGTTTCTAATTTCTACTATTATTTCTGTTGAGAGCCATAGATTATTCAGGTTCATCACTTAATGTTCAGATGTAGAGAGATTTTGCTGTTATGCTTAGGATTTTGATTTTTGTTGAATTCTATTATACCCAGCGACAATGCTCTTATTATTATAAATTGTTCTTTATAATGAACCTTCTTTTTGGTTATAAAAATAATCATAATGGCTTTCTTTTATCAGGGGTCTTTTGATTAGTTTTTACGTATCTATTTTCATCTTTTTGTTTCAAGCTCTCTGAATCCTTATATCTTTAGCGCTTTGGAAGAGCAGTATATATCTATATATTTAACCTGAAGATTATGGTTTTTACATTTGAGCCTTATTCTATTTACATTTAATATTATTACATTACAATATAGCTATGTTTATTACGACATATTGTTATTTGCCATTCTATTTGTACTTCCTTTCCTTTTTTAGATCCCATTTTGTGCCTTTTTGGGGACGATTTTTTAATGTATTACTTCATCCTACCCCCTTCATTTCTCTGGTGGGGTTATACCTTTTACTTGTTACCCAAGATGTGACAAAGTGAATCCTTGTGTTATTGAAGTCTAATATAAAAAATTTAATATGTTCCTAGACCTTAAAACAGCCTTAAAATATTTTAACTCCATTTATTTCTCTTTATTTATATATATCTTCCTGTTGAACATTTTCTTTGTGTGTGTGTGTGGGAGGGGTGTCGTTTGTGTGTATATACGTGTAGGTTTATAGATATCCATATATTATTAATATTTTTTATAATCAGTATTCTTTAGATTTACCCACGTATTTACATGTTTCTTTTCTTACTCTTCCTTCTTGAATTTCTGGCCTTCTCAACAGGATTGTTTTTCTTCTGCCCAAAGAAAATCGTTTCATATTCTTTTAATAAGTGTCTCTTATTGGCTAATTCTGTCAATTTTTCTTTACTTAAAAAGGTTTTTATTGAATTTAATTTTGAAGGATAGTTTTATTGGCTAAGAATTCTAGGTTGGTATTAGGTATGACATAAAGTTAAGTTTCTAATCAACTGCTCTGTTTATTTTCCCAGGCAGTGGTTTTCCTTGCATCAGTTTTATGACTTTGGTCATAAAGGTTTTTTTTTTTTTCTTCAGTTTATTATTAGCTGGTATTTTTCTAAAGTCATATTGCATATTACCATGTCTCTAGTAGGTTTCAAGAACAATAATATCTAAACTAACTCCTTTAAATTCCCCACAAGTAATTATGACCAAGTAAAAGTGATTAGCATCTGTGCAGTTCTCAGTTTTTCTCTCCGCAGCCTCTGTGTTCTGTTCTCGAGTTACTCCTGTGTGATCTTATCTCCTAAATTTCACAACTGATATCCCTGCCCTTTTATACTTATTTTTTCTGAAAAAAAATTCATATTTATTTCAGATTTTAAAAACTGCCTTCTTAAGGAAGTTAATTGTGATACTGTAAAATAAGTTAAAAAACTCAACTTCTCATATCTGAATAAGACAAGAAAATGATTTCAAAAGAGTGCACACATTGGGTCTATAGGTGTAATGTGTTACAGCAGATAGCTTGAATTTATTAATATTGTGCTTTCTTGTCTGGAATAATCTGAATACTTTCTATATAACTTATTTTTGCAAGTGTGTTTAATTTTACAGAAGATGAACATGGTAAAATCACGGTTTCCTTTTCTTTCTTTTTTGACACTGCATTGGGAACACTTATTTACAGTAATAAAACTACAAAGGTTATTAATGACTGAACACTTTTAGTTTTCCTTAATAGCTTACTAATTCCCCAATTCCACTGAACCACTTACATTATTAGCCTGTGACTCCTTTTTGGGTAAAAAGTTCTATGGTATAAAATGGGCAGAAACTTTCTTTTACAAGTCATAAAAAAACTGTCAGTTTTTAGGTTCTCCCTCACTGCTCAATGTGGATAGAGAACATATTTTTAAAAACACCTATGAAGGCTTGTGTTTCAGATGCTTCTTTTTAAAACAAATTTTTAAAATGTTTATTTATTTTTGAGAGAGAGAGACAGAGACAGAGCATGAGCAGGGGACGGTGGAGAGAGAGGGAGACATAGAATCTGAAACAGGCTCCAGGCTCTGAGCTACCAGCACAGAGCATGATGCAGGGCTCGAACCCACGAACTGCAAGATAATGACCTAAGCGAAGTGAGACGCTTAACTGACTGGGCCATCGAGTTGCCCCTCAGATACTTCTATCTAAAATAAAATATGTTTTCCACTTTTATATCAGTTAATGCAAATAACTACGTTTATAGCACAACCTTTGTTTATTCTTTCCTTCCTAACACCTTGTTGCCAGAATCTTTCCTCATGTAAGGTAATCATTGTATTACCTACACAGAGTGAAACATAGCCGTAATTATAAACTATCATTCATTATAGTCAGAAAGATTTATTTTCAGAAGGATTGAATATGCCTCAACGTTAGTGGAATTAAGTAGAAATTTTCTCATTTTATACTTTAAAAATAAATATGCAATTTATATGACATACTATTGAAGTTAATGAATAAAATTTTGTACTTAATACCTCAACTTCTCTGCATCCCTGGTAAAACTTTTACTAACTATATTATGTACTCTCATGTCTTACATGTTTTTAAATCCATAATAGCATTCTAACATCTATAATTCTTGTTCTATCTATTCATGAAATCTGATGCTTAATGGAGGTTAGAGGAGAGGTGAAATATTTAATAGCATATTTGAAATGAAAAATGATTCTAAATAGATCCTTAAACATGAGCCCTTCATCTGACAAATTCAGTATAAACCCAACTGTTGCCTGAGTATTTGGAAAGAAATAAAAAACTGCCATATACTCACAGCGGCATAATAAACAAATGTTAATTGATGTGCTTTGTTTGAAATACTTCCAGGGAGACTTGCAATGAGCAAGACTCTTCTGTATAGGCAATTCGACAGCATATGCTGGCACATGTAGGAAAAGTCATCATGTATAAATGGTTTCTGCCATCTGGTATATGACCTAAAATATCAAAAAGAAATATGTACAGCTAAAATGAATATGTGACTTTATTAAGAGGACCTTTGACTCATCAGGTAACATATTTTGTGGTTAATATTTCATGGTGAGGTCTTTAAACTAAAATTGATTTTTATTCTTAATGATATTCCCATACTCCTAATGTACTCAACAAAGCAGCAAAATAGAACAAACAACACTATTAGTCTCTTCTCTCTCAGTACCTACCTCTCTCCTCCTCCACATATGGCTCTTCTTTTGACATAAATAGGAAGTCTGAGTGTGGAAAGGGAGATGTATTTTTAGAAGAGTACAGTCTCTTTAAATACTTATCATTACAATTTTAATGTAACAGATACATTGTTTTAAGAGACAAAAAATATTTGTAGAACTTACAGTTAACCAAACACTGTGCTAAGTATCTTATACATATTAACTAGTCTACACCCCATAACTCTCCCACCACCACAATGATCCACCCAGATGGGAGCATCCGAATCTAAACATGATTAAAATAAGTGGCTGGTGGTGGATGCTTCTATGAGTAAACTTAATCCCAAGCCTCTGCTTTTTCCACTCTGTTGTGTCCTGTTTCTCCAAAATTAAATATAAACAAGGCACTAAATAAAAAGAAGAATTTTTTTTACATCAGACACTGCTAGTAAATGTATTCAATTTTTGTGTTTCCACTTTATAATAACACTGTAAAGGGAGTAGTATCATCTTCCCATTTTAGAAACAAGGAAGCCATCTCAGAGACAGTTTGTGCAAGATCCCACAACTGGAAAGAGGGATATTCCCATCTTCATTCTTTTCTTTACTACATCATCCCTTCTCAGACTTCAAGATATATAGGAGGAGAACCTGACATTCTGTACCTATTACATGCTCCCAGGCAGTGACGGATAATGATGGTCCAAGGACCACCATTTTAATACGTTATAACTACTAATAGTAGTTACTCATGCCCTTCTCCCTTGTGAGATTTTATAACTTCCGTAGGAAATAATCTTTTGAAACTACCAATGAGTCATTTCTTTTTTTTTTTAATTTTTTTTAATGTTTTATTTATTTCTAGGAGAGAGAGAGAGAGACAGCGTGAGCAGGGGAGGGTCAGAGAGAGAGGGAGTCACAGACTGAAACAGGCTCCAGGCTCTGAGCTGGCAGTCAGCACAGAGCCCGACGCGGGGCCCGAACCCACGAACCGCGAGATCATGACCTAAGCGAAAGTCGGACGCTTAACCGACTAAGCCACCCAGGTGCCCCACCAATGAGTCATTTCTATTTAAAATATGAAATTTGAAGAAAAAACTGCCATTTTTTCCTGCAAATTAGTTAAATATTTCCATATTACTTAAGGACACATGGAGACACAAAAGAGAGAGACAGCAATAGAACAGGATTTGCTATAAACTCTAATGCAATGGCTAACATCCTATTTCTTTCTCTTTTATTCTCTCATGTCAAGCAGAATGTAAGCTAGCTTACTTTTTGATGTGTTTGTTACATTTCCCTAATCATGGATAGAAAATGAAGAACTCTGGAGAGGCTTGCTTATCTATCTATCTATCTATCTATCTATCTATCTTTCTATTTATTTTGCATTGCTACTACATCATGATTACTTAAATTACAAATTTCCCTTTGTGCTGATTTATCTATCTTCTTGGATGATTTGTTTGTTTGTTTTTACCATGATTTGTTTGTTTGTTTGTTTTTACCACCATTATGACCAATATAAGACAAAATGGTAGGCATCTGCCCCTACACATGGCTAGAACATGTGTGTGAAAGAAATACTCTTCAAGTACATCACCTTTCCAATTTTAATACTAGATCAGTAAAATTAACATAGATATTCCAAAATTGCCATTTGTTTGTTAGTAAAAAATTTCATTTCAACAATACAACAAAGAAAATCCTGAATTTTAAAGCCTACGTGGACATTGCTAAAAAGTACAGACATTTGATAAAAATGTATGTAATGTATAAATGATGTTAACAGATGGAGTTTGAGGTAATGTTTGCTGGTAGGTAAGTAGTAGTAAATTGCAAGTTTGGAATCTATTGTAAGGAATGGTCATTAATATTTTGTGTTAGCCTACTTCTAAGAAGTATAGGTATGTATTTCTGCATAGCTGGCATTTAAGTTTCTGGATTACAACATTAGGATAATGGCTTTAAGGGAAGGAAGACTCTTAAAAAGAGATAACAATGGTAGTAAAACCATGATTCTATTTCACAGATTTGCTAATGTAAAAGTGACAATATAATAAAATTGTTTTCAGCCTGGCAGAGATTGTATCAAATCTTCTCTGGGGTGAAGTGCAAAGGCTGGCGGTTTAGTGCTCTGTCCCTGGGAATTCTAAAAGAAACAAATACTTGTTGAATTTCCCACTGCCTACTAAGTTAGCCCTCACAAAACTCAGAGAGTAGTTACTATTATCTCCATATCACATATGAAAAACAAGTCAGAACTAAACACAGAGTCCTAGAGGGGTAACATTTCCCAACATTTGCATTCTTTAACAAGTGGAAAAGTCAGGCCTGACTTCAGATCTAATTGCGAAGCCCCTATTATTTCCTGGTACTTCCTGCAGGAAAAGAAACAGAATCTTTTTAAAGATAAAGCAAATAGACATTTGACTGATATTTGAGACTATATTTTCATTAGTTGAATACCTTGAACGTCAGTGGGGGAGAGAAGTTTACCTAGGCTTTCGATCAGTGAACCATATGAGAGATGTGGACATGACTTCATTTTGCTTCATGAAAGCAGAGCATCTGGATCTACAAGTGACCTGTTCTGGGAGGGGAGAAATCAAGGAGTAGTCAAATGAGACATGATAGAAAAATAACATCAACATTCCGTAATGCAGGATAATGTTATATCTGGAAACAATGTGTTTTACCAGAAAAATACTAAAAATTATTTTTGTTGGTTCATTCATTTACTCACACATTTATTTATCCATCCCTCTTAGTAATGGAAAAGCTCATAGTAATATAGTTACACAATACTACTTATTATTATTGATTTCGATGTTACTTTTCTTATAAAAAAAATTGAGCCAGGGAGATTAAGCAGAATACAATGAATTGTAACTGACCGCCTTGCCTGAGCCCACCCCAGCTGGAGGGTCTCATGCGCCTGGTATCCGATGAGGTGTGCAGCACGTGGTGTAAGAGGGGAACCTGGGAAGAGCTTTGGTAGCCAGGCTCAGACTGGGGCTGCTGTTTCTGGCGCTGCTCCCACCCATGCAGATTTATTCGCAGCAAGCAGCTGTTGTAATGCTTTTGCGTAACTCCTCCCAGAATAACCTGGCTGCCTCAAATCTAGCTAATTCCACCACCAAGATAAGTAGCAATGCTCTGCGGGCAACACTTAGTCCCTTAATTAAGTGCTCTGCACGCAGTAGCCAGTCTCTTCATGATTTCGTTCTCCTATCTACTCGTAGGAGACTCAAGCCAAGAAACATTTATACTGTAGTCCTCCTTTATCAGCAGTTTTGCTTTCAAAGGTTTTAGTTACCTGTGGTCAGCCATGGTCAGGAAGCAGACGATCCATCTGACCAAGTGTCCAAAGATCTAGTAGTAAACTTAATGCTAAGTCACAACGCCTGCGTCATTCATGTCCCATCTCATCACACAGGCATTTTAACATGTTATATCATCATAGGAAGAAGGGTGAGTACAAGATAATACGATACTTGGAAGACAGAGACCACATTAACTTACCTTTTATTATAGATTGTTGTCATAAGTGTTCTATTTTATTGTTGTTAATCTCTTGATGTGCCTAATTTATAAATTAATCTTTAGTGTAGGTATGTATGTATAGGGAAAAACTCAGTATACATAGGATTTAGTACTATCATGGTTTCAGGGATCCACCGAAGGTTTTGGAACGCTTTCCTGATTGATAAAGGAGGTCTTCTGTGCTTCCCCATTTTCTAGATCCAACCCAGATAAAAACAGGTCTTCAATGAATCTGCTAATTCCATATCTTATTTTAGTGACACAGAAAATGTTAACGATCCCAAAATTGAATGGTTGGAAGAGTATGTCAAGCGTTTGACTAAATGATGAATCCCAGTATTAAATCTGCTGGATGTCAAGCATAAGATGAAAGGAAACAGCATTCTAAATTAGTGAAGAGATGATTTTCTTAAATGTTGTTTAAGAAGTATCGACACACTGGGGTGTCTGGGTGGCTCAGTTGGTTAAGTGCCAGACACTTGCTTTCTTTTCAGGTCATGTTCTCATGGTTTGGTTCATAAGTTCCAGACAGTGTGGAGCCTGCTTGAGGCACTCTCTCTCTCTCTCTTTCTCTCTCAAAATAAACTTTTTGTTTAAATATAGATACATAAAGACCTACCTAAGAAAATGAGAATAGATTTTATCTTACCTAGAGATAAAGCATGAGACGTGGAAAAGAGATTTCAGGTTTCATTTGATTCATTGAGGCCATAAAATAGGTAATACAAAAAGCTACTATGATTCTCTTTATATGTATATTGGAAGATACTTCCAGGTGTTACTGTAATTCCTTAATACGTGTCAGGTGTTCTAATTTAAGGCCAGTGTGCTCTAGATAAAGCTTACATTGTTAAACTATCACTGTTCACTTGAGAACTGAACACTTTGTTTTGAGGCTTTGGATTTGACATTGCATTTGACTTTTTAATATAGTAATTGACATGTACCAGGGCAATGATGGATTGAATCTACCCCAAGTCCAAGCATAAGGAGTAATTTTTGCTTGTATATTTACTTATCACCTGTTCCTATTCAACAAAAGTGCCAGGTGCATTTACTCAAATGATTCTAAAAAGTACATTGACCTCAACTAATTTCAAATTTCTTTTTCTTTCTGCATATGTTGAATACTTTTTACAATAAAAAGTATGATCTGTTTTGAAGGTAAAATTGACAAGTCTTGAAGTTAAAAAGGTAAAGATGTGAAGGAACCAAAACTGTAAATCAAGTATTTGGAAAGTGAAGACTGGAAACTTACTTACAGTAAATTCATAAGAATTTTTGTACTCTTTTAGTACATACTTGTAAGAGAAACTCTATGAACCAGCCTCATTTGGATCACTTCGTGTTATCAGTCAATATTTTTAGATAGTTAAAACCTGGTCCTGAGCCTAAAGCGGGCTGAATTGTGGAAAGTAAATCTTTCACAGCTGCCTCAAGGCACAGAAACCTTTTTAAAAATAGATATTCCTTAAAGTCTTTTGCTCACATGGTCACACACTAATGCTTACATGTTCCGATATCTAATAGCTCCACAGTAGTCTTGATAGCTAAAGTCAATTTTTTTTAATCTTGAGAAATCTACCCTGGAACCCTATATTCAACAGAGCTCAAGCTACTGAGTGTGTGCCTGAACATTACATTTTGTTTCATACCTGATTGCTGTGTTTATGTACTTAGGCTTTTATTCACGATTACTTCTCATGTTATGGAATTGATTTGTATTGGACACAAACTGTAAATAAAAGGAAATAGCTAAAAAAATGTGGTATTATAGTTGGCTTTTAACAGATGAACCTGTCGTCTTTGAGACATTAATTTCCTCAAAGTCAGAAAGCTATGAAGTGTCCTAGACACAGTGTCACTTCTTGTTTCAAACTGATGCTCCTTCTACGATTTCAGCCTAGTTAGTAATCAAGATCTACAACAACTGAGAGTAGTATGAATATAATTATTTGCTCACCCTGGATACTATAAACATATGTCTTTTGATTTTTACTCTTTACCATTCTCCAGAGCTTTTACAGGAATCCCTATTTATTTCTTGCCTTTTGCTGTTTTCTTCACTGCTTTAACCCTTTGTTTTTCAGTTTTACCATGAGATTGTTCTCATTTTTCCCCCACTATAATTTTGTCTAAGTAATGCAATAGGCAGTCTTCAAACAGTAATGTGATTGAGCCAAACTGATCTTGGAATCTTAGGGTTAAAGTTAGATGTTCATATGCAGAAAAATATTTTCTGTTCCTTAAGTTTCTAACAGTACCAATAGCCATGTAAAATGAATCCTGAGTGACTGGTAGTAAACTGCCTGAAGATGGATAATATGGAATAAAAAACATAAAAATTTTAATGAAAGGAGGTGACATCCAATTTATTTGTAAGAAAGAATTCCTAACATGAACATATTGTGAACATTAAAAAAAAGTAACACATGAGATTTTGAAAGTTACATCTTCAT
Source organism: Crocuta crocuta (assembly GCF_008692635.1). Taxonomy (NCBI): domain Eukaryota; kingdom Metazoa; phylum Chordata; class Mammalia; order Carnivora; family Hyaenidae; genus Crocuta; species Crocuta crocuta. The sequence continues at coordinate 7,048,060 of NW_027528977.1, read as the reverse complement.
TTATTATTACCAATTCTAGCCAAGGAAAATATGCCTCTAGCCATTTCAAGAGATGTTGTAATAAAAGTCAGTCACAGACAGTATTGAACATAAATTGGAAATTTGAGCAAATAGTTCTTTCATGACTAAAAATTGCTTAAATATTGTGGAATTTTTGTGTTAGATCTTTTTTAAATATTAGAACTTACTAAACTTAATTTAAATCTAAATCCTTGAACATCTTCAAAATGAGCTAAATACAAAGACCTTTTGTTTGTAACACAAATTTTGTTCAATAAACATTTTCTGTTAGTTTCAAAGAAAGTTTAGATTATGTACAAATGAAATTCTGATTTAATAAAACTTCAACTGCTTACCTTAAAAAAATGTTTAGTTATTTATTTTGAGAGCAGGGCAGGGGCAGAGAGAGAGGGGGAGAGAGAGAATCCCAAGTAGGTTCCACCCTGTCAGCACAGAGCCTGATGTGGGATTCAAACTCCCCAACCATGAGATCATGACCTGAGCTGAAATCCAGTTAGTTGCTTAACCGTCTGAGACACTCAGTCACCCTAGATTGCTTAATTTCTTCTTTTTTTAAAAAAATTTAAAAAAATATTTTATTTATTTCTGAGAGACAGCATGAACAGGGCAGAGTCAGAGAGAGAGGGAGACACAGAATCCGAAACAGGCTCCAGGCTCTGAGCTAGCTGTAAGCACAGATTCCCATGCGGGGCTCGAACCCATGAACCGTGAGATCATGACCTGAGCTGAGGTCGGACGCTTAATTTCTTAATAAATATTATAAATGTGAAACTCTTGTGTGGGAAATGTACAAGTTGAAAATACAATTATATCATTCAAGTTTTGAAACTTTAAGACTGGTTTTGTTCATGCTTAATTGATTTCACTAAAAGCTGTTATAATTTTAAAAATCTTTTGAGAATCTGCTTTTATTCTTATAAAGGCTATTTTTATTTAATAGGAAGAATGTGACATTGGTCAAAGAAAATAAACATATATGCATCTTTTATTTAATAATACATCATTTTTCCTCTCATTTAATTCTATTTCAACAGATAGCTTTTTCTTTTCTTTCCACAGGCTGAGTTAAATGACCCAACTGATCCCTTCACTAACTATAGTGCAAAAGTCTCATCAAATGTAGGGGATGAAATTTTCTCCAAATACATAGGATGGAGAATTGCCACTGCACTTTCCAAACTATTCTTCCCCTCCACTGATGCCTATGTCCTTCCTTTGAAAAAACCACTGAAAAAACAGGATCAAATGAAATATCTGAACAAAAAGGATTCCATGAAGAGAAGAGTTGTACGTGTTACTCTAAGGTAAAGTGAAGCACTATTCAAAATAGTCCTGTTTTTCTGATATACTGTGCTTCAAAGTCATACAGATTATATATAATCATGTGCCACGTTATTTAATTCCATTTCTCTCTTTTTCTGGGCTCCAACAACTAATAGGTATTCTGGCATAAGCAAGTACTCTCTTCTTAGGAACTATTTCCTCATGTTTAAAATAGCTATTATTACATAATTCAGTGTTTTAATACAGTGAAAGCTCCCTCCCACTACTGACCTTCATTTGCCTCATTTATCCCTACTCTCCCTGTCGTTAACTGCTTGTGTATCCTTCAAAGATCTATAAAATAGAAACAAAATAACTTATTTAAAATTTTCTCTCCATTGTTAAAAGAAAGCATACTAAATATACCATTTGGCATTTTTTTATTTAATTTCATTTCTTAGGGATTTTTTTTTCCTTCCAGTACATAGGGAATTTTCTCAATATATATATATATTTTTAATCTGTTACCATGTTTTCCTTAGTATGGATGTCCTTCAGCTTATTTAATCAATTTCCTGTTGGCATCTGGGTAGTTTTATATTTTATGCCACTATAGACTACCACAGAATTGAAACTTCCACATATGTCTTTTTATGAACATCGATAAATTCTAGGAGGTGTGATTTCTGAGTCAGAGGGTATATGCCTTTGTAATTTTGGTAGATATCTCCTAATTGCCTTCTGGAGGAATTGTACAAATTTATATCCCCATCAGCAATATATGAGAGTACTCGTTTCTCTGGAGTCTTTCCAACAGAGGGTTTGACAAACACTTGGGTTTTGATAATCTGAAAAGTGAAATATTTCTAAATAAGTTTTTTTTTTTTTTTTGGTGTTTAAATTATATTTATTCCATGTGTACAAGGCTGGTTCAACATTTTTAGATTGTGTAATACACTGCATCAATAAAGTAAAGATGATGTTATATGTTTACACAAGTAGAGTAGAACAGTTTAAGACTAATGCAAGTAGAAAATAACAAAGTCAAAATGAAAATAGAACAATAGCATTAAATTATGGTTTGACAAAATCCAACACGAATTCAAAATCCAACACGAGGATAAAAACAGGAAACTACAAGTGTATGGGAGCCACTACAACACTATAAAGAAGATACATAAAAACCTGTAGCTAGCAACAGACTTTATAAGAAACTTAATGCTTTTTTTCAATTTATATAATTTAATTTATTTTTAAGTTATTTTTTAATTTTTTTGATTTAACTTTAATTTTTTAATTTAAATACTGTTTTCGTAAGCTGAGTGATTTTAATAACTTTCATATTTCATATTTTGTTTCTTTAAATGGGAATTAACTATTTCTTTTGTCCATTTTCCACCGAGTTTCTATCTTTTTCACTTTGTTTCACAAGAACTATTTGTTAATTCATGTGTCCCTTTGTCTATGGTAAGAGCTACAAATATTTATTTTTCCCTACAGTTTTTATTTATCTTAAAATTTTTCTCAGAGTAATTTTTTGCCATTGTCATTTTTCTATGTAATACAATTTATCAATTTTTCATTGTATATCTATTTAGGAATGCTTTTTTCATTTTAAGATGAAATGTTATCACATTGTTTTCTGGTACTTTTACAGATGTTTTTGGACATTTTTTTAAATGACTCTTTTCTTAGAATTTTTTCAAGATTTTTTTTTTTTCAGAGAGAAATAGAGAGGAAGAGGGACAGAGAGAAAGGGAGAGAGAGAATTCCAAGCAGGCTCCATGCTATCAGCACAGAGCCCGACATGAGGCTTGAACTCACAAACCATGAGATCATGACCTGAGCTGAAATCAAGACTTAGACACTTAACTGACTGAGCCACCCAGGCACCCCTGTTTTGAACATTTTAATTGTTGATCCATTTGAAAATTTTGTTTGTGAGTTGTCAATCCAGATGGCTACTCTGTAGTCTCAGCAATATTTATTGAGTCATCTATTCCCTTTCAACATTTATTCTGATTTTAAATGTTATGCTTATTAAATACTAAATTCTTTATTTTTCTATTTTTAAAGATTTTCAGCTAATTTGGAATTAGCTACTCTTGCAAGGTTTTGTTGAATTCCTTCTTCAGTATCTTAGGCCTCTTCTAACGGTAGATTTTGGTCAAAGTTTTCTATTTTATAGGTCTCTTGGCAAAGTTGATTCAGCCACATGTACAGGTACAGCTAAATTCAGTTCTTAATATTTGAGATCCATGCCATAAAGTATCTGAAGGATCAGTCCTGAATTTCAGTCTCTTTAGATCTTTCTTCTTTAGTCAATGTTGGCAGATTATTCTTCGTTCAAATACCATGTATTTAATCCTGTTTTTCAGAATTTATTTGGCCACATTTGACCAAAGGTGTGTATTAAGATTCCTGCTTCTGTGGTTATTTTATCCCTTAACCAATTCTCATTTTGTGTATTTGTGTTTTGTCCCTTTTGGTCTTCTTAATTTAATGTTATGTTCTTTTTATATTATTTTTCTAGTGAACCAGCTTTTAAATTATAACTCACACACTTTTGTTCTTATGTCTATGAATCTGTTACTTTCCTTTGATCTGTTTTGTGGTTCATTTTTTAATTTCTTGAAGAAGGTGCTAAGTAATGTGGGAGATTTTCTTCCTCAGCCTTATGTGAATCATTATTTGTGTTCCGAAATTATGAGGCTGTTGCTGCCCAAAGACAGACTTTATTGGAGGTATAATAATGGGCAGAATAAGGCCAGCAAATAGGCTTTATTTTTGTGTATGCAAAAAGTCCACAGGAAAATAGACAAATGTTTAAGAAGAATTTTGAATTATCTTTGAGCATTTTTTAAAAGAATTATAAAATCAATGAGGAAGACCTGTACATTTGAATTTAAGGATCACACAGCCTGGATGTTAGTAATTCAGAAGAAATAAATATTACAATAATATTCCTTAGCAAATATTATAAATATTTGTAAGGTTGCAATATATCAAAGTACAATGAAAATGCTGGCTTTAAATATCAAGGGGATTGAGATTCACTTTAGAATCCCCAACTGTATTTTGTGTATTCTCAAGGACCAAAGGCATGGAAGAAAAAAATCAGTCTGGGACCACAGGACATTGAACACGTGTACTTCGGTTTCTCATTATGGTCAGTTAAAGGAAAAGAGAAAGAAAACTAGAAAAATAGAAGAAACTGGATTTTGATAAGAGGAGATGAAGGAAATAAATAGGGGAAAGGGTCACTAGATGGTTAAAGGCAGATGGCAATGAATGGTACCTGCTGGGACACAGAAAGGAAAAACAGGTAGAGAAGAGGAGACACATTAGCAATGCTTAAAATAGCAGAAAAGAGAGATAAATGTATGAGTGAGAGGAAAGGTTAAAGAGAACAACTGAGAAGATCTAGAGTGCTAGTGAAAGGTACACATGGATAGGTGTGCACAAGCTTTGGGGACAGGGGAAGAGAATATGCAAAGTCAGAGGGAAATGAGACAAAAGAGTAGCGGGGTGGGGTTATGACTCAAAAAGTCCACTAGGTTTTGAAGGATTAATAAATTAAGCTTTTCATCAGTGTCTATAGTTCATTACACAATGACATTCATCGTTGATCTTTCAAAAAACGTTATCTCCTTATCCATTTTTCACAGCTCATTACAGGCTGTAGCAAGTTTGCTTACCTTGTCTCTGGCCTGAATGAGAGAACCCAGCAGCCCAAGCATCCCTCTGGCAGGAGAACCTCACGTGGCACAGCTTTCACATCATCACACCATTCATGCTGTAGTGTGTGTGAACAGTGCCCCCTGGAATTGTGCACATTGCTGACTTTCTTTAGGGCTAGACGAATCTCTGGGTGCAGCAGAGGTGAATGGTGTAGGGCTGTAGCTCAGTGGCATGAAGACAAAGATTAAGTCAGGTCTGGCTGAATAGTCTCTACTGCCCATTAGGGATATGGGAAATCCCTGGTTTATTTTCTTTTTCATTTTTTAAAAACGTTTATTTTTGTGAGAGACAGATGAAGCGTGAGTGGAGGAAGGTCAGAGAGAGGGAGATACAGAATCTGAAGCAGGCTCCAGGCTCCGTGCTGTCAGCACAGAGCCCGATGTAGGGATTGAACTCACGAACCAGGAAATCATGACCTGAGCTGAAGTTGGTCACTTAACCAACTGAGCCACACAGACACCCCCAGGAAATCCCCGCCTTTTAAAACATAGTTGAAAAGCAAATTTCATTCTAAGCTATGCATTGGCAAAATGTCTCTGGCTCACTAAACATTAAGTGCGGGAAGTGTTGGTTCTTCCGTTTGCTCAATTCTGCATCCATTTGGCAGTCTCACAGCTAGCTCCTTTCGTTGCTTCTCCACCACCTTCTGCTTTCCAGGTCCACAAGCTGGAATTAGTGCAGTTAATGAATATCTGAGCATGTTGAAGTTTTGTAGCTAAAGCACAAGACATAATTCAAAGCCCACTAGGTGCTTAGCTCTTTTTCACCTCTGGAAGGTCTTTGGGTACAGTGTCATATCACCAGTTCCTCTTTGGGTACTCCTAGAAGCATCCGTTGTGTGCTTTCCACAAGTAGCAATGTGAAAGACAGTAAGAAGGCCAAACTTTAAGGACTCCTACAGAAGATGGGACACATTGAAGAGGTAGGAGCAAAGGATATTTAAGAGAATATGTTTCTTCATTGCCTTGGAGCACTAAATCATACTTATTTCGATGTGAAAATCTGAAAATTTTCTAGTAAGGAGAAAACAGAGCTTCCTTATTGATGAAGCATCTGCTACATCTTATGACCTATAATTCTTTCCAAAAATACTTTGCTTGTGTTTTTAGCCTCTAAAATTCACTAAAAGCAGGAATTCTGTCTTTTGTATGTTTATAAACATAATTTACTCTGAATGATTTACAGATTTGACTTCTTTCTTTTATGAAAATTTTCAAAAGAAAATTTATTCTTTTGCTTCTGTATATTGATTTTTCTTTTTTGGTTGTACTTTAAGTTAGTGGGACATGCTACTGAATGCATGATCTTTTTGCCCCTCAGCATTTTTTTTAATAAAAAAATCTTTATGGTTCTTTACTGTATCATAAAACTGCAGCCAAAAACCTAGGCATATGATACTTGTACTTCAAAGCATAGTATTTTCCTTTTCTCTCTTTGTCAGTAAAAATATCATAAATTTACCTTAAGGCTGAGGATTGAGAACTCTGAAGACCAAATTTTCAAAAACCAGTTCCCACATCTATGGTTTTGCTTCTGAAGTTTCTTGAAAGTGTATTTTCTAAGCTTATGCCTTGAATCTCTACAAACTTACAGACAACTAATTTTTTCCATATAGGTAAAGACTCAGAGAATCCTAACTTAAAACTTGATCTCTGACTTAGTTGGCTCTCAGGTTTCATGTTAAAAGACTTCATTAGACCAGCACATGGAATAGAGTCCAGGTGAAACTAGCAAGGATGGGCTGAGAATACCTGTTGTCATTTAGGTATGAAATTTTACATGGCTGACTTCATAAAAGAGTGGTTGTACCCAAGGCTATTACTGCATCTTCTCTACAGCTTCCTTTATAAATGGAGCGAACTCTAAAGTAATAGAATGAGGAGTACAACATTTACTGAATGACAACAAGTTAGGAAAAGGTAAATACCACAATAGAAGAGACGCTATTGGAGGGACCAGTGGTCACAGGAGGCACGTGGTTTTTATTATCCCATTGAGAGGTGTGCTGGAGTTGGGGAAGCAATTGGACATTCACTAGGTTTGTGTTTTAAGGGAAGAGACCCTGCCTGACTGCTACTCTCCCTTCTAATAATGAAAGTGTGAAAAATACCTTCTCAAGGAAGAAACAAACATTTTGCGCTCAGTTGCCACACCATCTGAGATTGGGTACCAGCTGGATAGGGGATGCTAGAAATGCCAGCTATCCAGAACCTGAAGCTCCTGGGAAGTTTTCTTAATGGATGTGAAATACAGCATTGGGCTCCTTGTGAAGTTGGGCTTAGGAGAAATTCTACCAAATGAAGGATTTTTAGGATCCCGAGTTCTAGCCAGCAAGTTGCCAGGCAATTCAAGATGAATCTCTGAGATCCTAGTTGAACAAGTCTTTTTGCTACCCCTCTGAGTGCCTTTTATGAACAAGGCACTGTGCTCAGCAGTCAGATGTAAGACCCTTAGATGCAGATAGATATGATTATTTTATTCATTTTAGAGATTTAACATACCTATTAAAATCTTCATTTTGTACGTGGAATCTCAGAGGTTAAGTAATTTTCCCAAGGGTTCATAATCATTAAGTGTGGGAGTTGGAACTTAAATGCATTCTGACTTCTGAGTCTACTGTGCTGATTTCTTTCCCATCCTGTGAAATTCATCTGAAGGCAAAGCCTTGAGCAGTTTGTTAAAAACAAAAAACAAAAAACTTCAAATCATTAGAAAAAGGTTTTGATTCTTTTTTTTTTTTTTTCCAATTTCTATCTCTTGATTTTTCAGAACTTGATTTTGATTGAGGGACATTTGTTTCTGGGCTCTGCATCTCTCTAATTAATATTCAGAAATCTGTGCCAAGGTGGAAGCACTTTCAGTAAGTCAATGTGATATTTTCCCCCTCCCTTGGCTTTAGGGAAAATCGTACTTACTAGAAAGTGCCTCCTCCTTTATGTGCAGTGCATATAAATGAAGTGAAGGAGAGAGAGAGAAGGGAGGGAGAGAAAAAGAAAAAAAAAAAAAGAGCTGCAAAGGATTCTTAAATGCCTTAAACAAATTTTTCTAGTTCTTTGATGAACGGGAAAAAAATCTGTGCCTTCTTCACAAAATATCAAATATGTTTATTTATAGTTTCTTTTTGATTGGTTTAGATTAATTTAACTTCTCTGAGATTTAGGCTTCTAATCTTTGAAAATGTAAAAGCTGTACATCCTCTCAGCTTGTCCTAAAGATAGAAGGAAAAACTGTAGCTAAAGAGCCTGAATATGTTAGTTCCTTTTTTCCTTTGTTCTATAATTTAGTATATTTTCTAAAATATTTTTTTCTGTAGAATATATTTAATAACTATAGTAAATAATGATAAAAAGTGGAAGATTTACATTTTTGTTCCTATACATATATTTAAGCTGTGAGTTTCTGTTAGCAACTTTTCAAAGAGAGCATACAGTTTCATGATGGATTTCCTTTTTGGTTATGTTTTGTTTTCCTTCTTGTTTCTAGTGTTAGGATGAAAACACAATTCAGAACTGGTTCTATGTCATATATGCTTTCTGAGGGTATGATATCAAGATGCATTATGGAAGGGAAGAGTTTGGAATGTTAATAGCTAGTATGGCTGATCGTAATTTTCTGCTGAAGAGAGATAAAGACCATGCATGGGTTTTCAGAGATGAGCTCCTATTTTCTGAACCTTTGTGATTTCATTATTAAAATATTGGTTAGATCATCAGCTCAGATCAGTCATTTAAGTGTGAATTTCTAGAAATTGAAGTGGTATTAGTGAAGTCCAACTGCCAGTGACAGAGCCGTACTTCACACATCCATTTGCAATACGTGGCTCAGTTTACCTGCAGCCTTGCCTGAGAGATAAATCAATAGCCATCTACCTTCTGTCCTTTCCTTTCTTGCCTTTCCACCGGATCTTTGGTCTGGACAGGAATTCTAGATGTCCTCAGTGGAGCCATAGCTTTAGCTGACAATTTGACTGCAGTGGCTTTGAGCTTCTATAACAGGTGTCTAGCTTCAATATGGACATCAACCCCGCGTTTCCATCCACAATAACAGGATTGAATGTAGAATCTTAAAAATGGCAAAGGTATTAAAATGAAGTGGGTGAAATGTAAAAAATTCTATCAAATACAGGTCATCTAGAATCAAAATGGTAGCCCTATGGCAGGACAAAAGTTGTACAAAAGAAAACAAAAATAAAATCTATTTTTTCTTTTGCATTTTGTTTGGTTTATCATGTGAACTTTGCTCTTCATTTTTTAAAATTTTAAAAATATTTTTAAAGTTGATTTTTTGAGAGGGAGAGAGAGGGGAGGAGGGGCATAGAGAGATGGAGAGAGAATTCCAAGCAGGTTCTGCACTGTTAGCACAGAGCCCAACATATGGCTCAAACCACAAACTGGGAGATCAGGATCTGAGCCGAAATCAATAGTCAGACACTTAACCGATTGAGCAACCCAAGCACCCCTATATACCACCTCTTCTTTATCCATTCATCTGTTGATGGACATTTGGGCTCTTTCTATATTTTGGCTTTTGCCATTAGTACTGCTATAAACATTGGGGTACATGTGCCCCTTTGAAACATCACCCCTATATCCTTTGGATAAATACCTAGTAGTACAATTGCTGGGTTGTATGGTGGTTCTATTTTTAATATTTTGAGGAACCTTCATATTGTTTTGCAGAGTGGCTGTACCAGTTTGCATTCCCACTAGCAGGAGGAGGATTGGTGTTCTTCAAATGTTGGGTAGAATTCTTTAGCGAAGCTATCTGGTCCTGGAGTTTTTGGTGTTGGGAGTTTTTTGATTACTATTAACTCTTTACTTTGTTGTTGATGTATTCAGATTTTCTTTTTCTTCCTAATTCCATCTTGGTAGGTTGTGTGACTATAGAAATGTATCTAATTCTTGTAGATTATGTAATTTGTTGGCATATAATTGTACATGGTGTAGTCTCTTATGCTCCCATGTATTTTTGTAACGTCAGTTGTAGTGTTTTACATTTCTAATTTTATTTGTGTCCTATCCCCTCCATCCACTTTTAAGTTAGTCTAGATAAGGTTAGTTAGTTTTGTTCATCTTTTTTTGAAAACCAGTTCTTAGCTTTGCTTATCTTTTCGTGTGTGTGTGTGTGTGTGTGTGTGTTTCATTTACTTCTGCAATAATCCTTATTAATTTTCTTTGGTAAGTTTGGGCTTGCTTTGCTCTTTGTACAGTTTCTGTGTAAAGTTAGGTTGTTTATTTGACATCCTTTTTTTTTTTTAAATTTTTTAAATGTTTTATTTATTTCTAGGAGAGAAAGAGAGAGAGAGACAGCATGAGCAGGGGAGGGTCAGAGAGAGAGGGAATCACAGACTCTGAAATAGGCTCCAGGCTCTGAGCTGGCAGTCAGCACAGAGCCCGACGGGGGGCTCGAACCCACGAACCACGAGATCATGACCTAAGTGAAAGTCGGACGCTTAACCGACTAAGCCACCCAGGCGCCCCATTGACATCCTTATTTCTTAATATGTGTTATTACCATTAACTTTCAGAACTGTTTTTTCCAATATTTGTTATGTTGTGTTTTCATTTATTTTTAGATAATTTTTTTGTTTTGCTGTTGACTTATTATTTGACCTAATGGTTGTTTATAAATGTGTTGATTAGGAGGCACCTGGGTGGCTCAGTAGGTTATGTGTCTGACATCAGCTCAGGTCATAATCTCGTGGTGTGGTAGTTTAATCCCTGCGTTGGGCTCTGTGCTGATAGTTCAGAGCCCAGAGCCTGCTTCAGATTCTGTGTCTCCCCATCTCTCTGCACCTTCCCTACTCTCCCTCTGTCTCTCAAAAATAAACATTAAAAAATGTATTCTTGGGGCGCCTGCGTGGCTTAGTCGGTTAAGCGTCCGAGTTTCGCTTAGGTCATGATCTCGCGGTTCGTGGGTTCGAGCCCCGCGTCGGGGTCTGTGCTGACTGCCAGCTCAGAGCCTGGAGCCTATTTCAGAGTCTGTATCTCCCTCTCTCTCTGACCCTCCCCTGCTCACACTGTCTCTCTCTCCTAGAAATAAGTAAAAATATTTTTAAAAATGTATTCTTTAGTTTTCACATATTTTTAGATCTTAATGATTTCTAGTTTGATACCATTGTATTCAGAGAAGATGGTATGAGTTCAGTCTTCTTAAATTTGCTAATGTTTATTTTGTAGCCTTCATATGGTCTGTCCTGGAGAGTGTTTCATGTCCACTTGAGAAGAATGTGTATTCTGCTGCTGTTGGATGGAATGTTTTTATATGTCTATTAAGTCCATTTGTTCTGAAGTATGATTGAATTCCAACATTTTATTACTGATTTTTTGTGTGTGTGTGTGGTCTGGTTGATCTATCCATTGCTGATAATGGGGTATTGAAGTCCCCTACAATTATTGTATTGTTGTCTATTTCATCCTTCAGATCTATTATTAATTGCTTAATATATTTTGGTGCTTGGGTGTTGGGAGCATATATGTTTATTATACATGTTGTTGATGTGTTGACCCATTTATCATTATAGATGACTTTTTTTTTGTTTCCTGTTTCCTTTTTTGGCTTCAAGNTTTTAATTTTTTTTTTTTTTTTTTTTTTTTTGGTTTCTGTTTGCTTGGAATATCATCTACCATCCTTTCATTTTGAGCCTGTTTGTTTGGAATATCATCTACCATCTTTTCATTTAGAGCTGAAATAAGTCTCTTGCAGGCAGCATATAGTTGGATTTGTCTTAAAACCCATGTAGCCACTCAGTGCTTTTTGATTGGTGAGTTCAATCTATATGTAGGGTGACTACTGATATGTGAGGGTTTACTATTGCCATTTTGTCTTTTTCCTTATGATTATTTTGTTTTTCCATTGTTTCTTTTTCCTTCTCTTTCCCCATTTTTAACATGGCAGTTATCTGTTATGTGGTGTGGTGATTTGCTCAGTATCTCCTCCTGCTTTTTTTATGTTTCATATATCTGTTACCATGAGGTTTATACAAAACATCTCAGATAAAATGGCCCTGTTTCTGCTGATAGCCATTTATCTTTATTAATGAATAAAAGGTCCATCTTTTTCTCTTCCCCTTTTATATTTTTGGTGTAACAAATTATCTTTTTCTGCTGTGATTACCAAGTTGTAGTAACTAAAGTTATTTTTAATGCTCTTTTCCTTTAACCTGTATGCAATAGTTAAGAGTTTTAATAGAGTATTTAAAAAAGAGTTTCAATATTCTAATTCTGTTTATCACATTAATCAGAGTTTTTCATACTTTGATCCTTTTGTTTCTGCTTGAAGAGCTTCTTTCAATATGTCTTGTAAGGCAGGTCTAAATGGTAGTAAACTCCCTCAGCTTTCCTTGTCTGGAAAAATCTTTCTTCTTTATATCTGAAGGATAACTGCTGGTAGAATATTCTTGGCTGGTAGTTTTTATCTTCAATATATTGAATATGTCATTCCACGCTCATTCTGTAGAGTTTCTGCTGAGAGATCTGGTGATAGCTTAATGGGGGTATCTTTGTATATTATGGTCTTTTTTCTTGATTATCTCTAAAATTCTTTTTTGAATCATTAGCTTTTGATGGTTTCAATAAAATGTTTCTTGGAAAAGGTCTTTTGTGTTGACATAAGATGTTCTATTGGCTTCATGGACTTGTATATATAGTTGCTTCCTCAGGTTTGGGAAGTTCTCCCCTATTATTTCTTTAAATATTCTCTCTACTCCTTTCTTCTTCTCTCCTTCTTCTGGTATACCCATTATTCTTATGTTGGCTTTTCTAATGGAGTCAGATAGTTTTTATAGGGTTCACTTTTTAAAAATCTTCTCTTTTCCTCTTCCACTGGAACCATCTCTGTATTTCTATCCCTATCCTCGAGGTTGCTAATTCTCTCTTTCATATGGTCTGGTCTATTCCCAGTGAACTTTAATGCATTCTTCATTTCACTTACAAAGTTCTTCAGTTTGAGAATTTCTGCTTGGTTCTTTTTTAGAATTTCAATTTCTTTGGTTAAGTACTCCTTCTGTTTGTTAATTTCATTCCTGAGATCATTGTGTTGCCTTTCTGAGTTTTCTTAGAGCTTGTTGAATTTCTTCAGAACAGCTGTTTTAAATTCTTTATCAGATAGATTGCAATATTCCAAGCATTTTGGGGTTCAGTTGCTGGAAAATAGTCATTTTCTTTCTGTGATACCATGTCACTGTGATTTTTCCTGGTGTTTGATGAGAAGTGCCTCTGTCCTTGAATTTGAAATAGTGAACACCTTTCTTAATCAATCAAGGTTTTGTTTACTTTGATTTTAATAGTTTAACAGGTTGGTAGTTATGAGCCTGTCTTTTGTTTTCCAGAAGATGGTGCTATAGCACAAGTTTTTGGTTTCTCTTACTAGCTAAGATTGGGAGCATACACATGGAAAAAAAACACCTAAAAACAACAACAACAACAACAACAACAACAACAACAACAAACCCAAAAAACAAAACAAAAGGGTGGCAGGATCTAGGAGGAAGTTACACTTACCACTCGGGCCTGTGGGTTTGCCCACAGTCTGGTAGGGCGATCCTCAATTGAAGGGGTTCCTAAGGTTGGTGGATACACTTCTTGCCTCCCAGAGAAGACAGCAGAAGATGCTTTCCTTCAGTTATCTTTGTTTGCCTACTTCCCTTTCCTTTCCCTCCCTCTAGTCAATGCGTCTCTCTTAAAGATAGCAATCAGTCCCTCCAAGTGCAGTGTCTTTCAGCTAGGCAGACTCCCACTCACCACTTCCACCTGTCACCTCCTCTGTTAGGCAAGTCGTGTTGCCTCACTCCTGGACCTCCACTATTTTCTTTGCTATCACTGCCTCTGCTGTTGTGGGCAACCCTGCCACTTCCCTTACTCGGCTACCTCCTCCATGGTCCAGTCCACATTCTTTTGGGTTCACAATGGATGGATCTCTTAGGTGTCCTGGTAGGTTGACAGAGGCACTCCCCCCACCTCAGATATGGTTGTCTAATTAGTTATAAATCAAAAGGGAGAGAAAAGAGAACTCAGAGCACTTAACTCTTTTAAAGAAAAGGATAATTTTCAACTTGTGATGAAATGCATTTGTAGTGGTTGACAAATGTGTATTATCTCCTTAATTAGAATGTAAACTTGGATGCGACATTAATAAGATCAGGATAATCTCCCTACTTTCTAATTGGGTTTTGTACTCAAAAAATTTTCTATTCATATATATATATGTGTATATATATATGAATACATTTATTCAATAATATTTATTGAGTGCCTAGTATAGGTCAAATACTATGAAAGAAAGTGTCTCAGACAAAAAAATAAGTCAAAATGGTTACAGTTCTTCCCAGTGGAACTTAAAAGTGTAAGAGACGTTAACTAAAATCACACATATGTGTGCTAAATCTCTATAATGGTAAGTACTATGAGTACATGTTATAAATAACGAGCACCTTGAGGTAGAAGTACATGGTATTATGAAGACATGAAGTTGGAAGGGAAGGTCAGGGAAGGGAGGTGTTAGGGCAAACAATCACAAGATGCGGGAAGTGAAATGGGTTATCAAGCATCTAAAGAGCTAAGAGAACAGTAGTGTGGCTGGGTCACTGAGACCATGGAAGGCTGGGGCTGGAGAGGTCAGAGTTTTTAGTTTTATCTTAGAAGCCAAAGAAGTCATTAAATATGTTTTTGTGATGGGGTGAGTAATAGATGGTATAAGGGCATTTTTCTGTGTATATGCGTATGTGTTTGAGTTATGGCATGATCATAGGTGTGAAGTACTATAGCTAAGTGACCTTGGGCAAGTCATTTAACTTGTTTAAACCTGAATATCTTTCTCTACAATGCAGGGTAATGATAGTACGTTTCTCATTGGGTACTATGAGAAAGTCTATTTATTTATTTATTTATTTTACGTTTAAAAAAATTTTCTTATAGTTTGTTTATTTTTGAGACAGAGAGAGACAGAGCACGAGTGGGAGAGGGGCAGAGAGAGAGGGAGACCCAGAATCCAAAACAGGCTTCAGGCTCTGAGCTGTTATCGCAGAGCCTGACATGGGGCTTGAACCCATGAATAGTGAGATCATGACCTGAGCCAAAGTCAGGCGCCCCTAGCAAGTCAATTTAAAGTGCTCATTAAAGTACCTGGCACAAAGTAAGCACAAAAATGTTCACTATTATAGTATTAATAACTATATGAAAGTATAATTATAAATGCAACATAATGAATATATATTATTGACCAATATGATTATATTTATTATATTATGATGTATATTACATTACCCATTTTCCCTATTGCTGTTGATGAGTTCGTTATGTGTGGAAAATGCATATGATGCTGTTGTATATAATATGCACTACTTTGGTGGCAATACAAACAGATATGAGGTAGATCGATCTGTATATTTGGAAGAAAAAGCAGCAGAATTTGAGGATGACTAGAGATGAGAAAGTGACAGGAGACAAGAAAATGTCTTTTATAAAAGGCTGAGCAATTAGTCCAGTAATGGTGTCATTCACTAAAAGAAGGAATGATTGGGGAGAGCAAGGTGTAACTGAGGGTAGGGGAAGATTGTGGTTTGGTTCGGACATGTTGAATTTGAAATAATGCTTTTGAGTTCTTCAGGTAGAGATGTCAGACTGTGAATGTCACTTCTATAATTCAGAGAAATCTGAGGTGAGTCCTAGAATGAATGTGTTGACTGAGTTGTGGGCACAAACAACACTGCCTTGGTAAAAAATATATACATATATTTTTAAAATTTATTTCTAGGAGAGAGAGAGAGAGAGAACGTGAACAGGGGAGGGTTAGAGAGAGAGAGGGAGACACAGACTCTGAAATAGGCTCCAGGCTCTGAGCTGGCAGTCAGCACAGAGCCCGACGCAGTGCTCGAACCCAAGAACCGCAAGATCATGACCTAAGCGAAAGTCGGCCGCTTAACCGACTAAGCCACCCAGGCATCCCTGCCTTGGTAAAATATATTTAATGAGAGGGGAGGCAAGGCTAGGGTGGAATTTTGAAGATTTGAGAAAAATTTATGGATGGTTGTGATACCCATCAGTTATGCTTTTTGAAACTTTTAGGTGTATGGAGATGTTGATATCAAGGACAGATAAGGGATGGTTTCTTAAATCCTCTACTGAAATAGTGATAGAATCTCCTTCTTTGAGTATCTTTGAGCAGCACTTTCTGCTCACTGCCCAAAAAATATAAATGCAAAAAAATGCTAATATGAAGCATACTCTAAAAGTACTTGCAGTACCCATCTAATGAAAACAAATTAATTGCCTAACCAGTGTGTGAAGCTTTCCAAGTTTGTAGAAAAGATCCATTAGTCAGAAAGGGCAGTAATAGGCTATAATATTCATAAATATGTATATGTATGTGCATACAGCAGCAACAAATTTCTACTCTCTAATGAAATGTGCATGTATCAAGAAATAGCAATATTGGCACCAAAGTAAGAAGAAATTATTGAGATAGATTGTCACATACAAGCAAAACTTAATTGCCTTTCTGATTATTTCTCGGGCTTTTAGGCTTTTTAAGATTGTTACTAGTATTTCCAGTTATTTTAAAGATAAGATTTGTTAATGATATATTTATATCATTAGCAATGACACAGCATGTCTCTTCTATCATTTTACCTAGTAAACAAGACAGAGAGACATGTATATAGGGCATTAATTTCTCCCCCTAAGTACTTTAGAATCAGTACTTCATGTCCTCTGTTTTCATTGGAGAAAGTAAAACTTTCTCAGCCCTCACAAGGTAACCAGACTGTGTAAAAATGTTTGTGGCAAGAACAGTGAAATGAGAAGTCTCAGAGCTGGTTCAAAACATCCTCCAAACAGGCTTCAGGTGTTCTGCATTGTGGAGCCCAGTGGAGAGTAGCAATGCCAAAGAAGAGAGTGATGGATGATACCAATCAGGAAAATGGGAAACGGTACTGTGAATGTATGAAAATTGCATGACTGTTGTTTCATGTGTATCTTCATTATCTCCAAACTATTCTCCTGCTGCATTGCTAGAATTTCTGCATTTGTTTATAAGTTTGTTGTGCGCTTCTGATAGAGCTTTCTTCCCCTTTTCATTTTTTTCTTTCATCTTCTACCTCCTTAAAAGGGTAGACCATGAGAGACTCTTGAATGCTGACAAAAACTGAGGACTGATGGATGTGGGGGGAGGGGGGGATGGGCATGGAGGAGGACACTTGTGGGGATGAGCACTGAGTGTTATGTGGAAACTAATTTGACAATAAACTATTAAAAAAAAAAAGTTCACAAACATTAAAAAAAAAAAAAAGGGTAGACCTACATCCAACACTAATCATGCTTTATATCTTTAATAAGTTGTCACATCCATTTATCATTCTGAACAGCTTCCACTTTCAGCGCCAACTCTGTCACTGCAATATAAGATCAGTAATTGCTAAGCATCCATCATATCTGAAGTGATATGTCACTAAATTCTTGGCTGTTCACAATAGTTCACTAACCTGAGCCTTGTCAAGCTAGAACTAATGTTGAGCAGTCCCCTTTCTGTTCTTTTCCCCTACATACAGCTCTTCAAAGAAAAAGCCCATCTTGAGCATTATAATTTTACTAAACCATTTACACGAGCAAACCAGTATTGTCACACAGAAGTCTAAACACAGCTGGCTGACAAATCAACCACCTATTAGCATACTGATATCATGCAAGGAGAACTTGTGAAAAGTGAATTTTACCAACAAGAGTCCCATCTAATAATGGCACTCGATTTTTTTCTTGCTGAGCTATGAATAGCATGTATGGCAGCCAGCAGTGATTTTCAGGAGTGTGTCTCTAAAGGCTAAGCATTAAAAAAGAATCTAACATACACCTCCTCACAAATTCCAAATGCTTATGGATCTTAATTCTATAATATTCACCTTCTGTCCATGGATAAGATATAGGAAGAAGGACAGTAAATGGTGAATTCTGTTTGGCACTCAGGACAACTTCCCTGACAGGCCATGTCTGGCTGGGGAGGGGAATCTGGAGGGGACACAGCCTGTGGGCTGAGACAGGGCAGTTAGCCCCCCCCAACCCCCAACCCCGGGGCCAGCACCTCTTTGCCACTAGTCTGCATGTCAAGTATGAATTGGATTAGCCCAGACTGAAAGCTTGGCAAGTATGCTCAGCATATCAGTGTGTCACAGTAGTGTTGATGAAGGTGGAGGAGGTGAAGGAGCAGTGGAAGTGGCAAAAGCAGGGACAGAACAGTCAGCCAAGAGCCATGGCTCCCTAAATCCACCCACAAGTCCCTTTGCTTCATTTGGGAAGAGTTTCCATCATCTCTATATTCATCCCAATTGTCCTCAATCATCACACAGCACTTGCTGCCACAGAGTCCTAAACACAGCTGGCCAGAGAATCAAAGGCATATTAAACATACTGATACCAAGCAGGGAGAGGTTCTGGCAAGTGAATTTATATAAAAGAAAAAGTCATAAAAATAACTCACAAGCTCCCTTTCCCCGTCTTGTTCAATTCCTTATTCTACTCTATTAATCCCAATGTTATGAAATTCTCTAAATTCTGGATGCTAGAATATCCCAACTATCCACTGATTCTGCAAATGAGTTGAGGTAGGTAATATTGCTATAAATCCTCCCACTCCTGGCTCAGGAAGCAGTCATTTTAGCCCCGTGTTTCAAAGTTTTATTGCCAGTAGGTCACATATGTTGAGGAGTATGATAAAGTGATAGGCCCACGGTGTTGGTAATTTGGCTGGAAATTATGAAAAAGAAAAATATAATTGTGTTTTGGGATGATATATATACAGAACACTATATATTTAGGAAGGAATGTACTTAAATAAATGGAAGCACTAACGTTCCTAGGAAAGCATCCTCTCCCTTTTCTTCCCGTATTCAGGGATACATTCTAATCCAACCATGACTCAGTGGGGTTTCCGGTCATCAGAATTGGAAATTATCCAGTGTTCATATGCTCTGTTGCCGAGCAAGGCTCATTGTCAGAAAGCCATTCCATATCGTTCACCTTTAATTGTGGCTATATATTACTGCATGACTGAGAATGGGACAGGAGAGCAGTTAATTTGATTGATGTAAACGGCCAAAGTGGATATTTCAGACCTTTGAAATTCGCTTTAGGACTTCAATGATCCTTTTTGGCTGTCTGGGCACATCACAGCAGTGGGGTAATTGCCATATTTTCCCTCTGTTTTGTGCACAACCACCTCTGTTTTCTCAGCCTACTTGCATTTAGATTATTGGAGACTAAAATGATGAGGGGTAAAATCGACCAGAATATATAGTATTATGTTTAAGTTTAAGTGAATTTAGAAAAATAACTAGCTTTAATCTCAAGGGAAACAGGCTTGCACCAAACAAACAAAGCCAGAAAAAAACCATAAACACAGAAGCAAACAAACAAACAAAAAACGAAAAACAACCCACCACCACAACAATGTAAAGTTGGTGGGGAAAAAAAAAACAACTAGATAAATTTAACACCCACTAGCATCTGTAAGGTGTGATAAAAGGTAAACTTCTAGTCTTTTTATATAGCTGGGACTGGAAAAGATTACTGTGGTTGGTACTGCCTTGATAAAAACGCATACTATTAAAAGAAAATTGTTGACTATACTAGAATTAAAAACAAAACCCCCAGGTTACTATTATGAAGTCATGGAGGGTGTGAAAGTAAGCCAGAACAGTAAACACTCTGTTTTAATGATAAGTAAATTCAAGGAATTAGATTTGCAAGTCTGACTTGGGCATGCAAGTGGGCAGTGCTGTGGCACCAACCAGGCCCCTCCCTATCCCAGTCATTTTTCCTTCATTACTACTCTTCTTCCCCGGGTCAAGATACTTGAGTGAAATAACAACAAAAACAAATGCAGAAGATATTAAGAAAGGAGAATAATTATCTACAGTTATGTGAATCTAAGCATGCCTGTTTGAGAACATCCAAAGGTACTGCAGACCTATTTCTTTCACCTACACTCAGTGTAAATAATTCAGGTTAGCAAGTCATGTTGTTTGGCCTCCTCTACTGGGCCATGATGACCACTGCAAGGATTTGTTTTAGGCTGGGAACTGGGCAGCTCACTTTTACCTTTGAAGAGACCAACCAGCCAAAGCTGTCATTGGTTTCAAGAGTCATTCCATGCGGTGCCTGGGTGGCTCAGTACATTAAGCATCTAACTCTTAATTTGGCTCAGGTCATGATCTACAGTTGGTGAGATTGAGCCCCACATGTGGCCCTGCACTAACAGAATGGAGATGCTTGGGATTCTGTCTCTCTCTCTGCCCCTTCCCCACTTGTGCACATGCATTCTCATAGTCTCTCTCAAAATAAGTAAAATTTAAAAAAAAGCGATTCCCATGGAAGAACCATATAAGTCATTTGATCCGGTGTTCTTCCTGTATTTGAGGCAACTAAGTTCACAAAGTTAACTGAATTTCCCAAAGTCACTCAGAAGATAAGGAACAAGGCAGCCGACTTGGGATAAGAACCCAAGATATCCTCTTTCCCAGTATGGATCTGGAAAACTCCCATAATTTTCATAGAGATTTAGCAACACTCTAATAGTTGAAAAGACCTTCTTCAAAGGGCATACGGATTGAATCAACTAAAATTTTGTTAACTTTCTTGAACTAAAATCTAGGAATTGTATGAAAATAAATGCCTAGTCATACTCGATGTGGCAATATTTATATTATCTTTGAGCTACAGCTATGCTCTCCTCTACCCCAGCACCAGCATCTCACGTTGAAAGCCCATCATTTAAAAGTTTCAAGGAACCACTTTGCTCAAGCAACTATATTAAAATATCTTCCATATTTTTTTTCTGATTCGTATTCTTTAAGCTATATATCTCAAAGGAGAGTTTTAGTAGAGGATAGAAAATATCTAAATTATAAGATGAAGACTAGTGCCAAAACTTAAAATAATTAAAATGACACTCTGTTAAAACTAAAGATAGACAAATAACTGTTTTCATTTATAGCTGCACCTATACATCTTATTTAATGCTTATAAATGCCTGATTGATTTAGGTTTATAAGCTGCAAGATATTCAGAGGAATACATTGTAGGGAGAAGAAAGCAAACAGGGAGAAGAAACAGGGAGAAGAAAGCAAAACAAAAATCAATTTCCAATGTTCTTATACAATTTTAAGGCTCCTTTAGTATAGAAGGCAAGGGCATCACTTTCCTCTAAAATAAGAAAAAAGTCTCACAGCTCCATTTAATGCTTGGTCATTTGACAACCACACAGGTTAGTATTTTGAACGTAGACGATGAGGTGAAGGAGAAACATTTGCTGTGGACTCAGTGGCAAAATTTAAGGTGGGCTTTGTATTTTTGTATGGAGCTAGAAGGAGGAGCTTAGAAGAACAAAGATCTTGGCCAAATTTATCCCGTAGAATTTCAACCTAAGCAAACTTGAATAAACAAGGATCTGGGTGCATGTAGCAGACACATCTGGATGAAAAGTGAAATCATTCAGTTAAGTTCATGAAGTTCAAAATGATGAGCAATTTTAATGTTAACCTTTTGGTCCCTTAGCTTGATTTTTCCCTTGTATTCTGTACTCAGGTATATAGTCACCGACATTTCTTTTCATTTAGATGGTCTTTTAAGCATCTCACAATTAACATGCCAAACTTGTACTCTTCCCTTTCTGACCCAAATCTGCCCATTCCTTTATTTTCTTAGTAAATGGAAAACTCATCCTTCTGTTAATTGAGACCTTGCAATCATCTTTGGCTTTTGATTCACTCACATTGTATGCTGTTTATCAGACAACCCTGTAGTATCTACCTTCAAAATGTTTCCAAGATCTTTCACTACTTCTGCTGTTTCCACCTGATTCAAGAAAGAAGAAAACAAACTGACATTTTGAGACAGGCCAGTCTCACTGTCAAAGGGACTTTAGTTAAACCTTACAATCTAGGTGAAAATAGTAGGAAGCTGAACAGAGCTGAAATATTTTTAATAGACAAGTCACAGTGCTAAGCAATGGAGGTACAGTGGCAATCTTGACAAATAGGCCTTTCAATTTCATGTAGTTTATAACCTAAGATAGTGGACCGATAAATCAATAACAAATGAGATAATTACAGATTATTTTAAGTCCTATGGGTGAAATTAACTAGGTGATAAGATCAGAAGAACTAGAGGACTAGGAAAATCTCTATGAGCAGAGATTTTTATGTTTCTTTTTGTTTTGGGTAGAGACCTGCTGGAAGAGAATGAGCATGCCTTGTAAGAGAGAGTGTAGGGAGAGGGAATATAGTGAGGGTGAATCGGAGGGACAGGCAAGGACTTACACAAGTGGTAACTGAAAAGGTGGTCAGTGTGGTTGCAGGGTAATGAGTGAGGGGAACAGGTGAAATTGTCACTGCAGCCAGATCTTACAAGCTGTCAGTCCAGACAAGGAATTCTGGTCTCATTCCAGTGTAAAAGGAAGTCACTAGAAGGTTTTAACCAGAGGCGTAACAGAGCCAATTTACCTTTTAAAGAGAACAGATTGTGGTCTGAAGGTGAAGGCTGAATTAAATTGACATTGTTCTTACTTCTTTTATCCTCTTTTCAAGATTTAAAGCTTGACTTGAAAATGACCTAGGTTTATGCTAAATGTCTGTTGAAAATTTCTTTGATAGGACTCATCCTTCCCAATCACCGACCGAAATTTCCATTTGCATCTACAGCTGTATCAACCAGTCATAGTTTCAGCTCCTGGAAACTGCAGTAATTCGCTGGTAAACCATTGCTGGCCTGATGAGGGCAACATTTGATCAACTCATTCAATGGGATCAGCCTCATAAGAATAGAATAGTATTTATGAAATGATACTCCTATTTTTTAATTATGATAATCTTAAAGGTCAGGTCAGACTTTGAGGTTGGTCTTTAATTTTAGGTGTTTTGCTTTAATGTAGATATTTGCATGTACTTTATTTAAAAATCATACACATACATACACACATACATACTTAGGGAGTTTATAGCAAAAACAAAACATACACACTCACAAATTTAGAAAGGAATTATGTGCTAGTAACCATTTATTTTTTTATACTCAAGATATTTGCTGGCCCAACAATGACAGTAACAGCATGCATTTCTCTGGTAGTCATCTCTTTTCCTGTTATCACAAAATTTCAAGCAGTAAACAAGGAAAGTTGCCATTTTGACAGTGATTTCAATTCTGAAGTTTGTTTCATACACTTTTTACACTGTAGGCCCTGAGATTATTCTATTAGCTATAGAATAATTCATTACAACCCTATAAAAAAACTAAACAAAACTTCCCTATAATATATTCTCAGTATAGATTCAGCCTATGCAAATTAGCTAAATGTGCCAGAACTCTTCCTACTTCTTGACTGTGCTTGTTTTCCACAAATGCCTCTTGTGTACTTTGTTAGCTTCAGCCAATGATTTTTGAGATGTTAGTTTACAGTGTCTTAAGGGGTTTTTCTTCCAACGCTTATTGAAAATTTCATAGAGATCTCTTGAAGGCCTGAAAGCCACTGACCCTACAGAATGAATTTTTAATGGGGGAAGTTTCAGGAACATAACCAAATCATGTGGGGGCTATTTGGGATCTGGAAGCCTTTCTTTCCTTAAATTACATCTACCATAAGGACCCTTAAGATGGTCACGTATGCGGCACTCATCTGAAGGCTACACCTGCCTGAGATAAACTGGTCTCATGAAAAGCTATTCTCTAACTTTGTAATGTAGGCACTCAAAAGTTTTTGTCCTTGATTATACTTAAAATGTAATCATAACGTCCTCTTAAGGGTTATATAACATTGTCATGAGGATTAAGAAGTATAATGATTAATTATAGTAAGACTAATTAGTATTTACATTCTACTTTCCTCTTGCAATTCCTATATAAACAGAAGCTAATTAATAGATTAGATGCCAATATTTTGTCTTCAAAGAGTTTAATGCTTTAGATTATGATTTATCTTTAGCTCAAGTGCTCCTTCAGCATTTTTATTTGATGCAGTATAGTACAACAGAAGGCAGATACTTTTCTTCTCTCTTCCACTGTAAGCAGGTTAAAGGTGTTCAGACCACTTATTGACACCCATTTGTGCTTGCAAGAGCCCTAGAAACAATGAGAAGAAAGTCACTTTCTTCGGAGAAAAGATTAGTGGAATATAATGCATAACTTTATTCCAGAAATAAAATGCATATTGTTATAAAGTAGAGGAAGAATGATTTGCAAACAAGCCCACACCATTCAATTCTTGTTTTTTGTTTAATATAATTTATTGTCAAATTGGCTTGCATACAACCCAGTGCTCATCTCAACAAGTGCCCTTCTCAATGCCCATCACCCATTTTCCCTCTTTCCCACACCCCTCCCCCATCCACCCTCAGTTTGTTATCCGTATTTACGAGTCTCTTGTGGTTTTCCTCCCTCCCTCTCTGCTGTATCTATTCCCCCTCCCCTTCCTCCATGGTCTTCTGTTAAGTTTCAATTCTTGTATTTTAACCAGTTTATAAGACTTTAGAAAAGTGGTCAGAATTCTTTGCACATTTAAAGAACTACTTAAATGTCTAGGAGGTCTTGTGATTTCAGAACACAATGTATGTGGAGATTTCATCTCCCTAAGTGTCCTTTTCAGCCCCACGATGCAGTAGTGAGTCTGCTGGCCCTTATGTGTAGGTTGTTCCCTTGCCTAGCCTTTATCCTTCAAAGCATTTCTGTCACTATTCAGTATCATTATCCCATAGAGTTTTGGTTTTGTTTTTCTTACATGATTGTCTATTTCCTTAGTTATTTTTCCTTCTATTTACTTTGGCTATACATTGTCTCTTTTTTTAGCTTTTTAAATTAGAAGCCTAGGCATTCATTTAAAAATTCTTATTTTTTCTAAGGTATCTTCAAAGCCATGAATTTCCCTCTAAACTCTGCTTTGAGATGTATTTTCATTTTAACTCAGTGCAAAATATTTTCTTCTT
The DNA here is from genome assembly GCF_008692635.1 of Crocuta crocuta. Taxonomy (NCBI): domain Eukaryota; kingdom Metazoa; phylum Chordata; class Mammalia; order Carnivora; family Hyaenidae; genus Crocuta; species Crocuta crocuta. Next base: position 7,023,075 of record NW_027528977.1, on the reverse strand, counting down.
GTTCTTGTGATTTGTTCTTTGAATCATGGCTATTTAGAATTATTTTTTAATTTCAAAGTATGTAGGAGTTTATAGATATCATATTTATTCATATACAATTTTGTTTCATTGTTATCAGAGGTCATACTTAATGAAAGTTCAATTTTTAAAAATTTGATGAGATTTTTTTTTTATGCTCAAACATGTGATCTGTATTATTGAATGCGCCAGGTGCATTCTTGAAAATACTTGAAAATAGTATGCATTCTTCAGTTGTGTGTAATGTTCTATAAATGTCAGATCAGCTCAAAGTGGCTGATAGTACAATTAAAATCTCCTCTATTTTTACTAGTTTTTTTTACTATTTTTTATACCTGTATCTATTGGAGAGTAGTGTAAAAAATCTGCAATTATGACTATATCACATCTTTATCCTTTGGAGTTTGCTTTGTGTTTGTTGAATCTCTTCTATTAAGTACCCATACATTTATCATTTCAATGGTTCCTGAGGAATTGATCGAATGTCTCTCTTAACTTCTGGTTAATCTGCCTTGTTTGAAAATCTACATGATCTAGTATTAATATTTCCACACAGTTTTTTTAATGCTTGCCTTTTTATGATATGTATTTCTATATTTTTTCCACTCATTTTCTTTCACCTTATCTGTGTTTTTAAATTTAAAATCCCTATCTTGAAGACAGCATATGATTAGATTTTTAAATCTAGTTTGACATTTTTTGTCTTTTAATTGGAATCTTTAGTCCATTCAAATTTTTTAATTTTTTTAGTTTCCAGTTAATTTTTTTCTTTCATTACAATATAAAAGATTTTTGTTTGAAATTTTATTTTGATTCCTGTATAGTTAACATACAGTGTTATATTGGCTTCAGTTATACAATATAGTGATTCAACAATTCCATACATCTCCCAATGCTCATCACACAAATGCACTCCTTAATCCCCAAGGCCTATTTCACCCATCCCCCCACCCAGCTCCCCTCTGGTAACCATTAGTTTGTTTTCTATAGTTGAGTCTGTTTCTTGTTTTGTCTTCCCCTGTCTCTCTCTGTTTCTATCTCTTTTTTTCCCCCTTTGCTCCTGTAAATTTAAAGTAAAGATTGCTATGGCTGGATTTACTTTTACGAATTTTTCTGTTTATTTCCCATATGTTTTATCTTTTCCTCCCTCTCTGTTCTTCCTTTCCTGCTGTGGAATATGTTTTACTCTTCCATTTATGTAATCTATTGGCCTTTTTGGTCATACTTTTATGTTATTGGATGGTTGTTTAAGGTATTGTATTATGAATCCTTAACATATCAAAATCTTCTTAGTGTTGTACCATTTCATAAAATGTAAGAACATTGTAGAGACTCTGGATTCTGTTAACTTCCTGTGAAGAGTTTTGATTTTTGTTAGTGTTAGCAATTTAATTGTTGGCTGATCACATTGAACTTGTAGAGCTTTGGTTTTCACTTTATTAGGAGGGTCTGTTATAATGTAGCCCTTAGTCTAAGATGATATTCCTTAGTCCTGAAATGTTTTTACTCCTGAGGTATGGCCTTTCTGAAGATTCATGGCCAGTTAACAGTTTTTGCCAACCTCTTCAGACTTAGCAGTATGTAAATTTCAAACTCTTTTCTGCAATGAGCCACTTATATTTCTGCTTAGCTTGTCAGTCTTCAGCTGCTACTTATCATTCTGCTCTTTAGAATCTCTTCCATATGTCTACAGTAAATGGTTTATCCAAGAATTGGAGGAGGTTTGCACACAGATTTTCAGGCTTCCATCCTTTACGGTGCCCTGCTTTCTGGGATTTCCTCTGTTAATTTATAGCCACAATGGCAGCCTCAACCTCCATCCTCTCACATCTAATGCAATACACCTGAAGATTTTGCTTAAGTATTAGCTATCTGAATTTCGAAAGACTTCAGTATGCCCTTAAGAGAAGTTACATAAATGTTCATATCACCCAGTTGCATTTTCTTACTTTCAAGAGTTCATCTCTCTTCTGTTTGCCCACTTTTAGTTGCTCTCCAATGCCTTTAAAGAGTTGGTATTTATATATTATCCAGAGTTAATGATTGTCATTTCTGAGAGGGTAATTCAAATTAAACGACTTTGTTATGCCAAGAACTGGAATTGGAAAAATGATTTTTTTTTAAATTTCAAGGCTCCCTTATGAAAACAGCTGAGGAAGATTTCTGAGCCATACAGGGTTTAGCAAGTCATGTGATCTAGATATGTATAAACTGTGTACAGTGAGATTATCAATCTGTTAGTTTTTTTTAAAGTCACTTCTGTCATTGGCTTCTTCATTCTTATATTGAATCAAATGATGCTGTTATAGGGACGTGGTTAATTGACAAAAACAGACATTATTGTTTTCTTTAATATAATATAAAATTCATTTTATTAGATTATGGAACATAAAACCTCTAAATTTGGTGATACCTTATTTTATATATATACTCTATATAATTTACGATACTTATTTCAAGAGTCTTTAACTTAGGTTTTATAAAATAGATGCATTTAAATTGTTATCAGACACTGAAAACACCCACTCTCTTTTCTAACTCTCCTCTCTTCTCATTCTCTTTACCTTGGTTTATGTGACTTTATATTCAGGGGTTGCATACTCAACAAATTAATGCCTGTAGGCCTAGCAAATAACATGATTATGTAAAGCAGGCTAGCATGGGGGAAATACTAGAGAGTTCTGGAAAACATGGCTGATTGGAAAAAACATGCATTATATAAAATTTAAACCTCACGAACTTTGGCATATAGGGATCTATGGGCCCATTTTGCCAGATATTCCACTTCTAAGAGAAGCTGAAAATAGAGATTTCTATGTGAAGTATCCCATTTATTAAAATGCCCTTCAGATGAGATCAAATATATTTGATTAATGTCTTATTCTATCTGGGCTGCTATAACAGAATACCATAGACTTGGTGGCTTAAACAACAAACATTTCTTTCTCATAGTTCTGGAAGCTGGGAAGTTCAGATGAAGGTGCTGGCAGATTTGATATCTAGTGAATGCCTGTTTCCTGGTTAATAGCCAGACAGGTTCTTCAGGGCAAGGTTGTTCGCTGGGATATCTTTTATAAGGGCATGAATCTCATTCGTGAGGGCTTTGCTCTTATTACCTTCTCATGTCCCAAAGGTCCCATCTCCAAGTACCATAACATTGGGGATTAGATTTCAATATGCGAATTTTGAAGGGAATACAAATATTCATTTTATAGCAGTTAGTGTACAGAACCCTTGTCTCTATTGTTTGCTTGTTTCCACTGTTGCCTTGTCTTCCTTTTGTTTATTCTCCCTTATTCATTTGGAATGCCCCCCCCATGCAAATCTACCTAAATCCTATTTTTCATGCTCCGTTCAAGTTTCACATCCTCATAAAGCTGCTCAGAGTCTTCCAGTCTTCATGTTCATCTTCTCCTTCTGTGAAATCTATAATATTTATAGTCTTAGAAAACATTTTATGACTTAATTTTACTGCCTTTGTACGCTGAATTGTGCTTCAGTTCCTAGCGTCTTTATTTTTCCCATTGGTTTTCAATTTTCTTTTATTAATTTATGGTTAATGTTGATACATAAAACTTTTTTAAAGTGTGAAGGAAGGTGAAACTGCAGAAGGATTATTGATTTGGAAATCGTAGATACATTGACTCCACACCTTTTATTTGACAAATGAGGAAACTAAGGCCTAGTAAGTTACATGATTTACCAATGAGCAATCAGAAAATTGATGGCCAGATCTCAGGACTCCAAACCTCCTGTTGGTTTTCCACCAAAGACACAGCACTCAGTATATTTAGCAGAAGGTATTTTATATTCAGGATCAAAAGATAGATTTATTCTGTTTCTTCTTGTATGTTCTTTATTCTTCGAAGGGTAGCTGAGTGACATAGAATCAGATCAGATTCTTTAGAGCCAAAGAGATAAAGTAAAATATCTTGCCTGTGAAACTGAGAATATCTGACAGCCACATCCAATCACTTAAATTTGGTAATGGGGAAGATTATAGATCAGCCTTAATCTGTTGTTTATAAGATTTTGATTTTATAGTATCTATTTCCCCTTATGAGCCTGGTTGAGAAAGAACAGAATTTGTCCTCTAATCTAAACTACCTTTTCTCTCATAAATTATTTTTAAAAAAATTTTTAAAAATGTTTTTTACTTATTTCTGAGAGAGAGAGAGTGTGAGCAGGGGAGGGTCAGAGAGAGAGGGAGACATAGAACCCGAAGCAGGCTCCAGGCTCTGAGCTGGCTGTCAGCACAGAGCCCGACGGGAGGCTTGAACCCACAAACCATGAGATCACGACCTGAGCCAAAGCCGGGCACTCAACCACCTGAGCCACCCAGGTGCCCTATTCTCTCATAAATTCTTAAGTAGAATTAAATTTTATTAAGAAAAATGTAGCACTGTTATAATAGAACTATATTCTACTCATGTATGCATTTGCTTTTTGAACATAGTTATTAAACCACATGATGGCATCCTAAATCAATTTCTATAAATGCACCACCAAAGTCAAAATATAAGGCTTTGCATATATGAAACTTATGCTTTCTTAATCCAAAAATCTAGATGAATAACATTATTCGTGAGCTTCAATTCATTAAAATTATTTGCAGCTTCTTTATTCAGCTTGATATGAAAAAAGTAGCAATTGTTATTATGAAATAATACTGCATTCACTATCATTTTGAATTGTTAAAGAGCTTAAATATTCTACACTACAAGTAAATTTAATAAACTCACCTAATTTTTAGCATACAGAAAATTAAATTCTTCCTATAATAACTACAGAATAGAACTATCAAAATGACTGTAGAAGTTTTAAATAGAACCTCTAAATTTTCAATAGTAATTTGTAAGTAGAATTCTTTTTGTCATAATTTTGTACTTTCGATACAATTATACTAAGAAATCACAGTATTAAATTCCAAATAACCATATCTAACTTGAAAAATAATGCAGACAGGATAGTCTCCTTTTCATGAAATGTTTAAGTTCCGTACAGTCTTTATTGGTAATACACTTACAGCTCAGTGGTTCTTAACTGGCAAAGGGAGCATGCATTTGTTCTTGTTTTTATTTAACAAATATTTATTCCCTTCCACTGATACTTAGTAATTGAGTTATTACTCTTCCAAAAAGACCAGATCACTTTCATTTTGGTTCTAGCAAATATACAGGTTACAAATGTGGCATTAAGTTAATGACATCCATTCTAGAAGGTCAGCAATATCTATATTTATTTCCTAGAGCTATGTGGACTATTCAATTTTGTTTTACATTTATTACTAAGATATTTATACTAATATGTATTCTTGCCTCTATCTAGATTTTTGGATTAGAAAATTATGATTTTCATATCTTGTGCTTTTATTATTTAGCCTGATATTTTTATTCCATCATTACTTCATACAGGTTAGACATTTGACCTACATGGAAGTTTTTTTATTTAGACAGTATGTTCACTTTCATTTTGTTCTTTCAACCAAGTGAGATAGTCTCTGTGACATTGTTATTTGATGTATCATACTCTGTTACATACAGAATTGCCTGAGAGAATCTTTAAAAATCCTATGTCAAGACCCTGTCTCAGCCCAATGAAGTCAAACTCCCTAGAGGTGGAATCCAGATATCATTATTTAAAAAAAAAATCCTTTAGGTGATTCCAATACACATCCAAGTTTGAGAACCACTGGAATAGATGGTATGAGAATGTTGACGTTACATAAGGACAAAACTTCTCTAGTTTAAATCATAGATCTTTTACTTTGACAATGATCTTCTGTTTTACTTAACTTTTCTAAGCTTCAATTTATTGTATGCAATATTTGATATATGAAAAAAATATATGCAATTTTAAATATGTTACAAAGTTTAACTTAAATAATAAATACCCATGAACCAACCATATAACTAAAGTATTAAAAATTATAATGTGTGCCTCTGGAGCACCTTGGTAGCTCAGTGGGTTAAGTGTCCAACACTTGATCTTGGTTCAGGTCATGATCTCAGGGTTCTGCTGGATTGAGCTCTGTCACATTGAGCTCTCTGCTCAGTGTAGAGTCTGCTTGGGATTCTCTCTTTCCCTCTCTCTCTTCCCCTCCCCAGGTTTCTCTCTCTCTCTCTCTCTCTCTCTCTCTCTGTCACTCTCAAAATAAATAAACATAAAAAAGAATTAATTAAAAATTATAATGTGTTTCTTATTCAGTTTCATCTACATGCTTGACATCATAGATAGCCATTATCCTGAATTTTGTGTTTATCTTTCATTTGTTTTTGTGAAAGTGTTTATAACATGTGTATGTTTCTCTAACTAGTTTATTATCTAGTTGAGCTTGATTTTAAGCTTTATAAAAAAATCCTTAATATATGTGACATTTAGGGACTACTTACTGTTTTTGTTCAATTTACGTTATGGTTCAGAGACCCTCACTTGTTGTTTTATGTAACTGCAGTAATTATTTTCACAGAGGTAAAATATTTCATTGTGGGAATGTACAGTAATCTCTTTTTCAGTGCTTCTGTGAATGGACATTCAGAACAACTTCTAAATTTTAGTTATTGCAAACAAGCTGCTATGAACATTTTTATACAGACTCCTGGTGTACCTATGGTACCATTTTTCTAGGATACACATAGGACTGGGATTACTGGGTCATAAGATATGTTGATATATGGATAAAGCATTAAAGATACATATAGCATTAAAGATAATACTGGTTCTCTCTCTGCCCTGTGAGTTGGTAGTGTTAGTTTATACTCTCACCAGCAGTTTTAAGACTTTCCACTGCTGCACATTCTTATCAATACCTAATACTCTCAGACTTCTTTATTTTGGGAAATCTAGTGGGTAAACAATAGTTTGCCGTAGTGATTTATAATAGGTTGAATTTACTTTTATATATTTATTTCCCTATTGAGTATCTTCTTCTGAAATAGTTCTTAATCTCAGTGAGGTTGAATTTATTACTTATTTGAGTACTTCTGTCCAGTTTAAAAAATCCTTCCCCCTACCTGTATCATAAAAAATATTCTCCCAAAGTTGTAAAGTTTGCCTCTCAAATTTAAGTCATTAAAGAATTTGTGGTTATGGTGTAGGGTAGGAAACTAAGGGGTTTTCCCAAGATGGATAGCCAATAGTCGTATACTATTTATTGAAAATAGCTTTGTTCACACTATCACCTATACTATATATGTTATATATCAATTTCCTACGTAGATAATGGACTTAATCTGGGCTTTCTGATATATTCCAATTATGAATTTATTCATCCTTCTGTGATACTTCATCATCCTTCATGATACTTTAGTTATTTGCTACAAATTCATAGCAAGTCGTCACATTTTGTGAGACTATTTCTTCCACTTTATACTCCTTCAGCAATATTTTTACTGTTGGGCCTGTAGTCCTCTGTATAAATTTCAGAATCAGATTGATATGTTTTTTGAAAAAGATTTTTTGTGGATTTTGCCTAAAATCACACTGAGTTTATCAAACAGTTTAGGGAAATTTACTCCTTTATGATGCTAGGTTTGTACTCTATGAACACAAAACAACTTTTCATTTAATTAGTGACTTTAAAATAATTTTTAACAAGTTTTAAGTTTCTTGTTAGATTTCCTAAAAGATTAGCTCATGTTTAGTTGGATTTACTTTTGGATTTACTTTTGCTATTATGATTGCTCTTTTTCAGACTTTCATTACAAAAAATTTAAAATATGTAGAAAAGTAGAGTAGTATAATTAGCTCTTTTTACACAACCTCTAGCTACAACAATGATGATTTATGTATCCTACCATCCATTCTCTCCCTCCAACCCCCGATTATTTTAAGGGAAATCCTTGACATTATATCATTTCATTTATAACTAGTAAATGGTGGTTTTAAAAAATTTTTAAGAAAAAGTGTGTCTCCTAACAGTTGCATATAAAGGAGTAAATGTTTTTCTATCATTATCTTGTATGTAGCCAATTTTCTAATATCTCTCAGTAAAATCTCTCTCTAGAGTATTCTCTGTAAAATTTGTGTCTAATGAGATTTTTTATAAATCTTCCTTTCAGATCCTTAGAGCTTTAATTTGTTTTTCTTGACTCATTGCACTTTTGAGTGCTACATTAGTTTTGAATAGAAGGAATATTAGTTGTATTGTTCACAAATTTAATGGAAATGTTTCGACATTTGACATTGATATTTTCTGTACATTTTTGGTAGATACAATTTATTGGATTATGAGGTAATATTTAATTCATAGTTATGACCTCCTATCATAAATATTCAATTTTATCAAATTATTTTCTACACTATTAAGAAATGGTAACTTTTTTCTGTTTTGATTTGTTATATAATATTAAACTGTACTAACATTCCTGGGAAAAGTCCAATTTGGTCATGATATACTTTTCTAAATGTGCCCGTATTCAGTTTACTTATGTTTTCCTGGATTTGGTTTGCTAGTATTTTGCTTGGAATACTACATTCATGAGGGATATTGGTCTGTCATTTTTTTTCTCTTAGAATGAGGAGGGAAGTGTTCGCCTCTATTTCTTTTTAAAATTTTTTAAATGTTTATTTATTTTTGAAAGAGAGAGTGTGTATGAGCAGGAGAGGGGCAGAGAGAGAGAGACACAGAATTCGAAGCAGGCTCTAGGCTATGAGCTGTCAGCACAGAGTCAAATGCGGGGCTTGAACTCATGTACTGCAAGATCATGACCTGAGCCAAAATCATATGCTTAACTGATTGAGCCACCCAGGTACGCGCCCCCTCTATTTCTTGTAAGAGTATGAAATATTGATATCATTTCTTCTTTAAATACCTAGTGGAATTCACCAGTAAAGCCATCTTGTGTTGGGTTTTTGTTTAGGAGATTTTGTTGCTGTTGTTTTTATTAATTCAATCTCTGTTTGTTAAGAGTGTTTTCAGATTTTCTATTTCTTCTTGAGTCCTTTCCAGTAGTTTGTGGTTTCTAGGTTTTTGTCAATTTCAACCATGTTATCTAATTTGTTAGCACATTATTGTTCACAGTGTTCCTCTGTAAATTTTTTAAAAACTTTTTGTGAGGTCAGTAGTAATGTTTCCTTTTTCATCTTGATTTTAGAACTTTCTTTACTCAAAGAACCAACTTTTGGTTCTGCCAATTCTCTCTTTTGTTTTTCCATTGTGTATTTCATTTATTTCTACTCTAATGTTACTTCCTTCATTTTGCTAGGTTTATGATTTTTTTCTCTACTTCTTCCATTTTTATATAATATGGAAGGTTATTGATTTGAGACCTGCCTTCTTTTTAAAATTTTTGGTATGTTGTGTTTTTTAAATTATCTCAAAGTATTTTCCATTTTTCTTTGTTATTTTATTTTTTGGCCCAAATGCTTATTTAGGAATATGATGTTTAATTCTATATACATGTGATTTTCCCAAATTTCTTCCTTTTACTGATATCTAATTTTATTCTGTTGTATGTGGAAAAGATACTTTGTTTGATTTTAGTCCTTTATGATGTCTTGAGACCTGTAGTATTATGGTCTACCATATGATTTATCTTGGATGACATTATATGTGCTCTTGAGAAAAAATGTGTATCTTGCTGTTCTTGATGTTATTTTGACTATTTGCTTTAGTATCATTCAAGTCTTCTATTCCTTATTGATGTTTTGTCTAGTTGTTTTACGATATAGAAAGTAAGGTATTGAAGTTTCTTCTATTATTGCTGAATTACCTATTACTCCGTAAATTCTATCCATTTTTTCTTCATGCATTTTGAAACTCTGTTGTTAGGTTTATACATATTTGTAACTGTTCTGTCTTCTTGATGAATTCACCCTTTTATGATTATTTTATTTTTTATTTTCATTTTAAGTAGGCTCCACACCCAGTGTGGGGCTTGAACTCATGACGCATACATGCTCCACCTACTGAACCAGCCAGCCAGCCCTGGCATTTTTATGATTATAGAGTGTCCTTTGTTCCCTCTCGAGTAAAAATTTTTGTTTTAAAATCTATTTGTTTCATGTTAGGATATTTTCATTACTGTTTGCACGATATATACTTTCACTTTAAACATATATTTGTCTTTGAATCTAAAGTGACTTACTGATAACAGATCAAAATTTTTAAAAAATGTTCTCCCAGTCTCTGACTTTAATTGGAGTGGTTAATCCATTTATATCTAATATAGTTACTGATATGGGAAGACTTAAATCTGTCATTCTTCAATTTTTTATTTGTTGTCTCTTTTTTTTAGTTCCTCTATTCCTGTCTTATTTTCATTAAATATTTTTCTAGTGAATTGTTTTAGTTCCCTTTTCATTTCTTCTTTTTTTTTTTTAACAAATAGTTTATTGTCAAGTTGGTTTCCATATAACACCCAGTGCTTATCCCCGCAAGTGCCCTCCTCCATGCCCATCTCCCCTTTTCCCCCCACACCCATCAGTCCTCAGTTTGTTTTCGGCATTCAAGAGTCTCTCATGGTTTGCCTCTCTCCCTCTCCCTCACTATTTCCCCACTTCTTCTCCCCTGCGGTCCTCTGTTAAGTTCCTCCTAATCCTCCNTGCTTTGGGTAGTAATGACATTTTAACTATATTTGTTCTTCCTATCCATGACCAGAATTAATCAGGTCAGTGCTCTGATTAAAAAAAAAAGGGGGGGGGGGGGAGGGCAGCTCTCTGGCAGTGATGGGCATGGTTTGATCCAATGCAGCAGGCCAGGTGGGAGCTCTGCCTTGGCGGTTGTGGGGAGGAGAGTGACAGTGCTCCAGTCCCTTCTTGAACCAAGCACTGCACCTCACTTTTTTGGGTGTGTAAACTCCCCGTGCCAGGGGTGCAGCCAATGTGGGTCGCGCTTTATATCCCAGGCCAGGCCTCCTTTCCAAATCCCAGTCCCCGTGCCCCACTGAGATTGCCATAGACACAAACTCGCAGGCAACCCCTCAGGGCAATTCCAAGCCTCTTGCCTAGTCCTGGAGATTGAGCCAGAATTGCTGCTCCCGTCTCCTCCAGGTCAGGTTGGCGAGCAAGGACAGGGGTTCTCCTGGGGGTGCCTCGGGTCCGCTGTAGAGCGGGAAACCAGGTCCCTCTGTGTCTCATCACCTGAAACACGAACTCGCTGGCAAATCTCCCAGTTTTAAGCCCTTCACCTCCCCTCTAGGGATCCAGCGGAGCCAGAAGCACAAAGGGGTGGTCGGCGCATGGCCCCTCCAGGACGAGTTGGCGCACAGGGATTTGGCACGTAGGGATTTGGTGCGTACGCATATGTTTTCCCAGGGATTGTTTGAGTCAGCTGGAGACCTGGAGACCGGGTCCCTCTGTGCCCGGAGTGGAGGTTTTTCTGTTCCCCAGTGACAGGGACCGTGTCTTGAGCAGTTTTGGCCTCTCTTTTTCCCGTCTCACTCCCCGCAGAGGGGGATAGCCCCCCGTCCCTCTGCGTCTCTGGTCCCAGCCCGATTTTATCTTCCCCAGTTTGCACTCACGTTAGAAGGTTTTCTCAGTGGACTCTGTCTCCTTTTCCTCCCAATCTCCTGGATTCTGAAAGGGTTCCTATGGCTTCAGATCTTCTCTGTGCAAGATATGGGGGTGAGTGCAATGTACAGAGCTCTCTACTTCTCCGCCATCTTGCCCCCTCCTCCTCTTTTCATTTCTTTTACTATTTAATTAAGTTTGTTTTCTTTTGTGGTTGCCTGGGGATTATATTTAATATCACAATTTATGAAAATTTAGTTCATGTTGCTACCAACTTAATTTCAACAGTATAGAAACTTTGCCCCTCTAACTTCATTCTTTCCTCCCTTTTTGTGCTACTATTGTCATGCATTTGGATGTAAGAGACCAAGGGATCCCAGAGATGATTGCTTTAAAGTCCACTCTTCATATACACCAACTACAAATGCTATTTCCATATTCTGATAAAAGTATGCTGCTATAATTTGGAACTGTATTTTTCTACAATGTAATAACATTTACTTTCCATGGTTCAGAGATTGGTCAAAATGTGCCCTATCCTTGTTTTTGAGCTCTAATAGCACTTACTTCGTGTGTGTGTGTGTGTGTGTGTGTGTGTGTGTTGGGGTAGTGTTACATATTTTCAGGGATTTGGCAAGGCAAAACTGGGGTGGAGAGTGTTCCAAGTCTATTATGATGATCCAGTGGTCAGTCACTTCATTTTAAATATAAAATCTAGATCCCAATTGCAAGTTTTTTGTCTAAAGATATTCAACTCTTTGTCAGCAGGTCTAAGAATGGAAGTTGGTTTCTTGACTTGTGTTGATTTTCCCTCTATCATATTTGCTTTTTCAATGAAATAATAGTCTGAAGTGTAACTGGATCATCCATACATAAAATAATGTAATTTAAAATTGAAAAACTTAGGGTACCTGGTGGCTTGGTCAGTTAAGTGTCCAACCCTTGGTTTCAGCTCAGGTCATAATTTCACGGTGCATGAGTTCAAGCCCTGCATCAGGCTCTGTGCTGACAGCATGGAGCCTGCTTGGGATTCTCTTTTCCCTCTCTTTTCTCTGCCTCTCTCCCGCTCACTCACTCTCTCTCAAAATAAATAAATAAACTTAAGTAAAATTGAAAAGGTTATATTTTAAGTGAAATTAGAGACTCTTAATGAGTTTTAGAAACAGTAACATTATTTGTGAAAACTATCATTGAAGCTATATGAAAGAAGACTGCATAGAAATAAAGGTCTAAGATTCCATATTAATAACACTTCATTTGATTCTCAAGTGCCAAATTAGAACACATATTTTTATGAAATACTTTTGAGTTATTTATTGGTAACTAAAAGATAACAAATATCAACTGCATATTATTTATATAAGAAAAAATGATATACAGTAATCATCTAATTTAAAGTATAAAACAAGTATAAATTGAGAAGTGGACATTTGGATTCAAAATAAGCCATTCATTCACATGCTGATACTGACCAGTCTTCGGTACTGAAGGGAACAGAATTATTAGTTTATATGCTGTTGTGAAATAGACTTATATTTATTTTTATTTTACAAAAACAATAGGAAATGGAATATTTTATTTCAATAGACACATTTTTAGATGATGATGAAGAGTTGACCTTCTTTACCCTTACTCTCCACATCTATTTCTTATATAGAACAAGAACTCTTTTTACGGTTCTCTGCCATTTTCTTTTTATCTTGTATCATGCTCCAGAGAGCCACTTCTAATAGAGTCTCCATCAGTATCAAAGGAAATGAATGAGGAACAACTCCCATTATAATTAAAGTATTACAGGTTTTGGGGAAAAATGGTCATCCAGAAGAATCATTTCCCCTGTCTTCTCTTAGAAAACAGGTGAAAAACAATAACAAAAAAACTCCTCATATCTTCTACTTAGGTATGTGGCTTAATATGAACTCTCTAACTGTTCATCCTTTTTATTATCTCTCCCTTACTTCTTTGGAGGATAAATATCTCTAAATTCTCCTTCATACTGATAGGTTGAGTTGCTCAGAGGCTAGCATTTGGATATGAATAAAGAATGATGAAAATACACTGTTAGACTATTCTAGTAAGAGCTGAGTGTAAAAAAGGAAATGGTAATTCATTTTTTAATCTCTGGAGATGATTTCTTTCATGTAGAATATAGAGGTTTTCCTTTTCTTCCATTGTTATTTATTTAAGGAACACTGAAGTAGACTGTGCTTACTTAACTTTAACTTCCAATTTTTATTTCTATAGGATGTAAAACAAGTTGTAAATGTCATTGAGAGCTAAAAGAAAAAAATATGGAAATAATGAATAGCTATTTTAACGATGAATGTTTTTAAAGTAATATATGAAAAGGAACTAGTTTATTAATTGAACATATTAAAAGAAAGAAAAATTAGAATTATATATTTTTCCTCACGGTTGAAAAAATCATACATTTTAAATATGTTGAATTTAATACATATATAATACATGCTTCATACATGTAGTTATGAATTTAAGGGAATCCTTTTTCAATAAAGAATTCGATTTTGAGGTAGAGCCCTTGACTATACACAAAAAGTAAACTGTATTCAGTAGTGCTTTGGCAGATACTGACTATAGCAACAGTATTTTGAAATGATACATTTAATGAACAACTATCACCAGAGACTATTAAAGGTAAAGACTAGTGGACAAATGGAAAAATCCAAATATGCACAGACAGTAGATCAGACAAATAAGCTGTAGTATAGTCATCAAATGTTGCATAATGAAAATGAATGGACTATATTTATATGCAAAATAAGGATGAGCTAAAGAATCAAGATACAGGATTGTGTACTTTATAATGACACATAAAATTTAAAAAGAACCACAACTAATATATACTGTTACAATCTAGGATAAAAGTTATATTTGGGAAGGGACCAGTCACTTTAAAGAGGACATGAAAGGCCTTCTGTTACTTTAGTAATGTTTTACTTCTTGATATGGGTGTTGTTTAATATAATGCATTAACTTAGTAACAATTCATAAAGTTGTATAATTATGCATCATTTTCTTTTTATTTCTTTTTTTTTCTTTCATAGTTTATTGTCACTTTGGTTTCCATATAACACCCAGATTATGCATCATTTTCTATATATACTATAATTTAATTGGGTCTACATGGAGAAAAGTATCTAGGATATATGGTTAAAGGGATCTTTCTATCTCCAATTATGGTTTATATCTAAATGGTTTTTGAAAGAAGCAGCTGCACATACAGACATACAGACATACATAAACAAATACATAAGTGAAATTAATTCTCCAGGCCTTTAAGACATTAATTGCTGTGACTCCTGAGTTCTTTTTGAATATTTTGGGAGAAAAAGGAAGCAACAAAACTATATAGACTGGCCATGGTATATTAGAACCAGCCAATAGCTTTTAAAAGAATTTCTAGTTCGATCATGATCATTTAAGCCTAACCATAAATTCATTGACACTTTAAGTCTCAACCAAGGATACCAATCCATGGCTTTTTATTACCTTATTCTTAAACCACATAGAAGGAGCCAAAAAAAATCAATGTCTCCATCTGCTCTTAATCAAAATACTTCTTCTTCTATAACAATACATAGATGAAACACTGCTTAGCATTTAATTAGCTAGCTGAATTGTAATTGCAGCAGTGGTCTAACACAAACAAAGCAACTTTGGAACCTAAAAGCTCAATAAACTCAAAACATTGCCTTATGATATCAACATCTTGAAAATTGTGTTAATTCCCTTTGCTGTGCATACAGACGTTCAACATCGATGTCCACAAATGAATTTTCATAGTTTGTTATTTCATCTTCTATTTAACATATTTAACACTCTGAAGCTTATTTTGTATAATTTACCCTGTACATCCCTCTATATATACACATGCAAAATGTGGTAGAAAACTGAAGTCATTTCCTGGATAACCCAAGCCAAAAAATGGCCCCAAATGCTTAGATATTTCAGATGAAGTTGTGTTTCTCTTAGTCTGAGTTATAAGGATAATTATTGCAATTCTATATTTTACATGCATAGGCAAATCCTTAGAATTCAGAGTGTGGAAAAGTGCTGAGGGTAGTGATTTCAAAATGAAAGGAAGAAATCTATTTAAAGTATAGTGAGAATTTGAAGTTATCCTTTTTATTTTGACTCAATGTTAGAAAACTTGCTCTTTTTAATTATTTCATTAACATTTTAGTAATCAGATTGACTTTCATAGTATAAATTAAAGTGGGCACCAAACTGCACCAAAATTGGGTTGATGTTGATGATGGACACAGGAAAAAATCATAGTATGAGATATAGTCAGCTTTGGTGTGAATACATAAGAATAAAAGACGCCATGCTTGCTAGGAGATTCTTATGGCTGAGATATGTCACATGGTAATGCTATTCAGAATGTAATAATGAATGCCTTTCCACTATAAGAACACCTATTCTAATCCTCTTATTCTAAACTGAACATAAATATAAAAGATATTAAGAATATTTGAGATGTCAATGAAATAAAATGTTGTTACAGGATAATGGTCTCCTGCTGCTTCATAAAATACCAAGCCAAAGGCAAGACTTACATTTTCAGAGTAGAAGACATTAATCCCATGACAGTGTTTTATTGCAGTGATTGTATTTCTATTATACAAGATGAACATGTAGATTTCATCAATTCCTTTGATGTATGTTGATGTAGTAAATTGACAGTGGTTTATCATCATTATGAAATTGTCTTGTAGGAAATTTATTAAAGTAAATACAGAGATGTTTTAGGAAATTTTCTTTCAAGTTGAGAAATAGAGGTTTCTGACTAGCTGGAGGTTGATTTTCCTTAAGAAAGTAATGGTTAATAGAACAATTGAGGGACAGTATGATTGACATACTCAAAAAAGTTTATGTAATAGTCTTGTTAATATTATAGTTCCATATTTCAACTTGCTGACAGGCAAAACATAATTAAATGTAATTATTTTTTTAATGTTTTTATTTATTTCTGAGAGAGAGAGACAGCATGAGCAGGGGAGGGTCAGAGAGAGAGGGAGTCACAGACTCTGAAACAGGCTCCAGGCTCTGAGCTGGCAGTCAGCACAGAGCCCGACGCGGGGCTCGAACTCACGAACCGTGAGATCATGACCTAAGTGAAAGTCTGACGCTTAACCGACTAAGCCACCCAGGCGCCCCTAATTAAATATAATTATTAAATAAAAAACCACAATGACACAAAGTTGAACTCCTCAGAGTGCTCTACTAAGGCATTTTCAAAACTAGTTTTGTTACTTTGAGTGATTGCTAAATAATAGTTTATGTCATTAGACTATAGCATCGTTCCATATTTCTAAATACTACTATAATTTAAAAATATGAAAAACTACAAAAATAAATACAAAGACCCATTGTGCAAGATAGCTTTTCACTTCTAGTGGAAGCTCAACCATTTAAGCCAAACCAACCATTATTTATAATGGAAAATGGAGAATCTCTTGCTTTCGTTTTTAGAAAAGAAATTGTAAAAGTATTGTAGAAATACCTTAATGCCAAAATAGTTGGATGTATTTCATTGAATGGGTTTAGAATATTATGTTTCATTTGTAAATACTTCTTCTTTAACATTTGAAACAGGCCTAAGATTTGCTTTAAGAAGCTTTTGCAATTTTTAAGTGGAGCCCAACTAGAACAAAGGCGGGTCTGACCTCCCATACCTTTCTGTCCTGTTTGTTGACTAAAAATGTGAATTTTGTTTTTCTAAGGCTATCTATGTTATCATCCTTCATCTCTCGTTGCTATAAAGCTAAAAATCTGAAAATTAAAAGCTCAGTCTTCAAAATACAAAAGTAAGGTAACTGAAAAGCTACATTTTTTTAAAAAAATGCAAATCATCAAGCATATATATTCTTCAGGCCATTTGGGGGAAAAAATGAATGGCCACAAGTGCAGTAAGAATGACATCTGGAAAATGCTGGCAGAGCTGAGATAGTCTTTCATTACACTTGTCATACTCTTGCCATTAGGTTTAATTACAACCTGGGAAAAATCAATTTTTATGGTAATTTTGTTATGACTCTTTTTTTTTATGATGACGTATTGTATTAGTTTGATGTGGCTTCCATAACAAAATACCACCGACTGGAGCACTTTCAGAGGCTAAAAGTATAAGAGCAGAGTATGGTTTCTCCTGAAATATCTGGTTTTGGCTTGTAGGTGGTTGCCTTCTCTTTGGGACTTACTTTTTCTTTGGGACCTCTCTGTGCTTGTACATTCCTGATGTCTTTTTGTAAATTTCAATTTCCTTTTTTAAATAAGGATACTGGTCATTATCAGATTAGGGCTTACCTATATGACCTCTTTTAAACTTAATTATCCATTTAAAGCCCTGATCTCCCAATTACAGTCACATTCTGAGGTACCAGGGGTTAAGACGTCAACATATGAATTTGGGGACACAGTTCAGCTTCTAATATTTTCCATTAAAAACAATGAGTGAAAATAGGTTGCCAACATCAGATAGAAAGTTAGCAAGAAAGCCATAATAATACATGATCTTCAAAAAAACATAAAAAAAAGATTCATTGTTGAAAGGACTATTTGTCATTTTTATTCTTATACACTTTTGACCACAACCCCAATTATATCATTGTGCTATAATCTTACATTGATAAAGTATTTCTCTGTGTGTTGAATTCCTTCTATTCTATGTATTATTTTTCCTACAAGGAATAAGTTCTTTGAGATAAAAGACCATGATTTATATAAATATGTAATGCACCCACTTCATATCTAGCATAAAGCCTCACTCTATAAATATTAGGGAAATGGATAATTGGATGGATGGATATATGGATGAAAGGATGAATTAATTTGCAAGTCACTTATTTAGAGCTGTAATTTAGATATTTTATACCTGAGCTTATTGCTGATGAGAAAAACTCTCAATTATTACAGAAGATATCTTAGGAATATCATCCTTTAGTAGCTCTTAAAACTAGCTCTTAAAATATGACCACCAAACAGATTTAAGAAAGATTTTATTGCATGGCTACCAGCCAAAAACATTGAGCAGAAAATAGAAAGGAAATAAAATTATACTGTCTTGAAATCCACGTAGGATTTTGTGCATACGTCCTTATTAAACATCCATCTAGTTTCCAGGCTGAGTTTCAGAGGCAAAGGTAGAGCTATGAACGTTTGACATACATATTTTCAATCAGACTGAAAATACAAGGTAGTTTGGGGGGCAAGCTAGGAAATGTGTTTACATCATTCATTTTCTGCATCATTGTTCTCTGAGCACAAATCTGTATTCGATATTTAGAGATTTTTTTTCCCATCACCAGAAAATACCTATATTTTAAACTTAACAAGAAAATTTTTAAAAAACATTTAAGTAGGGGCACCGTGGTGCTCAGTTGGTTGAGCATCTGACTTTGGCTCAGGTCATGAGGCTTGCTGCTGTCAGCCTGTCAGCTCCAAGCCTGCTTCAGATCCTCTGTCTTCCTCTTTCTGCCCCTCCTCACTCTCCCAAAAAAATAAAAGGTGAAGTCATATATGTGTGTTGTGGAAAAAGGAGAAAATAAACATAAAAAGACACAAGAAAAGAAAGCAACAGTCATTACAATTCTAATTCTAGCGATAACTACTGATAACATTTGTTAAATAAACATTCTTAATGTTTATGTATCCTTAAATATGTGTATGTATATTAAATCTAAATAAATGAGGAAATGAGTTTATTTCTGTTTCACATGGATCAAGGCACCAGAAGGATGCACAATGACAGCAAGCAGCCACATGCTAAAGTGAACTGCTTGGTTACCTATACAGGACTTCTTGAGGAATAGCTGAAGAACTGGTTTGATTAGGACTGTTGCCACCAATCATTGTTACTTAGGATGCATCATATAAGAGTGTTCCTTTCTGAAGAGTCCAAGGGAGAGAATTCTTTTGGAGTAGGTTGAGTTCTGTGTCTGCCTTCTCAGGAGAAGTCTTCTTCACATCTAGCCAAGGAAGATGCCATGTGTAGAAATCTGGCCTATGAGCTGCGTGTCCTAGAGAAATGGCTCTTTTGAAATACTCTGCACTCTTTGTCAGGCCAAAAGAGTATATGGGTGTTTTTTTCATGGTCAAGATATGAGCTCACTGGCAGTGAGAAACATTGGTAGCAAACAGAATGAAGGGGACTGCAGGAAATCAATAGCTGAGGGGAGCAGTGAGTGCCTGGATAGAAAAACATAGGTCACATTCCTGCTAAGGAAGCATATGTAAGGCTTGTGTACCAGAGAATGGTAATGCCATATCATTATAGTGCTAGGCAGTGGAAACCACTTCTGCCCTAAACATCTCCTCACTTCAACTTCCTTCTCTTGGTCCCCTGGCAAGATCAGAAGTCAGGGCTAGCAGGTGGAAGAGCTTTTAGAGTGAAAAGAAGTCACTCATGTTGTCTGTTGACAGCACTGTTTCGATACTGGAGGAGGATAGAAACATTAATCT
The DNA here is from genome assembly GCF_008692635.1 of Crocuta crocuta. Lineage (NCBI taxonomy): Eukaryota > Metazoa > Chordata > Mammalia > Carnivora > Hyaenidae > Crocuta > Crocuta crocuta. The sequence continues at coordinate 7,003,122 of NW_027528977.1, read as the reverse complement.
AAAATGAAGTTTGTCCATTACCTATGACTGGTTTTAAGTATTGAAATTAAATTATAACAAAAGTAACTAAAGGAGTTTTTTTCTAAGTGATCATAAACTAGATCTGGCCTGATCTAGATTTTATCCAAGATATATGAAAAACTGGCTTTAGCTAAAAAGCAATTGGAAAAAGGCAGGCCAGGGGAGATTAAAGAGGTATTTGCCTGTACACTATACAATTCTGTTATTTCAACAGTATAACAGACATAAGCCATATATATATGAGACATGTATTAAACATATACAATTATACACATCATAAATCTGTATAATCCATACATATAGAAAATGGGACTGTATTCAGAATACTGTTTTAGAGTTTTGCAACTTGTTTTTCTCCTACTGATCTATAATATTTTTTTGCAGCACCATTTTTATTTCAAAGTATTCTATTGAATAGTTACCCATATTATTTATTTCCCTGTTGTTGGACATTTATATTATTTTTAATTTATGTATGTTTAAACTAGTGTTGGCTGAAGTTAATACCCTTACAATGAATAGTTAGCCAACATCCTTCCTTATTACTTAATGTATAAGCATGAATGGGTAGAGCCAGAAGGTACAAATATTTTAATGGCTGCTGGTAAGTACTTCCAAACCGCCATTAAGAAGTCTTTACCAATTTATACTTCCCCCCAGTAAAGAATTAGGTGCCTTTCCCACATTCTCTGCAATTTTTAACTGTTTTTTCTTTATTATTTTATTTTAATTCCAGTGTAGTTAACATTTGGTATTATATTTATTTCAGGTGTACCATATAATGATTTAACAATTCCATATATTACTCAGTGTCCATCAAGATAACTGCACTTTTTAAAGTTTATTTATTTACTTTGAGAGAGAAAGAGGGAAAGCTTGTGTGAGCATGTGGGAGGGGCAGAGAGAGAGAGGGAGAGATTCCCAAGCAGGCTCCATGCTATCAGCACATATCCTGATATGGGGCTCAAACTCATGAACTGTGAGATGATGACCTGAGCTGAAATCAAGAGTCAGACTCTCAACTGACTGAACCCCAGATGCCCCAAGATATGTGTACTCTAAATCCCCTTCACCTATTTCACCCATTCCCTATCCACCTTCTCTCTGATAACAAGTTGTTTGTTCTTTCTAGTTAAGAGTCTGTCTTTTGGTTTGCCCCTTATGTTTTTCCTCTTTGTTCATTTGTTTTGTTTCTTAAATTCCAAACATGAGTTAAGTCTTATGGTATTTACCTTTCTCTGACTGGCTTATTTCACTTAGCATTATACTCTCTAGGAATAGCAAGACTTCATTTTTTTGTGACTGAATAATATTCCATTGTGTGTGTATATGTACACCACACCTTCTTTATCCATTCATCTATTGATGGACACTTAGTTTGCTTTCATAATTTGGCTATTGTAAATAATTCCATAATAAACATAGAGGAGCATGTTATAAGTTTGAATTAGTGTTTTTATATTCTTTGGGTAATTACCCAGTAGTGCCATTACTGAATCATAGGGTAGTTCTATTTTTAATTTTTTGAGGAACCTTCATACTGTCTTCCACAGTGGCTGGACACGTTTGTATTCCCATCAACAGTACAGGAGGGATCCTATTTCTCCACATCCTTGCCAACACGTCTTGCTCTTTTAGCCATTCTGACAGGTGTGAAGTGATATCTTGTATGGTTTTGACTTGCATTTCTCTGACAGTGATGTTGAGCATCTTTTCATGGATCTGATGACCATCTGTAGGTCATCTTTGGAGAAATGTCTGTTTATGTCTTCTGCCCATTTTCTCACTGGATTATTTGATTTTGGGGTGTTGAGTTGTATAAATTTTTTATATATTTTAGATACTAAATCTTTATTGCATATCTTTTCTCATTTAGCAATTTGCCTTTTAGTTTTGTTGACTGTTTCCTTTGCAATGCAAAAGCTTTTTATTTTGATGTAGTCCCAATAGTTTATTTTTGCTTTTGTTTCCCTTGCCTTGGGAGACAGATCTTGCAGAAATGTTGCTATGGCCAATGTCAGAGAAATGGCTGCCTGTGCTCTCTTCTAGGATTTTTATGAACTCAGGTCTCACATTTAGGTCCTTAATCCATTTTGAGTTTATTTTGTGTAATAAAGTCGTCCAGTTTCTTTCTTTTACATGTTGCTGTGCAGTTTTCCTAACACCATTTATTGAAGAAACTTTTCCTCATTATATATTCTTGCCTCCTTTGTCAAAGATTATTTGACCATATAATTGTGGGTTTATTTCTGTGCTCTCTGTTCTCTTTCACTTAACTATGTGTCTGTGTTTGTGCCAGTACCATACTGTTTTGATTACTACAGCTTTGCAATATAACTTGAAGCCTGGAACTGTAACTCCACCAGTTTTGTTTTTCTTTGTCAAGATTGCTTTGGTTATTCACAGTCTTTTGTGGTTCCATACAAGTTGTATTATTAACTTTTAATGCATATGTTAATTTTTTGGGGTTTTTTCCAAAGTGAAAAATAATACATAATGTTAATTATAAATTGTTGTAATTTTCATGCCTCTGGTTACTGTTGAGTTGCAGGTGCAATGTTTTACTAATTTTATTAGTAAACATTTTCTAATTTTCTTGTACACAGCTTCCTTCTTTTGCCCATTTAAAAAAAAAGCCTATATTTTTTCTCATTGAGTCACAACTCTTTTGATATATTAAGAATTTTAATACTTTGTCCTATATGCTGGTATTATATTCTCCTGATGATCATTTACCTTTAAATTTCTTTTGTTTTAACCATGGAAACATTTTATCTAATTTTCAGTTTTTCTCTAGTCAACTGAGTCAGTAATATCTTGTATGTTTTTCTGTCTTCGGTTTCAGAATTAGAATGGCCTTCTTACCTTCATATGGTTTATGTTTTATACTTGTCTTATGTTTAAATATAATTGAAAATATAACAATTATCAAACATGACCCAAATAACAAAAATAATGGAACATACCTGGGTTTGTTTTAAGAGAGGTGAGCTCTTTCCACATTTCCTTCACTTTGCTCATATTCTTTTTCTCTGTTTTTTGATAGAACAATTATAGTTGCAAATACATTTTCACACCTCTTCCCATGTATCTTCACTCTCTTTTTGGAAGTAATCACTATTCTAAGACTTCAGGGTGTCATTTGTGTCCAGGTGCTGGCACATATTCTCGATATATCAGTAAGCAGTTGACTGGATTTTTTGTCAGTGTATACTAAAATTTTTCTAATATGTCTTTTATTTGCATGCCTTTTTACTCAAAATTGCATTTCTGAAGTTCACTAATGTGTCAATTTTTTCCCCACAATGATAAATATTTTAGAACTACCTATGCTGATAGTTGTATCTAATTCACTACTGTCTAGTATAGAAATTTAAGATTAAACCTCAGACCACCTATTCTGCTACAAATGGATAAATAGGTAATTCCAACTTTTTAAATTTTTCATTTAGAGTGTTAGAATGAATATTCTAGCTCATGTTTCCTTGGGAACATGAATAAGAGCTTCCAAGAGATTCATAGCCAGAAAAGGAATTGATGAGTCACACAAGTGTGCATATTAAACTTTGCTAGCTATTGTCAAATTGTTCTCCGAATGATTGTATAATTTACAGAGCTACGTGTAAGAATTCCTGATAATCCAAAATACTGCCAAAACTTAAAAAGATTCAAATTTCTTTATCAGTGTGTGAAATGGTGTCCCATTGTTGCTTTGATTTGCATTCTCTTCTCCTGCGGTTGTCCATCTCTTAATAAGGTTGACTGGCTATTTTAAAATACCTGATCATACCCTGTGCCATTTTTCCCCCACTACTGTATGAATTGTTCTCATTAATTTGATTTTTTAAATTTAAGTGTTTTTTAAACAAATTTTTTAAAATATAGAGGTTTTGTTTTCATTTTCTTTAAATGTATTTCGATGTATGAAAATTGCTTAGTGTGTTCAATTTACAATTTCCTTTAAGTATTCTGCATTTTTGTATCTTATTAAAAAAATTCTTCCCTATCTTGGTATATTAAAACTATTCTCCCTTATTTTCTTGAGAAACTTCTACCATTTTGTTTTTCTCAGTTTGTTCTTTAACGCACCTGGAATATTTTATTTTTGTTCATAGTAAAAGGTAGGGATCTATTATTATCATTTTCCCTTCTGGAACATAAATTGTCTTGATGTCCTTTTGCTGAATAGTCTATTATTTGCAAGGTATTTGTAATGCTATGTCATATACCATAGATATATAGTCTGTTTTCCTATTTGGTCCTTTGTCTTTCTGTTTCTGTCCCAATTGGTCACTGCTTTAATGAATTACAGCTTTACAATGAGACTTTGAGTGTAACAGGGCATATCTTCTTTTCTAGTTTTTATGTGTGACATGGTTTTATCTATTCTTGATTTTTTTTTATATAGATTATAGGTTGAATTTGGCCAATACTATATATAGCCTTGTTAAATTTTTATTTTAATTGTAATGGGTTTATAGATCAACTGAGAATATTGGTGATCTCCATGATAAGTTTCCATTTTATTTAGACCTGAAATTATGCAAATTTCTTGAAAAACTTCTCAGTGATACTGCATAAACTATTGATGACTCTACATGTTACTATACTTGCTAGATTATGGATTCACTTGCATTTCTATATATACATATCACATGCAAATATTATTATTACATGCTTTTTAAAAAGTTCCTTCTAGACAAGGATGTCCGTGTAATCTTGAAAAGAAGTGATAATGAGCATCTTTACATTTTTCTCTGTGTCAGGAAGAGATTTAGCTAAAATCTTAAGTGTACTTTTCTGCTGCAAGTTTTGGACAGGTATGTTTTTCTAAGTGAAAGAAGCACTCCCCTCAATTCACTGATTAGAGTTTTAAAATGCATTAATCTTGGAACTGAATAATTTGGTTTTCTTCATCTATTGTTACAAATTACATAGATAATTTTTTTAAGTTTTTTTTTTTTTTGAGAGAGAGACAGAGAGAGCGAGAGAGCGAGTGAGTGAGAATCCCAAGCAGACTCTGCACTGTCAGCACAGAGCCTGTGATGTGGGACTCGAACTCACAAACCATGAGATCATGACCTGTGCTAAAAACAAGAGTCAGATACTTAACAGACTGAGCCACCCATGCGCCTCTACATAGATAATTTTTTAATGTCAAACTATTCTTGCATTACTGGTATATTCTACCTCATTGTTGATCAATACTACCAACAGTACTTTTTAAATTATATACTGACATTTTTAGTGTAATTTTTACCTACTATTTTCTCAATATCTTTGTATTATTTTCTTTTTCAGTATGCCTAAATAAAACAGTCTGTTTTGGGATTTTATTTTATATTTTTCCAATGTTAGCATCTATTGCTTTTTAGTGTAAGTGAATATGTTCCCTTTCTCATTACTTACTTTTTGGAAACCATGGTTAAAAGCATGATGTGATTTCTTTTAAGTTTTTAATATTTAAAATATCTTTTCTTTTTTGAACCTATTTAAAATTAGAGGTTTTTATTGCCAAGAGGATTAAATATTGAGAATAGTTTCTGCCCAACAATAAATGTTCAGTAAATGACAGCTATTTTAGATATCTATTACTTCTTCTATTTGCCTTTATATACATTTAAAAAATTAAATTCTTTTACTATTTTTCATCTTGAAACATTATTCTCCATAATTTTTTGAGTATAATCTGGGTGTTTAGATTCAGGGTCATGTTATTCATTTTTTTTTGAAATACACTTTTCTTAGAACAGTTTTAAATTCACAGCAAAATTGAGCAGAAATGTTAATTTTTTCTACATTATTTTTAACATTTTTGTATTGAGTTTTACAAATACATTAAAATTATTTAAAATTAACTCTAGGCTTTACGAACTTTATGTTTCACATTATTTCAGTTTGAAGGTGGGTGTTGCTCCTGGCCCAGTCTTTTCTCCTTTTTTATTCTCCAAATTTTTACATGGAAGTGATGTTCCAAATCGTCACTTTTCTGTACCAGAGCTTCCTTAGCTACAAAATATTTAAAATTTTGTCTCTAGTTGCAATGCTAATAGAAATCAACTGTATTCTTGCCTCAGTTGTCCAAATGGAAGAACAATGAATAGAAAACCAATGGAAGATCTTTGCTACCTGGAGTTAACAAAGTTCTTTGCATTTCTCAAAGGGTAGAACTCAGTAAGGTACATTAATTTTCCTCTTCAGCTCTACTGCTCAGCACTATATTCCATTCACTACTACTCTTGAGAGGTCTGTTGACAAAAATATAATTGAATACACTGATGTCTCTCCTCTCCACTGTTAACCCCCAAGTCCAAGCCCCCATCATCTTTCACCGTGATAATTATAGTAACCTCAATGCAATTTCTCCACTTCTAGTTTTGACCCTCTTGAAACTAGTCTGTACTTTCCTGTTGGACTAATATTTTACCTCACTGAATGAATGATTTACCTATGAGGTGCTCCTTCGATCTGAGTAGAGAAGTAGAGGGGATCTTGACATATGATCGATCTCTAAGGGGGTAATAAGAATCACTCCATCCAAGGATAAAATTGCCCTCATTTACCTTGTCTCCTGAGTAATATCCACTTCAGTAGTAATTTTTGGAGTTTGTGAAGTATTCCTGTATATCCCAGCCCACATTATTTTCCCAACTCAGAAGCCTTACAGCACTTAGAGCATGCCCCAAAGTTTAGACCTAAAATTGTTATTTTACATGATTTGTATACTGATAATTTTATTACTGTATGTTTATTATCACTTCCCATTGTTTAAGGTTAATTTTCCTTCATTTTATCCTTACTCTTTAATTTAGTGTTTGCCTTTATGTTATTTCCAACACTAGATTGTAAACCTGTTGAGAATTAGGATAATATATTTTATTCCTGTGTTTTCTGCATTGATCTGATAATAAATGTTCAACAAGTATTCTGATTTATTGATAAGGTTAAAGTGGAACTCCTAGATTAGATGAAATAATTCCTTTAAGGATATAAGTAATTATAATTTGAAGTACCTTATATTATTTTGAAAAGTAGAGGACATAGCACATTGGAGCAAATATGTTTGAAATAGTGAGCCACTGAATCATGATTTGAGTCTTTACAAGAATGAAAAATGTTTTCCCCAATGCTTTTGATTAAATTTAATGGATGGTATCAGAGCAACTCAATTAGGTTAACATGTCTGGAAAAATAAAATAGTCAATTTGATAGTTAAATATAGATCCTGGTTCTGACATTAAAATCAATACTAAATAAGGCAACATTTTTCACATTACTCTCTTTCAAACTTAAAGAGATTATAGTTTTAAAAATAATTTTCACTTTAAGGGTCAATTATTCAGGTTAAATTTATTAGTAACATATATTATGAGGTAGCTGTGACACAGCAGTCTAAGACTTTAATTGTTATTGAAAAACTTTAGTTCCAGTTTTAGTTCAAACACTTGCTATGTGAATTGAAGCAGTGGATCTGTCAGAGCCTCAGTTTCTAAATATGAGATTGGAATAATTCAATCTTCCTCATGAGTTTCATATTATAAGGAGTAAATGAAATAATGCCTATGGAAAGTATTTCTGTACTTGACAGCACTTCTAGAGAAAAATAATTCTTTATCTCAAGAGATAAATTCATTTTAATAATTTCAAATTCTTATTTAGGCCATGAAAAAGGTAATGTCCTGATAGGTATTTTCTAAATAAAAACACTTTTATGCTAACTAAGAAACTTGCTTTCCTGTATCCTTTGATCTGCTAACTAGGCCTTCTGCTGTTCAATAAGATAAAGTTATTTAATTACAACAACAGCTGTGACAATAACATCTCTCTTTGCTCCAGGTAAGGCTGTGAAAGAGCTTATGTTAGATTTTCTACATAGATTATATATAACCTGGTAAAAGTCAGTATCCTATTATATTTGGATAATTGTTTTTGCATAGCGTGGATTGAGTGCAGCCAGACTAGGTGTGATATGGAGACAGTGGCCTCTTGAACTTCTGTTCTAAGCCCCTGCCCCTCAGTGGTGAAAACTTTTTTTAAACAAGAGCCCTAATATAACGTTTGTTACAGCAAAAGAAACACAATAATTGCTTGCTGTAGTTCCAGTGAGGAAGACAGGAAAAGGAAGGAGAGAATGTGTAGTTAATGGGCTCACTTCACATCTGTCACCCTGTCTCACACTGGCCTCTGTCTAGACTTGAGGATCACTCCCGATCATTGTGGCTTTCTGTGGCTTCTCCCACAAATGGCCATTTTTATGGCTACCATATCATTCTTTTAACGTTAGCTTGTTGTATTATTAGTGTTAGCATGGAATATGGTTTTCTGTTCTACATTTAACCTACTTGTGGTTAGGAGTGTGTTTCTTGTAGGCAGCTTTTACTTCAGTATTCTTTAGCTAATCTGTCAATATTTACCATTGAATTGGGGTGTTCAGACCATATGCGTTAAATGTAATTATCAAATGGGGCACACTGATTTTTCAGTTGGGTAAGTGTCTGACTCTTGATTTCAGCTCAGGTCATGATCTCACAATTTGTGAGATCAAGCCCTGCCTGGGGCTCTGTGCTGATAGTGAGGAGCCTGGTTGGCATTCTCTCTCGCCCTGTCTGTCTACCCCTCCCCTGCTCACTCTCTCTTTCAAAATAAATAAATAAGCATTAAAAATAATAAATATAATTATTAATATGATTTGGTTTAAGTATGCTATCTTTCTGTTTGTTTTCTATTTATCCTGCCTATTCTTTGCTGTCTTTTTGTTCTTTTTTGTGCTTAGTTTTGAATTAATTGGGAGTTAATTGAGCATTTTATGATTCATTTTATCTCCTTTGTTGGCTTATTAATTATAACCCTTTGTTATTTATGTAGTTGCTCCTCTGGGGCATGGTATACATCTTTAGCTTATCAGAGTCAGCTTCCTAGTGCTATTTAGAATACTTCACCTCTCAACACTATACTTTTATTTCTTCCCTCCTGGCCTCTGTGTTATTCTTGTCATGACTTTTACTTCTACACCGGTTGCAAATCATGCAATAGATACTATAATTTTTACTGGAAACAATAAGTACAGTAAAAGATAGAAATAGAATAACCACTTTCTGCAATTCCAGCCACTAAGGTGGGATACTGAAGGGAAGGAGAAAAAGTGATTGGAAATGGACTATTTCTGGTCCTATATGAGCACCAAGGACTGTTTTCTCTTTTGCAATTTTTCTAGTCCCTGGTGGTTCCCTCACATGCATAGGTTGACCACCACTCAGCTGAGTGTGGTCTTCCAGAGTTCTCGATTAAGCTCCTCTCGGGCATGTTGCCTTGAAAACTCTGGCTGTTTTGGCTTCCTTGTCCAATCAGCTCCATCTCTTCAATTCAGGCAACCACTGAGTTCTGCCTGGATTCTCGCTCTCTACACCATGCTTTGATGATTTTGCCTAGGCAGTATGTTAGGAAGATGGGACCTCATCTGTTGAGGATTGTTGTCTATCATTGTTTGATGTCCAGTGTTGACAATAGGTTTTAAATTTGAAAAGTAAATTTAAACATTTTACTTTTTTTAAAAAGCAGTTTTTCAAACAGGAGCATACATAAAATTCCATTCCTTCTTTTTGCCTGGAAGCTGTCATTCATATTAAAAACTACAATCCATAAGGGAAGGAATTTTATATATGGTATCATAGATATAAAAATGTTTCTTCTCTTTGGATATCCAATGGATCTAGCACCAGTTACTGAAAAAGAGAAAAAGTCTTTCCTCACTGCATTGCAGGAATACCTTAGTCATAAAGCAAATAACTGTATGTGAGTGGTCTTTTCCTAGACTGTGTTTTGTGCCACTGGTCTACTTCCATATCCTTAACTAATATCATCCTCTGAATTTCTGTGACTGTATAATCTTTCTTTTAATATAATCTTTAAAAATTTTTTAAGTTTATTATTTATTTTTTTGAGAGACAGAAAGAGAGCGTGAGCAGGTGAGGGGCACAGAGAGAGGGAAATACAGAATCTGAGAGGCAGGTTCTAGTTTCCAAGCTGTCAGCACAGAGCCTGATACAGGGCTTGAATCCATCAATTGTGAGATCATGACCTGAGCTGAAGTCAGATGCTTAACCAACTGAGCCACACAGGCATCACCTGTATAATGAATCTCGATTAAAATATTTGTTCTTCTACTTGAGGGTTGCTCTAAGACTCTTCAGGCCCTTTTAGTTTTCACATAGACTTTAGCAGTAGCTAATGAATGTTGCATATAGAAATTAATCTGGGGGAAAACACTATCTTTAGAGTATTGAGCCTTTCAGTTCATAATCATTGTGTATTCCTAAATTTACTGAGATATTCTTTAATTTCTGATAACATTCAGCATATAAGTCTTAAATATTTTTGTTAGCACTGTTTCTAGATATTTGACTTTTTGATGTTATATAAATAGTGTGTTAAAATTTTTATTTACTATTTATTTGTTATAAAGAAATGGCAGTGCTTTTGTGCATTTTGTATATAGTAGCCTTGTTAAATAGACATTGTCTAAAAATTTATCTATGGATATCTTTATCTTCTATGTACAACAGTCACTGAGGATAATAATACAGTTTTTTTCTTTCTTTTCTCCATCCCAACACTTAGTGTTTTGTATACTTAACTCTCCTCACTATACTGGCTTTCAATTTATAGTTGAATAGAAGTGATAACAGTGTGCATTTCCTGAATAATTCTTAGTCTCATGGATAAAAGTTTCAATGAATCACCAGTGACTGTAGTATTAGCTGTGGATTTAAAAAATCATCTTTATCAACTTAATAAGTAATTCCTATTCCCATTTTACTAAGATATTTTTTATTATGGAAGAATCTTGGATTTTATCAAATATATTCATGCATCTCTTAAAATGATCATATTTTTTTTTTATTCTGTTAAACTGATAAATTACATCACTTGATTTTTGATTGATAAACTGAACTTGTATTCCTGGAATTATACCCATATGATCATGATATATTATGGCTTTTATATACCACTCAAATAGATTTGCTAATGTTTCATTTGCATTATCACATTGCTGTTCACAAGGAATATCATTGATTATTAGTCTTTTCTACATTTATATTTAACGTTATGCATTTATTTAAAGCAATAATTTATTATGGCTTCAAACGGTGTTGCCCCAAAATTATTACATTGAAGTCCTAACTCTCAGTACCTTAAAATGTGACCTTATTTAAAAATAGAGATATTGCATATGAAATTAGTTGAGATGAGGTCATACTGGAGTGGAGTGGACCCCTGATTCAGTATGACTAATGTTCTTATGAAAAGGGGGAATCTGGACACAGATACACATACAGGAAAAACGCCATGTGAAGATAAAGGCCGATATCAGGGTGATATAGTCAAATCCAAGGAATGCCAAGATTGTCAGAAAACCACCAGAAGCATAGATAGAAACATGAAACATATTTCTCCCTCACAGTCCTCAAAGGAAAACAGCCTTGCCGACACCTTGATCTTGTTGTCTAATAGCCTCCAAAACAGTGAGACAATAAAAATCTATTGTTGAAGCCCCTTAGTTTGTGACCCCCCTTTTTTTTTTATTTGACAGCAGCCCTAGCAAGCTAATACAGATCTCATTGGAAGATTTTTATATTTTGTTTTCAGTAGTTTTAAATATACCTAGGTGTTATTTTCTTTGTATTTACATTATTTTTTAGTTGGAAACGTTTTGAAATATTTCATGAGTTTTGGAACTGATAGCTCCCATAGTTTGGAAACTATGTTGCAAATGCTCCTTTGATTTTCAGAGGTGTTCTGCTAGTGTGTTAGTGCATAGTTTTAGAATTTGGCAATACTTGTAAAGAAAAACTGGCAGGATTTTGAAGCATATCAATTATTCAGTTTTATCTCTCCAGCCTTAGAAGACCACCAGAAATTCTCCTAGTTTTACGTCCCCCACCAGTATGCCTCTAACAAGGCAAACCCCAGATTTTTTAGTGTCTTACTCTGCATTCACAGTTGACAAGTTACATGGAGAAATAGTATCTAGGAAGGATTTGCTGATCTCTTTGGTTGTCTTCCCTTGAAAACCTTTCTTATTTGGTCTTCAGTGTTTCAGCAGCACTATGCCTTTAGCAGAGTGAATGACTTAAGCTTGTTTTCCTCATTTTCTTGGAAGGAGTATTGGTCTGTCACCATTTTCTTTAATTGCTTCTCTGGTTATAAACATACATATTTTTCATTAAAAAATGAGAAAAAGAAATAAGCCCTCACATCGCTTTTCCTATCAGCTTTAGGTAATCATTATTACTATTTCAATGTGTTCCTTTCCAGATCTACTTTTTGGAGGTGACTTACCAAGTAAGCGCGCACGGGCACACGCGCACGCGCACGCGCGCGCACACACACACACACACACACAGAGTACATATTTTGGCTAACCACTGATATCACTGTGGCCTATGAACTTCAAAACCTAAAAATAAGTACACACTAATGGATAAGGGGAGAGAATATACTTACCAAAAGATCCTCATTCAATCAAGTAACTTTATTCTTTTGAGTGAATAAACTCATCTAAAGAAAGAATGGGTAAATTTAGGAGGCTAGTCAGCAGTGGAAGCAGAGAAAAGTGAGCATCGTAGAAAGCAACCCTAATCTATCTAATTTCCTTTGCTCTGATCTTTTGCTCAATATGCAAACTTAAAAAAACCCACAAAATTGCTTTCCTGTGTGGAATTGACTATAGGGAGAGATTATGCTGCTAAATTAGTTCTTTTTGGAAATCAATATCTGGCATTCTGTTTTTGTGAATCTAGTTGTTAAAATTTAGTTTATATGAATGTCATTAGAGAGTGATCTACTTTCCTGCATAGATATAACTTGCACCTGTCTCAGAAGTACTGAGGTAATAAAATGGTGGGGATCTGTCACCAGTAACTATTCACTATTCTCAAGCAACACCCAATTTCTCCACAGATGTCTTTCTAATCAAATAGCAGTATTCACTTAATAATAAGTAGCTTATTTATTTTGCATAATTGTATTTTGTATATAGAATTTTGTAATCTATTTTCAGTTATTCTTAGAATGTGAAGGGTTTTCCAACCCATTAAATCTCTCTAGAATGAAAATGTCATGAGGGATTTTTCTGTCTTGTTCACTGCTGTATCTTATTGCTAACATAGAAGCTGATACATGTGGTAGATACTCAGTAAATATTTGGAGAATCAATCAATAAACTATTATTTTCTAGCCAATTAGTAGTATTAGTACCATATTGCCAGTAGGAGTTTTTAGTTAAAAGAGAATATAATTTATTGTTGCATTTTGTTTGTAATACATATGCCTAGAAGACTGTTAGGAGAAAATAGAGAATTTTGATAATGTTGAATTTAGGGGAGCCAAAGAAATCACAAGGATTTGTTGGCTAATCTTTTTCCCTTTCAGAAAGTTGCTATTAGTCATTAGAAATAGAAGCTGTTTCAGATTGGAAGTGGTGCCATCCCACTTAAGTGTGGCTCTGTAAGAGCCTATTGCATTCTCCTGCCCCCTGCCAGTTCTGCTTGAGAAATAATTGTAGGTCTCACAGTACAACACAGTGGTTTGATTTACATATTTGGTGACACGATTACCACAATAGAGGTTCAATTAAGAGCCATCTTCTCATATAGAGAAAGTAAAAAGAAAGAAGAGAAGAAAGAAAAAAATTTCTCCTTGTGATCAGAACTCTTAGGGATATTTTCCCAGCGACTTTCCTGTTTCATATTGCGGTGTTAACTATAGTCATCATGTTGTACATTACTTCCTATCTTACTTTTACCAATGATGTACTGATGAGTGAATATGTAGATAAATGGTTGGGCACATTTTATTATTTATTTAGCTTAAGTTACTAAATTAGTAGTTGTGCATACGTGTTGGATTTGTGGAATTGCTGGATTGTTAAAGCAACCTTTAAAATGTTTATTAATACACCAAAATGCTGATAAGGCAGTTGACTTAAATAGCAAATTGAAATGGAAATTTTCTTTAAACAAGAGGTACTCTAAGGAGAATAAGAAAGTAATATTCTGGTACATTCAGGTCCCTTTACTGAAATTGGACCAGATAAAATACTAGGCAGCCTAACTTGAGGTCTGGTTAAGGGTCTGGGCTCTAGACTACCCTTTCATGGACACTGCCTTGTCATATGATGTTAACTACCAATCATAGATGACACTGATGGAATGGCTTAAGAAGTTGAATATGACAGCTTTGTCAGGTAGAGGTCCCAGTGACAAATAGAAAGCTAGACATAACCACAGCTCTAAGGAACTTTCAGTTTGATGCCTCACTGATATAATATTTTATCAAGACAGCTTTCCAACCAGGCTGATCTTCTTGACCTGAATTTCCTTGTCTTTGTCTATCAGCATATTCATTTGACAGTGTGCTAATGCGGTGTTAGAAAGTAAAGACAGATTTTCCACTCTGTATCTACCTTGAAAATCTTTGCCTTTTGGTAGTGCTTTTCTTGGTGTGATTTGTTAGTTTTCTTCAGGAAAATTGTCTTCTGATAAGGATGGTACTGACTTAGGGAAGCCTGTCCCAACTTTGGCTGATTTCCTTTGAAAGTATTATCAGGACAGGCACTAGCATGTTTTGCTTTTAATTTCCTGCCTCAGAGTCCTTGGAAAACACTTGGAGTTAGTGAATTGAAAGCATGGAATTTTATAGTACTTTGACAATATATAATATACACTAGTTTCATGGTACATATAAGTTTAGCTCTCAGGTCTTTCCAAATGCTATGGTGAATCATTTTATCACAGTTATGTCTCTTGTTCAAAATGTAAAGTTCCTCTTCATTTATATTCTATATGAAATGATTTCTCTTGTTACATAAAGATGTTTTTGAATATGAGACCTGTATATCCTCTGACATGCTGTGTGGTACACCTGAATAAATATGAACTTAAAGGTCATACCGTATGTCAGCAGGGCTGGACTCCTAGGTATCATTTACATATATGCCATTCTTCCAGGTGCAACCACCTACCCATTAATGGCATTTTCAGAAAACTGGCAGCACACATCTAGATCCCAGACTAAATCTGGCCCCATGATGGCTTATCAAGCCTTGCAGTTTTTCCCCTTGTTCTCTGCCCAGATTTTCTCCTTTTCAGCCTCCATCAACATAGTCCCAAGTTGCTGACTCAGGCATTGAGCAGTGAAATATTTCTGTCCTGTAGCAATAACATTACAAGTCTGTAATTTCTTGTGTAGCTTTTGTCCATTTTCAGTCATTTGATATTTATCGAGCATCAACAATTTACCAGGTACTCTACGCTGCTGATAAAAGACTGAAGAGGCGATTTTCTCCTCTATGGCTCTTTTAATGTGGAATAAAAATAACTATATTAAAAAGTAACTATTATCGGGGCACCTGGGTGGCTTAGTCGGTTAAGCGTCCGACTTTTGCTTGGGTCATGATCTCGCGGTTCGTGGGTTCGAGCCCCGCGTCGGGCTCTGTGCTGACTGCCGGCTCAGAGCCTGGAGCCTGTTTCAGTCTGTGACTCCCTCTCTCTCTGACCCTCCCCTGCTCACGCTGTCTCTCTCTCTCTCTCTCCTAGAAATAAATAAAACATTAAAAAAAAAGTATTATCATAAGTTCAGTGTGTGGGAAAGTTCAAGTAATGGAATGAAAAATTAGGCAGAATATGGCTTCTTTATACAAGATAGTCAGGAAGTTTCTCTAAGAAGAGGTGACATTTGAGCAAAGACCTGGATGATGAAAAGATAGTCATGTGAATCCCTGGAGAATGAGTATGTCAGAGGCAAAGGCTTTCGGATGAGAACTGTCAGGCTGGCCTTGGCAGGGGCAGAAGGAAGGCCAGTGTGATGGAGAACACAGAGGCCAGAGGAGCTACAGGGACCTCAAGTGGGAGGGGGGTACTGGAGGGCAGATGAGATACAGTCGTCTACAGTAGGGAAGAAATGGTGGAGTCAGAGAAGGGTGTTTAAAGGTAGACCTAACGGTAAATACTAATGAATTGGAGATGGAGAAGAGGAGGGGCAATGAGGTCTTGGGAATAAAACCCATGTGTTTGAACTTAGCAAGAGGGAGGGTTTTGCCATTTAACTGAAATAAGAATGGCCTGGAATGAGATCAAGGGAAAGGACAGGACTAAATGGGCAAAAATAACATGTTTGGGACATATAAAGTTTAAGATATCTAATAAACATCTAACTATGATATATATAGTAGCATTTGTGTGTGTATGTATTTGTGTGTGAGAAGTAGCAAAGTATCCTTACAGATGACTTAAAAAATTTTTAATGTTTTATTTATTTCAGACAGAGAGAGAGAGACAGGGTGAGCAGGGGAGGGTCAGAGAGAGAGGGAGACACAGAATCTGAAGCAGGTTCCAAGCTAGCTGTCAGCACAAAGCCTAAAACGGGGCTCAAACCCACAAACCGTGAGATCACGACCTGAGCTGAAGTCGGATGCTTAACTGACTGAGCCCCCCAGATTTCCCCTTACAGATGATTTTTTAAAAAGTACTTCAAAAATGATTTGACCAAAATAATATTTGTAATATTTGGGGAATAAATGTTTAGCATTCTAATGCAAATATTTGGGGGGATAGATTTTTATTGATACAATATCAAACAAAAGAAAATTTGCAAGAGAAGTACAAAGGGTATCCATATGTATTTTTTACTAGAATCATAGATTGTTAGCATTTTGCTGCATTTACTTTATCATGCAATGCCTATTATCTGTCCATACATCTATTCACACAGACACATAAACATATATATGATGTACGTATGTCATACACACACATACATTTTAACCAAACCATTTGAAAGTAAATTGCAGACAGGATGCCCCTTTATCCCTAAATATTAGAGTGTATTTCCCCAGAACCAAGGACATTGTCTTGTATAAACACAGAACAATTATCAAAATGAGGATATTAAAATTGATACAGTACTAACCCATAATTCCCAGTCCATAGTCAAATGTTTCCAATTTTTTTGAAAGTTCTTTTGTAGCTACTTTTTTCACTAGCTCTAGGATGTAGTCCAGAATTACACATTGCATTTGACTGTCATGTCTCTCTTAGTCTGGAACTGTTCGTCAACCTTTCTTTATGTTTTGTTTTTTTAATCTTGACATTTTTACAGACGACAGAAAACTACATTGTAGAACAAAAAGTGATATGAGTTAAATTTTTCTTCATAATTAGATTCAGGTTATCCATCTGCAGCAACAAAAGCACAGAAAGGATATGTCCTTCTCAGTGTATCATATCAAGGATATTCGTCCATTTGATTATTGGTGATTTTAATTTTCATCTCTTGGTTAAGGTGGTGTCTAATAGATTTTTCCACCATAGGCTTACTCTATATTCTATCAGTAATTTATAAGAAACTATTTTGATACTACCTTAATATCTTGTTTCCGATTAAACCTTTACCCACTAGTTTCAGTATTCATTGATATTTTTTGTTTGATATTTGCACAGCAATCATAGTTGCAAATTGTTCTATCTCTATTGTTTCTACTGCATTTAGGAGTCAGCTTTCTTTCAAAAGAGCTTTCCCTTTCTCCTTCTTTACTTATTTATACAATTATTTAGTTGCTCATTTACTTATTTATAACCCTATCATTTTATTGATCCTTGTTTTTCTCAGTGAGTTTTAATCTTTTATTCTCATTTACTTGGTCTTGTATAATGCCTAAGGGATCCCTTCAGTCAGGTTCCTATGTCATTTTGAAATGTCTCAGTCTTTTTTTAAAAGTGCTTCCAGACCTTTTAGGACAAGATATGTTTTACCTTCTTTCCTGCCCAGTTCTGAAGTTAGCCATTTCTTCAAGGAGCCTTGGTTCCCTTTAGTGGGGAATGGTATTTAGAAACCATTAAGAAACCAAGTCTGTTGTTGTCTCACCAAGGCAAATACCTTGAAGAATATTTGGAAGTCTTATTTCACAGCTGCTTATTTGTAATGTCAATGGCCAGTAAGGCATGAACTGGTAATATTTTTAATTCACTAGCATAAGGGGAAAGCAGGACTTATTCCTAAGATTAAAAAAAAAAAAACCCTTTGATTTTGTATTTTTAAGATCAAACTCAGTGCTATGTGTCTTTGAAGATTTGTGCATCTTTTGACATTAAGAGAAATCAACCTGCTAATGGATCAGAGAATAAAAGCTTTAGTGCAAATAAGAGTTGGACCTTTCAGTCTAAAGGGAGTTCTACTTTGCCTAGCATCAGGGGACAAGGAATGCTACTGATAGAGTTGAGAATAACAGAAAGTTGGAGTTTCCAAGGCAATAGCATAAAATGTGATTCCTAATATCTATATTTGCTGCAGGGAAGTATGTAAACAAAATAATAAGGCTGAAAAAGAAATGTGGTTAGGTCAATTTCTACATATGCCATCAAATGGTCTTGTGTCCTCAAAGATGCCTGATAATCATCCCAAAGGATTAATTCCTGTTAACCTCAAAGAGAGGTTCATTTTGATTTGATATAATACACAATGCTGGAAGTAAAGGGAAAAAATAATTCAGTATAACATAACTACAATATTTCATATTAGGTGAAATTTATATAAGGCACTTTAGCAAATATTCGGAGTGTTTCACATAGTTTCAACAAGACTTCTAACCAAGCTAGCACAGCAAGTACATACTTGAAGCCCCAGAGCATTTCATCCCTTCTAACTGTTCCAAACACATAGGGGGCATATAAAAATGGTTTTAAAAGTAAAAATCCATGGTCATACAAAAAATTGGGAAAACACATCCTTATATAAAGAACATAAAAGAAATGGAGAGTAGTAAGTCGGGCTCAGCATGGTGGCCCAAAGCTGGTAGAGACTTCTTTGGATTCCGTTGCTATGGGGTATCAGGCAATAAAAGCACCCCAACAGAAGATGGGGAGCTATAGACAGGCTTACTACTATAATTTCAGTCTGCTCCCTTCTCTCTTGAAAGGGGCCAACAATAGTTGCTATTAATCCTGCCTGAGCCTACAGCTTTTATCAGGCTGCATTCCCAGGAAATTAGGAGGACACAGTTAAAACCTCTAAACTAGGAACTGACCTAAGACTCTGTTGGCTCAATGATTTACAATATCTTCCTATCACTAGAGAAGGAAAGCTTCACAAAGGCAACATGTGACCTTATTTTGTATTAGAGGGCCAGAACACAGGGACAACCTGAAGAAAATGGTTGTAAAGCTAAGACACAGGAAAGGTTTAGCAAAGAGAGAAGGAAGACGAGTGAGGGGTGAAGAAGAGATAAATTAAAACAACAATTTAAAATTAGCGTATAGCCAGCCAAAATTCCTACAAATGAATACTACCAAGACAACTAGGTAAAGAAAATCAATAGTTGAAAGATGAATTAAGATGAAACCTAAATAACAAAAACATTAAAAACAATTATAATAAACATACATAGAATTTTTAAGTATAACTGATGGGAGAACTTTATTTATAAGAAGTTATGATAAACAATGGGAGGAAAACACAATTCCCATCTTCAAGGAGTTTATGATAAAGATTCTGTCTCTGGATAGATGACAGATAAGGATATACTACCTTTATCATCATAAGCTGTGTGTGTGTGTGTGTGTGTACACACACACACACACACACATGCTACTGACTGCTTTGCCACCATGTCTATGTATTTTGATTGTATGTGTGTATATGTATATATACACACACATACACATGCATACAAGCATATACATATATATACACACGTATATATACACACGTATGTGTGTATATATATGTATATGTTTGTTCTTTGCAAATATGTGCAAAATACATACAAATTTTAGAATGCAATATATATTATTATTATCTAACTGTGGTATTTGTAGTTTTTTCCTTCTTAAGCAAAATGGTAATCATGCTGGTTGATTTTTCAGTGTTGAAATGGCATTCCTGAAATAAAACATACTGGCTCATCATATATTATCTTTTTTATATATTGATTTGCCAAACTTGATTTGCTAACATTTTGTTAAAAATTTTATGTCTATGTTCATGAAAAACATTTATCCACTGATTTTTGTTGTTGTAACACATTTTCTGCTTTTAGTATCACAGCAGTGCTGCCTCCTAATATGAATTAGAAAGTGTTAACTTCATGAAGAGTTATTGTAGAATAGATATGATTTCTTCCTTAAAGTTTCAGGAGAAATAATGAATCTAGTGGGCTCAGTATTTTCTTTCACTTAAGAGTTTTAACTATGAATTCAATTCCTTTGTATATATTATAGTAGTAATGTTAAATTGGTTTCTTCTTGAATGAACTTTGATAGTTTTGCCTTTCAAGGAATTTGCCCATTGCATCTAAGCTACTGAATTTATGGAAATTAAATAGTTTGTAATATTATCATTACAGTGTCTACAGGATCTATAATAATGTTTCCTTTTTAATTTGATATTGGTAATCTGTAGTTCCATTTCTGTGTTCTTTTGCATGGTAAGTCTGGCTAGAGGTTTATAATTTTTATTGATCTTTGCAAGGAACAAGCATTTGATTTCCCTTTGCTCTATTGGTTTTTCCACTTTCAATTTCATTGATTATTGCACCCATATTTATTTATACTTTCTTCTACTTAGAGTTTAATTTGGTGTTCTTTTCCCAGTTTCTTAAAGTGCAAGCTTAGATCACCAATTTGGGGCCTTTTTCCCCCTAAGGTAAACAGTTACCTTCAAACATTGTTTTAAATGCATTTTATAAATTAAAAATTTTTTGTTTCAATTTAAAATATTTTCTCATGACTTCCTCTTTGACTCACGGGTCAAAGTTCCAAGTATTTGGGGATTTTTCAGATACCTTTCTGTTAATGTTTTCTAACTTAAGTTTTTTAATAGTCTTAGAATAGACTTGTGATTTTTATTAAATGTATTATGGTTTGATTTATGGCTCAGAATATTGTGTCTTGGTGACTCTTCCATGCATACATGAAGATATATTCTGCTCTTTAGTTGGAATGTTCTATAATGTTAATTACATAAAGTTAGTTGATAGTGTTGTTTCAGGTTTTAATATCCTTATTGATGTTCTGTCTACTTGTTATATTAATTGCTGTGAGAGAATTGTTGAAGTATCCAAGTATTATGGATACTTGAAATCCAAAGTATGGATTTGTCTATCTGTTTTCACTTTATTTGCTTCATGTATTCATAAGCACAACTTTTAGGCCCATGCACATTTTGGATTGTTTTTTATTCTTAGTGAATTGATTAGCACTCCCTCCTCCCCACCCATCATTTCATAATGTCCCTTTTTTTTTTTTTTTTTGCTCTGGTAATGTTTTTTGTTCTGAAGTCTAGTTACTGCTTAAGGTGTTTGTTTTATAAATTTGCCTTTATTTCTTGCCTTATGGTATTAAAACTGAGTCTTGGTTGTTATAAAATGAAACAGTGAAAGAACTAAACAGGTTGACTAAGGCTCAGGGGGTTCAGACAAGGTAATAGGGGCTCAAATGAGAGGATGAGATGAGGAGATTCAAGGGCTGAGAGGCCGATGGCTGTGTTACAGCCAGCTATTTAATTGCAGAGCCAGGGCTAAGATCCTTAAACTGGGTGATCTATGGTTTCACCCAAACTAAACCATGTTTGCCAATGAATTTGCTCTTAGGGAACACCTTATTATCCAATAGTTCTAAAGATAAACAACAGAGATTTAACATCAAGTATCTTCTACCTGGGGTTCTCAGAATGGGGACTCTACTCTGGGAATAAACTGAAACAGCTCATTGTGCTACAGGGAAGTACACCAAAAGAAACTGTAAAGTCATTTCTACTTTGCATATTCTGATCTCATGACATCAGTGAAACAATCTGTGTGTGATAGCAAGGTGACCCTCAAATAAAATCAGCTCCAGTTTTTGGTGCAGAGGCTATATGAATTAGCTATTAGCTTCTTTGTAAAGCACATGGAAAACCAAAGTGTCTGTTAAGCACCTTATACACGGGAAAAGAATATATGCATGCATATGCCGTGTTTTCTATTGTATTTGGAACTGTCCTTTAGCACTTTTGCAGGAGAAATTTATAATTGACAAGTGCAGTTGGTCTAAAATCATTAGTAGACTGCTTTCTTATTTTTTTGTCCAATGGTGTCTTCCTCCTAAACTGATTAAATAGAAAATAAAATCAGGGGCACCTGGGTGGCTCAGTCGCTTGAGTGTCTGACTTTGACTCAGGTCATGAGCTCATGGTTTGTGGGTTGGCATTGGGCTCTGTCCTGACAGCTAGCTCAGAGCCTGGAGCCTGCTTCAGATTCTGTGTCTCCCTCTTTCTCTGACCCTCCCCTGCTCAAACTCTCTCTCTCTCTCAGAAATAAATAAAACATCAAAAAAAAATTTAAAAAAAAAGAAAAAAATCACCAGGTTTATTTTGGGAAAATTTTTTGTTGAAATCTTTTTGTTTCCTGCCCTGTCTTCCATGTGCTCTTGTTCAAATTGCTACAGTAATCTTGGAATTTTTATAGCTGTCCCTTTTAAGATACATTTTCAGAATCTGCTCAGAGAAGACATGATGGAATCTATTTTCAGTCTTAGTAGGAGAATCCTAATTTGCATCTCCTCATGGGTCGCTGTGGCCTAAATTGATCTACGCTGACCTGGTTCATTTTAAATCAATTCAAAGTTATGTGTGTGTGTGCGCGTGCACACAGAACCAACTACTACCTGTACTTAGAGGCTGCAAAAATCAGTCCCAAGGAAATTTAAGCAGTCTGGATGGGTCCTTCAAATAAAAATGTACTGTGTTACACTGTTAAGAATTGAGAAGGGCACTGAGGTGAAACTAAGATTCTAGGAGTTTAATCAACCAACTAGTCAAAATTTTATCAGTTGTCTGATAAAAAATATATTTTGTTCCTCCTAGTGTCTAATTATTTATCATCTGACATGATTGCTATAAAATCAATTCACATACCATGTAATTATATTTAAGTATACTTAATATTTTTGTGGCAAGAGGGACAACTATTATTCTCCTAGAGTTGTAAAGATTGTACTAGGTTATTTCCTTAAGCCAAGATTCTATAGCTACTTTAGAAGTGAGAGGTTAAAAAAAATCTAAACAGAACAAAGGGTCTTTGGTAGTTTACTTTGTTAGAATATGCTGTGCTATTGAGCCAGAGTAAACAAAAATAAATAATCGTTGGAACGTCTTTCAGTATTTTAGCACCTGCTTGTAACAAATTTTCTCTTAAGTAAGCTTCTGAACTTTAAGGAGATAACAATTTTAATTCTTGGTTTTAGAAAAGGATCTCATACTGGAAATATATCACACTATTGAGCTTTAAAAATACCAAGTGTGCAATAAATGCTATTTTAAATGCACATAATATTAAGTATGAATAATAAGTGCTATAAGGAAGGTAGGGCTATAGAAATTCCTGGAAGGAAATAGGAAATGTTTAATTGATAAGTTACTGCCACAATTTACTTGCACTTTTGCTAAACCTGGAAGAGTGAGGGTGAATCCAAGAGTTATGTACTTTAGCAATATTGAATGGGCAATAGATAAGATGAATCAAAAGTACAGAGATTTGGAGGTAATAAGATAATTTACAAGGCTATTTCAAAAATACAGGTGAGGCTTGTGAAATATGAATAGAGAGTAGCCAGTAGTGATGAAGACCATGTAGAAAAATGAGCACATAACTTAGGCCACTATTTGGATTTGAAAAACAGGAGAGGGAGAAGAGTAAACTGACCAACTGACTGACTAGCTTAATTAACTACTAACTTACTAAAGCAAGCCAGAGATGTTGAGCCTGGATAGTTCAGAGGTTGATAGTCCTTTTTTACCAAAATCGAGAAGAAGAAAGAGGGCCAAATTTTAGAAGGCTGTATTAAATTCTTAGCCTTTTGAAGTCAAGAATTTACTTTGTAGTCCCCAAATTTGATGCCCCAATAGTTGTTCTATAGTCATTTAATTAATGAGGAATGACACTAAATGACTTCAGTTTTAGATACACTGTACTGAGTGAGTTTTTGATGTCACTAAGATGTTCAAGTAGAAGTGCCCACCAAGTAGTTGCAAAGGCAGAGGCAGGGTAAGGAGGTAATAAAAACTTCCTGGGGAGAGACAGTAGTTATATCCACATGATTATAAGGAAAGATGTGACAGCAAGGAGAGAAATCTTTGGAATAATCCCTATAGTTAGAGGGAAGAAAATCCAGAGAAGACACAACCACAAGTGGAAAAGGAAAACTAGAAAAAATATCTTTTAAAATTGCTTCTCTGTTTTTTAAGGGGATAGTTACGTATATTCAGTAATATGGACATAATATGTTGAGAATGAAGATGAAAGGTTAAAATTAATTACATGTATTTTATTTTGTCAAAGGTTTTCTGTCTTTGATTCACTTTTTTTCCTTTCTAAATGTTTATGGGCATGAATATATAACACTATGTATCATGAAAGAGCAAATTAAGATCATACCTCCTTGAGATAATTGCTGTTTAATTTGGCATATCTCCTTTCAGTAATTTTCAGGGTATATGCATAGTCAATGGATAATGCATTAGTTGTCAAATGTGCCATTGTCAGTTTAACATTATGGTCTTTGAATTGTTTAATGATTTCTGCCTAAAATTCAATTTTGTCTGGAAATAGTGTTACAACGCTTGATATTTTAATGTTTGATTTTTTAAAAAATTTTTATAATAAAAAGAATTATTTCTGAGACAGAGTGACACAGCGTGAGCATCGGAGGGTCAGAGAGAGAGGGAGATACAGAATCTGAAGCAGGCTCCAGGCTCTGAGCTAGCTGTCAGCACAGAGCCCAATGTGGGGCTCGAACCCACGAACTGCGAGATCATGACCTGAGCCGAAGTTGGGCACTCGACTGACTGAGCCACCCAGGCGCTGCTGTTTGATTTTTTTTTTTAAACAAGTCATTTTAATTCCTTTTCTTTTTTAAATTTAATCTAATTTTAACAGTTTCTTCTAAGTTACACTTTAATTTTTCCTTTGGCTACTATGGAATTAATAGCATTTACTTTTATTGTTATAATTTATATGGCTTGCCCTCTTTTTGCTTTATCTGCTATTTTTGTAGGATTTCTTGTTTTTAATGTGTATTTTCTCCTTAGAATTTGTTATTCCTATTTTGATTTACCCCCATGATTAGACAGGCATGTGTTCATTCTATTTTTCTTTTCATGATTACATTTACATTTCTCAAAGAATTCTATGTATCAAAAATTATTAGGGTAAAAAAAATTTACATCCTATTCTCCTTTCGATTCTTTCCCCACTCTGTTTAAGAGACATATCTGCAATATAACACATTTTTACTTCTCCATTTTCTTAGATGTTAAAACCATATTATCTATTTTAGGAGTCACATCAGTATTATTTAAACTTATTAAATTATACTTTATGCAACACTATTTTTATTCAATTTTGAAACAAATTTAAAACAATTAGACTGAAATATATGTTTCATTTGATTCAGTGTTCACTGCTAGTGTTTGCAGAACTATTTGTTGGATGATAGTTTCTGGAACTACATAACAGAACATTGAACATAGAGTCTAATGGCTTTCTCTCAATGTAACTATTCCTTCTTGTTCTCTATTTTGGTTGAAAGCACTCTGGAGCTTAATTCCTAATCTCTTAATTTAAGTGCTTTATAGAAAGTATAGAAGTTTTCCAGGGAAAATGATGGAGTAGAAGGACCCTAGCCTTACCTCATCCCAAGGAAATAACTATATAACAGACACATCAGTTTAAATAACTCAGCAAATGGCCCCAAAACTGGTAGAACAGATGCTTCACAGCTAAATGTAGACAAGAGTCCACATCAAATAGGGTAGGAAGGACGGAGACCAGGTCTGGAGCTAAGCAGACCTGAGGGACTGTTCTTAAGAACACCAATTACCAGCAATGGACTTCAATCAGTAACCAAAAACCTCCCACCAAACCAAAGTCCGGCACCAGACAGCTTCAGAGGTAAATTCTAGCAAACATTTATAGAAGAATTAATATCTATTCTTCTCAAACTATTCCAAAAATTAGAAGATAAAGGAAAGCTTCTAAATTCATTCTATGATGCCAGCATTATTCTCAGACCAAAACCAGATAAAGACACTACCAAAAAAAAGAGTATCAGAGGGCAATATACCTGATGACTTTAGGTGCAAAAACCTTAATAAAATATTACCAACCTGAATTCATAATATAGCAAAAGAAATCATTCACCATGATCAAATGGGATTTATTTCTGGAACGCAAAGGTGTTTCAATATTTACAAATCAATGATGTGATACATCATATCAACAAGTAAAGGATAAAAACCATATGATCATTTCAAAAGCTGGAGAAAAAGCATTTGACAAAGTATCACATCCATTCATGAAAAAACTTTCAACACGGTAGGCAAAGGGAACATGTCCCAACATAATAAAGGCCATAGATGAAAAACCCACAGACAATTCAATGCTGGACAACTCAATGGAATACACTGCATTTCAATACATTAATAATGAAGTAACAGAAAGAGAAATTAAGAAAATGATCACCTTTACAATTGCACCAAAATAACAAAAATACTTAGGACTAAACTTCACCAAGAAGGTAAAAGAAAAGTGTACTCTAAAAACTACAAAATAGTAGTGCACTTGTCACGAGCACCAGGTATCGAAGTGTTGAACCACCATATTGTATACCTGAGGGTAACATTATACTGTATGTTAACTAATTGGAATTTAAATAAAAACTTAATGTTTTTAACATTTAAAGAAATAAGTTAAAAATACAAAACTACAAAAAATAAAGTACTATTATGAAAAAAAAGATGAAAGAAATTGAAGATGACACAAAGAAATGTAAAGACCTGAAAAAGCACATATTGTTAAAATGTTCATACTACCAAAAGCAATCTAAAGATTTGATGCAACCTCTATAAAAATACCAGAAACTTTTTTCACAGAACTGGTACTAAATCCTGAAGTTTGTATCAAATCTCAAAGGACCCTGAATGGTCAAAGCAAACTTGAAAAGAACAAAATCCTAAAATTTGTATGACACCACAAAAGATTCTGAATAGCTAAAGCAAACCTGAAAAGGAAGAACAAACGTGGAGGTGTCAAAATCCCAGATTCAAGATATACTACGAAGCTGTGGTAATCAAAACATCATAGTATTGACACAAACATAGACACAGAGATCAATGGAACAGAATAGAGAACATCCCTCCTCAAAATAATAGAAAGCCCAGAAATAAAGCCACTATTATGTGGTCAATCTCTCAAAAAAGAGGCAAGAATATGCAATGAGAAAAAGACAGTCTCTTCAACAAATAGTGTTGGTGACACTGGACCACTTTCTTTCATATAAAAAATAAACTTAAAGTAAACTAAAGACTTAAATATGAGATGTGAAACCTTGAAAATCCTGGAAGAGAGCACAGGCAGTAATTTCTCTGACAAAAGCCATAGCAACATTTTAATAGATCTATCTCCTGAGGTAAGGGAAATAAAAACAAAAATAAACTTTTGGGACTACATCAAAATAAAAAGCTTCTGTATAGAAAGGGAACAATCAAAACTAAAAGGCAACCTTCTGAATGGGAGAAGATATTGGCAAATGACATCCAATTGAGGGTTAGTATCCAAAATGTATGAAGAACTTCTACAACTCAACATCAAGAAAACAATCCAATTAAAATTGTTCAGAAGACATGAACAGACATTCCTCCAAAGAAGACATACATACGATAAATACACATGAAAAGACCCTAAATATCACTCATTATCAGGGAAATGCAGAACAAAACCACAATGAGATATCACCTCACACTTGTTAGAATCAAAAACACAAGAAACAACAAGTGTCAGTGAGCATGTGAAGAAAAAACAACCCTTGTGCATGGTTGATGGGAATGCAAACTGGTGCAGCCACTATGGAAGATACTATGGAGGTTCCTCAAAAAATGAAAAATACAACTACAGTATATTCCAGTATTCCACTCCTGGGTATTTGCCCAAAGAATATGAAAACACTAATTTGAAAAGATACATGCACCTCTATGTTTATAGCAGCATTACTTAAAATAACCAAGTTATGGAAGCATCCCAAATGTCCATCAGTAGGTAAATAAGGAATAGTAAGAGTATGTATGAATATTACTCAGCCATAAAAAAAGAATGAAATCTCGCTATTTCCAATGACAAAGATGGGTCTAAATGATATAATGGTAGGTGAAAGAAGTCTGAGAAAGACAAATACCATATGATTTCAGAATTTAAGAAACACAGCCAACAACGAAAAGAAAGACAAACCAAAAAACACTCTTAACTATAGGGAACTAACTGACAGTTACCAGAGGGGCAGTTGGTGGGGGAATGGGTGAAATAGGTCAAGGAAATTAAGGGTAGACTTATCAGAATGAGCACTGAATAATGTATATAATTGTTGAATCACTGTATTGTACACCTGAAACTAATATAACACTATGTTACGTATGCTGGAATTAACATAAAAATGCAATTGGACATTTTAGAATAAATTAAAAATACAATATATATAACAGGAAAAAAAGCATATATGAAAAACTTATTCTAAGTACTTGAAAATCTAAAAATTCTAAAAAAGGAAAAAAAGTGGTTCTTTTGTCATTGTATATGGCAGCAGTGGAATCTAAGGCTGATTTTAAGTTTATTCCTCTCAATTTTGCTTTTATCCACATAGTTTCTTTTTTTGTGGGTCACTGTTTTATGACCTGTTATAGAAAGTCATTTAAATAAACATACTTAGGTCTGTTTCAGCTCTGTAAGTTTTCTGTGGTCATAAAAAATGATAATTCTTGGGTTATAGAACATTTTATTTGTTGCATTTTAGTTATTCTCCCTTTATTTGAACTTTATTTTCCTCTTATCCCTGGAAATCTTCGTGAATTGGTAATCCTTAATACTGGTTTGTTTTTTATAACATCTGCTCTGTTTTCTTAAAACTCTTTCCTATGTCTTGGTCTTGTACTTTATCTTTTGGCACTTTTGGCACCATCTACTTGGCACTTTATCTTTTCATACCATCCTTTATCATCTCACACTTTTTCTATCTTTTCTATTCTTAGTACTATCACTTCCTGTTTTACAGATATTATATCTTTTTCCCTTACTGAGTGGTTCAGTAGTTTTCTGTAACTTCTTCCAGATTCCTTCTGTAAATAATTGTTGAAAAGTTTATTTTCTTCTGGATATGTAGGATGATGCACATTCTATTTGAGTTAGAGATTATATTGGAAGTTATCTTCTACTTGCCATTTAGTGAAGAGAGGTCTAGATAGGACTGGTGTTTGCCAGCAGAAAGGATTTACAAATTGCCTTTTGTCCCTTGCTACACATTTGCATGCTAGTGGATGCCCAAGTTAGATCTGTGGCTGGATAATCTGGTTCCCAGTCTTTCTGGTAGGTTTTTGTCTAATATGACTATGCTGGAATGTGAGGAGATTTTTTTCCCTATCCATTCCACCTGGATCTCAGATTGCTGAACAGTGCTATTATCCTCAGTCTGTTTGGAAAACAGGGCCCTTCCTATCTCTCCAAGTTTCTGCTTGCCCCCAGGATAACTTCATTTGTGGTAAGTAATATTTCTAGGATATAATTAATCTCTGCCCATCAATTTTCATCTATTTGATTTTTAAAATTAATTTTATGGCCTGGAGAAGGTAACTATATATATAGGGGAGCAGATATGGAGAGGGGAAAAGTAAGCATTTAGGTGTTGCAAAAATAGGTACCTGCATTATTGGTTAGTTAAGAACTTGTAAGCAAACGGTTACAGAGCAAGGACTCCCTGCTTTCATGTGAGCATTTTCCCCCTCTTTCAACAGTGCTGGTAGGTCCTCATTTCCATTTTGAAATCCAATTCCTCTATTACTAAAGATTGCACATAGTAAATATAGATTCTGGAGTATATTTTTTGTGAGCATGTTCCATTGATCAATTCCCTATCAAGAACATATTATAATGGAATAGCAGTGTTACTATAAGGATACTGCAAACATAGTATAGTATATTTTTAAAGTGTGAATAATTTCAAGAATTTTTTCCTTAGCTATTATTAATAAATTATTTGTAATATATCTCATAATTATGGAAACAAGCCAGCAGGTCAACAAATCATAACTGAGAACTTATAGAATAAAACTCTGGTGGAATATTAATATTAGGTATTCTTAGTTGTTTAGCTTCAAGCCTAAAATCTTACACTATTATGTTTCC
This sequence comes from Crocuta crocuta, assembly GCF_008692635.1. Lineage (NCBI taxonomy): Eukaryota > Metazoa > Chordata > Mammalia > Carnivora > Hyaenidae > Crocuta > Crocuta crocuta. The sequence goes on along the minus strand of NW_027528977.1, from coordinate 6,972,845 downwards.
AAGCCAGCAATAGTTGAGTCCTTCAGAGGCAGGAAAGAGAGGAAAAAACATGATCTCTTATATTTCCCCCTTAGCCCACCCCAAATCTGTTGTTGCTATGGCAATTAATTGCTCCTCTGGTAAGACACTCTCCCAATCTTTCATACTCTGCCACCATTCTGTTTCAATAACCCCTGAAGTGGTCCCACATCTTTAAGTATTTCTCGTTCAATCTGCACGACTGTCAGAGTAAGCATTTTGAAACACAATTCTGATCATACTATTTTACTGCTTAAAAGCCTTCTAAGATTACAAGGGTGTTGTTCTGAATGAAGGCAAAATCTTCATACAGAACAGATTCAGAGCCCATAGTTTCCATCTCTATCATTTCTACTTTCCCCCCTTCCCTCCTCTTCTTGGGGACTAGAATGATATACCCCATATTAGACTGTTTGATGCCTCTGTCTGGCATATAGAAAAAGCCTATAAATCCTGATATTTCTGGGTTCTTCGAGAAAAGGCTTCACTCCTGTGCTAAGCAGCCCCTAAAATGGCCTCCATTCATTTCTGCTTCTTGATACTCATGCCCTGATGTAAGCCCTTCTCTTCTAGTATGGGCTGGATTTAGTGATTTATGTCTAATGACAAGAATGTGGCAAAAGGGAGAAGATGTCACTTCTAAGAGTAGGATACAAAAAAGAAACAAAAAATCAAACACCCACAAAAGCTTCTGTCCTGGGAACTCTCACTCAGTCACTCACTGACTCTGATGGAAATTTAACTACCTCGAGGCAGGTGGGGTTGAGTGGCAAGAAACTGATGTGTCTGGCCAGTAGCCAGTAAGGGCGTGCCAACAGTCATATGAATAAGCTTGAAACTGAATTGTCCGCCTATGTGCTTTATGCCTGCAACCTCTGCTAACACCTTGATTTCAGCTCTGAGAGAGACCCTGAACAAAAGACCATGTCCAAATTCCTGACCCAGAAAAAGTGTGAGATGATTAACCTTCTGCTTTAAAGATATATGAAGATTGCTAATTGAGGAGTAATTTGTTATGCAGTAATATGTAACTAATCACACCATGATGAGAGCCATTATTCAACAAGCTCCAGCAACCCACCCAGAGCTTCTCATTCCCTTTTTACTATTTTGCTTTTAAACACAAATAATTGAGAAAAGGGGCATGAGGAAAACTTGGGAAATGATGGTTATGTTCATTTACTTGAATATGACAATGTTTCCATGGGCATATATGTATTGTCAAAATGTTTGAAATTATATATTTTAAGCACGCACAACTTACTATGTGCTAATTATACCTCAATAAAGCTGTCAAAATGTGAAGAGAGNTTGTGGGGATGAGCACTGAGTGTTATGTGGAAACTAATTTGACAATAAACTATTAAAAAAAAATGTGAAGAGAGATGTATGGTTCACCAAATATTTGTAAAAAGACTCTAACATAATAGACAGGGACCCAAATACACAAAATGTAAAGTCATCCAGGAAAGTAAAACTGTGCAGGACAGAAGAAAACTTCAAAAAGAAACCATATCTTCTGAGAAAAAAATGAAAAATTTCTCATCCATGAAAAAGGAAGGCTATAAAAAAAAGAATAGTACAAGAAAGAATTCTTAGAAATTAAAAATGTTAATAGTGGAAGTTAAAAAATCAACAGAAGGTTTGGATGATAAAAATGAACAGATCTCTCAGAAAGTAAAATAAAGATAGAAGAGGAAAATGGAAACAAGGAGATAAGAAATAGGAGGCACAGTTCCAGAAGTCTAACATTAGAATAAAGGGAATTCCAGGGGGCGGAGGGAGGAACAAAGAAGACTAAGGGAAGTTATTTATGAATGAGAGGCTTATTGGTGTTTTTTATTTTTTAATTTGAACTAAAGACAAATTTATACATTTAAGGGGCCCAAGTAGTGCTCAAATAATAAGTTTTAAGGCACTTTGTATTATCCATTGTTTGTTTAAAAAAAATTACCAAAAGGTGTAGCAGCTAAAAACCACACACATTTATCATCTCACAGTTGAATCGAGTCAGGAATCCACACATAGTTTATCTACGTTCACTGTCTGACGAGCTTTCACAAGCTGCAATCAAGGTGTTGGCCAAAACTAGGGTCTCATCTGAAAGCAAACCTGGGAAGACTCTACTTCCAAGATCACTCATAAATTATTGGCAGGATTTATTTCCACACTTGCTCTTAGCCAAAGGCCGAGAAGTGATAGCAGGATTTAATTCCTTGTGGGTTGTTAGACTGAGAATCTAAACATCTTGCTGGCTGATACCCATAGACCATTTTTGTTACTTGCCTTGTAGGCCTCTCCAATATAGGAACTTGATTTACCAATGCAGAAATGCCAAGAAGGCAAAAGAGTTTGCTAACAAGACAGAAGTCACACCTAATTATGGAAGTGATGTCCCATTACATTAATTAAATTTTATTGGTTAGAGCAAGTCATTGGGTAAGCCCATACATACTGCAGGAGAATCACACAGGGCATGAGTACTAGCAGAGGGGGATTATTGGGATGATTTTGGAAATCTGCCTACCGTACACTTCATTGTGAAAATTGAAAAACTAAGTAAAAAGTAAACTTAAAACTTCCTGTAACAGAAACGATTAGCAATTGTAAAACATATCATGTGTTTTTTGTTTTTCCAGATTTCCTTGCAGTTAGATTAGAGTGGTAGCTCTCAGTCAGGGGTAATTTTGGCTTCCAGGAGACCCTGGCAACATTCATAGACATTTTTGGTTGTCACAAGTCAGGGGTGTTACTCATGTGGAAACCTGATATGTTGCTAAATGTCCTACAATGCACAGGATAACCCCCCCCCCCCAATATAGCAATATCTAAATGTCAACAGGTCAGGTTTAGAAACCCTGGATTAGAATCATGTATTTTTTTGCTAAATACTATGAGCTGAAATGACATGATGCTTCTGTGCCAAAACAATTAGACCTAGTATCTCTCCTCCCAATCTTTATTCCTTTGTCAAGGGGAACTTGAAAGCCACATATCGAGATGGTGGCATTATAAGATGAAAGAACTTGGATGCCTGGGTCACTAGATGGAGGTGAGCTCCTAATGAACCGCATCAGACTTTATGTGAACAAGAAATAAGCTTTGTTTTCTTGAGATTTTAGTGTTTGTCTATTGAGAAAATTGGCAATAAATATCTTATAATTTACCCCAGAATAACCAAACAGGCTACTACAAATGCCTGGGAATCAGGATGTCATCATATGCCACAATATCAGCATCAGAAGCAACAAAACGGTGGAGCAATTACCTCATTGCACTAAAGGACAAAAATATCTACTCTAGAATCATGAATATCCCTTGGCATTTAATTATATTTGGTTCATAATGTTTGTAAAATAGGTAACAAGCTTTAATATAAAAATTTATCTGAGTTCATTCTGTTTTTTAATTTGGGTAAAGTCCATATAACAAATTACAGCTGAGTGTTTTCCTGCCTCAGGTTATTACACGTGAGGATAAAATAAAGACATTTCAAATGATTTGCTTCCTACTCACCATGTCTTTGGAAGTTTCTTGAGAATGCAACCCCCTAAATGAGGGAATAAATCAAGAAACAGGAACACAGTGGGTTCAGGAAATAATGACCCCAACAGAGAACAGAGGCAAGGGGGTATTCCCAGAATTACAGTGATACAGCAGACCTAGAGAGCAACCAGTTCCAAGTGGTGTAAGAAGATATTTAAACTCAACAAGTTCAAACCTGAAATTATCACTTGTTCTCCATGCACTCTGTGTCCCTCAGGGAACTCTCTGATGCATGTACACAGTTAAGTTTTATATGTACCTTTATTTTCACTAACAAACACTATATTAACTTCTACACACTCTTGAGATTTGTTTCAGAGGCGTTCCTAGAGCCATACCTCTGCCTGGGGGCAGATTATATTTTTCCTGCTTTGTGAAAGCATCTACATAAGCTTCTTATAAGCTGCCCTTAGAAAAATTAAGATCTTTTTAAAAATTAGCATCCTTTTACTATGTCTTTTAGCATCTTTCATCCAATCACATCATAATCTTGTGATAACCACACAAATTAGTATCTAAAATGAGAATGATGAAATGGCCCCAGACTTTAATGGCTAAATTGATTTAGAGGATTGTAGAAAAACTAAAAAGTAGAGGATGAATCTGCAATGCCCAGGTGGCAGAGGACCATCCCTGGCTCAAGACTGCAAAATTTTGTTTCTGGAAATTCAAGAATAATTGTTTTGGGGGAACAGGTCCATTGGAAATTTTGAATTAGTCAATTTTGACTTGACTTACTTAATAGATGAAAAGATGTTAAAATTCAAAAGCCTTGACTTTGACTTCCATAGTTTCTCTAGTCAATGTGAAAGTGACACCTGAAACTTTCCGGCAGGCACTTTATATGGAAACCACCAGATCAATAGTCTGACTGGCAAGGGAAAGGAAGACTGAAACTATAGAAATTGATGTCTGAGACAGAGCCCATGGGATGGGATCTTTGGGAATGGAAGAAGTCCAAGGACCCTGGAGTCTCCCTTCACTGGCAATTCTCATGCAGGGCAGAAATGGGATCATTGTTCAGCCTGAAGATGTGAGAGGGGAGCGCAAAACAATTTTTTAACTGTCACTGAGCAGACTGAATTTATAATGCATTTTAAAATGTTTTAAAATGCAGGAACCACAAAACCGTAGCAATTGAATAGGTTTCAGATATTTTTACATTGGAATCAAGTAGTGATAGTATTTGTTAAGTTGAGAACAATTTTTTTCTTTACTAGCCTACTTTTACTAACCTACTTTGGAGAGCTTTCTCTGAAAGATCTGTGCTTTAAATCTTGTCCCTTATAGGAAGCTGTAATCTTGAGGCCCTCTGATTTGGGCAACCTAATTGTGGTGAAAGAAAATAAAAATAATGTTTAGATATGATATACTACTTGAACCAATAACCCTTCCCAAATGGAAAATCAGCATTATTTATTTGAGATAAAAATCTTCCATTCACGTGCCCAGAAAATAATTTTTTAACCTTTTTAAAAAAAGATGTATGAAAGATTAAGTTTGAATGGATGGGGTTCTGAGTGTGTAAGTTATGGTTAAATATATCTCTAAGAACTTGAAACTTTAGTTTCCTGAATATTCCACTTGTTCCTAAGACTACTGAATTGAAATGGAATTGGGAAAGATGCTACTGCAGTATTAACAGACAGTTCTACTTACTTAAGATATAATTTTGTATGTAATCAAAATTGTTATTAGGTTAAAATAGACTATCATGTCAATAGGATGTTTTATACAAGCCTCATGGTAACCACAAAGCAAGAAGTTATAGTAGATACACCAAAGGTAAAGAGAAGTAAATCAAAGCATATTGATATGGAAAAACATCAATTTACAAAGGAAGTCAGCAAAAGTGGAAGAAACAAAGGAACTATAAAATAGTCCCAAAGAACAATAATATGACATTAATTCATCCTTGCCGATCAATACTTTAAATATAAATGTACTAAATTTTTTAACTGAAAGCTATAGAGTGAATGAATGGATAAAAAACAAGATGCTGCCTACAATAGTCTCACTTCCATTCTAAAGACATGCACAGACTGAAAGAGATAGAAAAGATATTCCATGCAGACAAATTTTTAAAAAAGGTAGCTATCTTATATTGGAATAAATAGACTTTAAGTCAAAAACTGTAACAAGAAAAAAAAACTAATGAGAGAAAGAAGGTCATAACATAATGAAAAAGGGGTCAGTTAATCAAGAGGATATAACAACTGTAAGTATGTACACATTCAACATTGGGGCACCCAAATATATTAAGCATATACTAATAGATCTGAAGGGAGAAGGAGATAACAATACAGTAATAGTAGGAGACTTTAATATTCCATTTTCAAAAATGTATAGAACATTCAGAAAAATAAAAAGAACACATTAGATTTACACTTTAGACCAAATGGACATAACAGACATTTACATATCATTCCACCCAACAGCATCATATTCTTCTCAAGTGCACATGGAACATTCTCCAGGAGAGATCATGTTAGGCCATAAAACATGTATTTAGCAAATTTAAGAGGACTGAAATCATACTAAGTAGTTTTCCCAACTACAGTGTTCTAAAACTATAAAAACCACTAACAGGAGAGTAAGTGGAAAATTTACAAATATGTGGAAATTAAACAACATACTCCTGAACAACCAATGGATCACAGAAGAAATCAAATGTGAAATCAAAAAATATCTTGAAACAAATGAAAATGGAAATACAACATAGCAAAATGTATGGATGCAGCAAAAGCAGTTCTGAGGGAAGTTTATAGTGGTAAATACTTAAGAAAAAAGAAAGATCTCAAACAACCTACTAACTTTATACCTCAAGGAACTAAATAAAGAACAAAATAGCTTAAAGTTAGCAGAAGTAAAGAAATAATAGATCAGAGAAGAAATGAAGGAAATACTAGAGACAAAAAACACTAGAAAAGATTAATGAAACTAAAAGCTATTTCTCTGAAAAAATAATCAAAATTTATAAACCTTCATCTACACTCCCCTCATCCCTGAGAGAAGACTCAAATAAAATTTTAAAAATATGGCATTGTAACAGATACTACAGAAATACAAACGATTATAAAAGATTACCACAAATAATGACATTCCAACCAATTGGATAAACTAGAAAAAAATGGATAAATTCCTAGAACCATAAAACCTACCAAGAATTAATCATGAAGAGACAGAAAAGCTGAACAGACAGTAACAAGTTGTTTGAATCAGTAATCAAAAAATAAAAATACCTCTCAACAAAGAAAATCCCAGAGCAAACAACTTCACTGGTTTGGTTAATTCTACCAAACATTTAAAGAAGAATTAACATTAGTCCTTTTAAAACTCTTCTAAAAAAACTAAAGAGGAGAGAACACTCTCAAACTCACTTTATAAGGCCAGCATTACCCTGATAACAAAGCCAGATAAGGATACTACAAGAAAAGAAAAGTACAGGTCATTTACCCTGATGAATACAGATGCAAAAATTCTCAACAACATACCAGCAAACCAAATTCAACAGCATATTAAAAGGACCATACCTCATCATCAAACAAGAGTTATCCCTGGATGCAGGGATGTTTCAACATGTGTAAATCAATAAGTGTGGTATAACACATTAATAGAAGATATAAAAGATAAAAATCATATGATTGTCTCAATGGATGTAGAAAAAGCATTTGACAAAATTCCCATTTTCATTTCATGGTAAAAATGTTTAATAAATTGGGTATAGGAGGAATATACCTCAACATAATAAAGCTCATAAATGACAAGCCCACAGCTAACATTGTACTCAATGGTGGAGCATACTACTAGAAGTCCTAGCTACAGCAATTAAGCAAGAAAAAGAAATTAAAGACATCCAAGTCAGAAAGGAAGCACTTAAACTGTCTCTGTTTTGCAGATGACATAATTTTATATATAGGAAAACAAAAAGGATCCATGAAAAACGATTAGATTAATAAATGAATTTACTAAAGTTGCAAGATACAAAATCCACATACTAAATCAGTTGCTTTTCTACATACTAACAATGAACTATCTAAAAATAATCGCTTCTACAAAAGTATCAAAAACAGTAAAATATTTAGGAATAAATTTAATCAAAGAGGTGAAAGTTCTATACACTGATAGCTTTAAGGCATTGATGAGAAAAACTGAAGAAGACACAAGTAAATGGGAAGATATTCCATGCTTATATATTGGAAGATTTTAACATTGTTAAAATGTCCATACTATCCAAAGCAATTTATACATACAGTGTAAGCCATATCAAATTTCAATGGAATTTTTTTAGAGAAGTAGAAGAAAAACAAATCCTCTAATTTGTATGAATTTACAAAGGGCTTCCATTAGGCAAAGCAATCCTGAGAGCAAAGTTAGAGGCATTACACTTCCCAGTTTCAAAATATAGTACAAAGCTATAGTTATCAAAATGGTATGATAAAATCAGAAACTGGCATAAACTCAGAAACACAGACCAATGGAACAGAATGAAGAGCCCAGAAACAAACCCATGCATATTCAGTGAACTAATGTTTGATAAGGCACCCAAGAATATTCAATGGAAAAAGGACAGTTTCTTCAGTAATTGGTGGTAGGAAACTGGGGGTCATATACAAGAGAAAGTATTCAGATCCCACCCATACCACTCACAAAATTTATGTGAAATGGATTAAAGACTTAAATATAAGAACTGGAATTGTTAAACTCCTAGAAGAGAACATAAGAAAAAAGTACCTTGACAATGGTCTTGGCAACAATTTTTTGGATCTTACCTGAAAAGCAAAGGAAACAAAAGCAAAAATAAGCAAGTAGAACTACATCAAATTAAAAAGCCTCTGCAAAGAAAAGGAAAAAAAAATCAAAGCATAAAATGATAGCCTATAGAATGGGAGAAAATATCTCCAAAACATCTATGTAAAAAAGGACATATACTAGACAAAATACCAGCCAGTGAGTCTGCGTGCCCAGTTTCTCTCCAATCAATCAATCAATCAATCAATCAATCAATCAGTGTGGGATAAAGGTATGTCATTCAATTGCTAAACAAAGATGTAGTTCTGTGGGTTGTTTAAAAATACAGTTTCTTTCCCTCACTGGGTAATTCCATAGGTTTATTTTAGTCTGTCTGAGATAAAAGCAATATTTTACCTGCTAAGTTGATGCTTCAACACTGAATCCTAGGTCACGGTGTGAAATGCAGTATTAAAGAGGCCTGAGCCATGGGCATGCCACATGTTTCTGGGGAATACCTCCTGTGTGATGGGATGCTCACTCCATACTTGTATATCCTTGGAAGATCTTGGGAACCTGAAAAACCAAAATTCTGTATAAAGAACTGTGGTATCCCTTATTTTTGTTTTTGTTTATATTTGGTAAATATCTCTGAATATTTCGTCCTTGATATATTAAACTGAACATGTCTTAAAAGTATCTTTTTCTCAATCCCTAATCATCCTAGGGGAAAACCATGCATAACTCATTGAGGAAATTTTCTCTTACCTCCTACCTCTGTCTTCTACCAAACCCTATTTTACTATTTGATAGAAGTTTTTTTTTCAGTGTCCTATAGATATTGGTTTATATGTCTACAACCCATGTGAACTTCAAATTTCTACAGCATGGAATACAAGCTTTAAAAAAAATGTTTTTTCTTCCAGTCTTTACAATAACTTCCTTCTCACAGTAAATGTTGAACATATGAATGATTGAGTGAATAAATGAGTCACCCACTCTTCCCTTAAATGTATTCTACATTCTATCCTTCTGAGTCCATGTACTTCTCATATGACTCCTTTCTTTCATCCCTGTCTGTTTCTGCTTTGTTACCTGTAGTGGGTTGAATTGTGTCCTCCAAAAGATACATCTAAGTTCTAAGCCTCCATACTTGTCAATGTGACTTTATTTGGGTAACTAAGGTAAAGATCTCAGGATGAGGTCACCTTGAATTAGGGTATATCAAAGAAAAACTGCAATGGAAATTAAACAGACTAAGAAGACTTTATTCAAGTCTTGCAATATAGAAGAGAGATTCGATTAGACTCCCTTGAAACAAAAGACAGGAGGATTTTTAAGTACTGAGGTGAGGTAGTGGAAATGTACTGGAGGATGTTAGAGGAGAAGGGGGGTCAATGTGATAAGGTCATCTGTGCTTGCTAATTGTCAATTTTTAAGTTAAGCTCCTACCCTACCACAGATACTGGAGGATAGGGGCACTATCTTTCTTGATTGATTGTATTTTAAAGGGATGGTCAGGGGCCCAGGGTCAGGAAGAAGCCTTGTCTAAGGTTTAATCAAGGTGAAAGGAAAGTTAAGGCTGTCTTGGTCATGTGGGCCTTAAATCCAGTGACAATGCCCTTGTGTTCTTATGAGAGAGAGAGAGAGATGGAAAATAGAAGACATTCAGAGACACAGAAAGGGAAGGCCACGTGAAGATGGAGAAAAATCAGAGTGTTGTATCTATAAACCAAGGAACGTTAAGGATTTCTGACACCCATAAGAGGCAAAGAGGGGCATGCAATATGTTTTCCCCAGAGCCTCCAGAGGAATCTTTGCCAACATCTTAGCATCTTTAGATCTTTCAGACTCAAGAACCGGGAGAGAATGGATTTCTGTTTTTTTACGCCTATCAATTTGTCGTAATTTGTTATGGCAGAATTAGGATTGTTATACAAGAGATTTCTGGGAAGGTTTCTCTCATTTTCCCATTTAACTCCAAAAGTCAAAATTGTACATCTCATTAAAGACCTTAATTGTTTTTTTCCTCCGTTCCTTTTTATTTTTTTTTTTGACTTTGCT
>NW_027528977.1:6955092-6962365 GCF_008692635.1 Crocuta crocuta | reverse complement strand
TTTTTTTTTTTGTTTAGTATTAGCCAAAAGCCATGGCTTCCTCCTCTGAATTCTTTTGATAATGCTGATGATAAGGATAATACAGCTAAAACTTGTTTAGTATTTGCTCCATCAAACGTGTTTTATGTCTTTTCCTTTTTAATCCTCATAAAGACATAACAAGGCAGGTACTATTATATTTTTATATTAAAAATGAAGACACTGAGGAACAGAGGGATTAAATAGTACTAAGTGGCAGAATGAAAATTTGCTTCAAAATCTGACTACAGAGCCCTCATGCTTAACCATTTTACTATATTTTTCTGTTTTTATCATTGATTGTCTTTCTTAATAATTAATATCTTTCTTATGTCTCATATTGTAATATGTAATAGTAATCTATCATAGTAATCTATGCATTTTTCTTTTGTAGTGTACTCAACTGAGATAACTAAAAATCACAGATGCCTAAGCATATCCATTTAATCTTCCCATTTGAAAGGTTTTCTAATATTATTTCTATTGTGATGCATTTCTTTCAACTTTTATAATTCAAGAAGTAATTGAGGAAACTTGCTTGAATCCTGTTAACCTTTAAATAATTTTTTAATGTTTATTTTTGAGAGGGAGAGAGACACAGTGTGAGATGGGGAGGGGCAGAGAAAGAGGGAGAGACACAGAATCTAGGCTCTGAGCTCTCAGCACAGAGCCCTACACAGAGCTTGAACTCATGAACCATGAGACCATGACCTGAGCCGGTCAGATGCTTAACCAACTGAGCCACCCAGGCACCCAACCTTTAAATAATTTAAAAGTTCTGTCTTATTTATGTTCTTACAGCATTTAGCACAATTCTTTGAATATCAGAAATGCCCAGGGGTGCCTGGGTGGCACAGTCAGTTAAGCGTCTGACTTTGGCTCTGGTCATGATCTCACGGTTCTTGAGTTCAAGTCCCCTGTTGGGCTCTGTGCTGACAGCTGAGAGACGAGCCTGCTTTGGATTCTGTATCTCCCTCTCTCTCTGCCCCTCTGCTGCTCACGCTCATGCTCTGTCTCTCTCTCAAAAATAAATATTAAAAAAAAAAGAATGCCCAAATTTTGTTGAATGAATACAGTTAACCCAAGTGTCAGCCCCTATATATCCTCAAATTCCTCAGTATTCTAGGATCATAATCTCCTTTAATATTTTAATAGAATGGCTCAGGCCCCTATTGGACATGCAGTGGGAAGCCCATTGCTCTTCTGCCCCATAATGCTTCTGAATCTTATGAGTTGGGAGAGGGGTCCATATATGTTCCCTGCTCATCAACCACTTGAATTGTTTTCCTCTGAACTCCTGCGATTTGTTTTATTCTGTGACTTATCTTCTGGGATTGCCATCCTCTTGCTGTGCTGGGTACTGTTCCACTGACATAAGAGTGCTATCTGGCAGACTCTTGCTGACGGCCTGGGATGTAAGGGTGATCAAAGCACATCACAGGTTTAATTTACTCATCCAAGAATTCAACAAACATACCAGCATTCATTTAGTGTCTAGTGGCCCTGTGCTGGGCACTGGGGAGACCAATAATACTAACAAAAGTCCTCACGTTCATGTTGCCCATACTCTGGTCAGGAAAACAAAACTCACATGGGCACCCAGATGAATGTAAAATAACAATGGAGGTAAGTGTGAAGAAAAGACCTCTGATGGACTGAGGGTTATGGTAGTGGGCTTGAACAGAGAGCAGAAGCATAAATGTGCATTAGCCAGCCCTGTGGCAGAGAGCAGGGGAGAAGGGCACTGGAGAAAGGGTGATAGCACATGGAAACCACAGTAGGATGGAGCAAGGTGCACTGCAGCAACTACAAAAAAGTCCATGTGCTGGGAATGCACAGATGCAGGCCAATAAGGAAGAGAAGTGAGTCTGGAGAAAACATGCAAAGGCACTCTGCCAAGAGCACAGTCTACTTCAGCCTTTCTTTTTCTTTTTCTTTTGCTTTTTTTTAATTTTTTAATGTTTTATTTATTTCTGAGAGAGAGAGACAGACAGACAGACAGTGTGAACAGGGGAGGGCCAGAGAGGAAGACACAGAATCCGAAACAGGCTCTAAGCTCTGAGCTAGCTGTCAGCAAAGAGCCTGACGTGGGGCTCAAACCCATGAACCGTGAGATAATGACCTGAGCCGAAGTCAGACGCTTAACCAACGGAGCCACCCAGGCACTCCTAATTCGGGCTTTCTTAACAACAAATGTGATCTAAGTCCTAAAGTTAAGTGGGAGTTATTAAACAGTTTGAAGTAGGGAATTGACATGATATCCTTTGTAGTTTGAAAAAAGTGCTGGCTACTGTATACAGATGAGACTAAAAAGGTGAGACATGCTGGATGCAGGCATTCCAAAAAGGAAGTGTTGGTCCAGGTGGAAGATGATGGTTAGACTAGGGAAATGATGGTGGAAATGGAAGTAAATGGAAAAATTTCAGAAGCATTTAGTGCAGCGTAAGGCAAGAGGACCTAGTGATATGAAGGAAGCACAGGATATCAAAAGTACAAAGCTCACTAAAATGGTATAGATAGCAAATTGCCAAAAATATACTAGACACTGCTGTCTTGAAAAGTGATCACACTTTTCTGAATATGGAAAATTTTCATGAGCTATCCCTTCCTTAGCTTCTTGCCTAAGAGCTTTTCCTTTAAACCCACTTTCTCTCCTTTAAAACCATATTCTCTACAACCATTTTGTTGTTTTACATATTTCTGGATTCACAACCATTTCTTAATAATTATAACATAAAGCAACAATAATGCGTACAGTTTAACACTAAGTCTCCACTACTTTAGAGCCTAGGTTTTCATGGCCAACACTTCTGTTGAACTGTTGTTAAACTGTTTGACATAGTTTCACACCCTTAGTACTACAAAGGCCTTGGAAAGTACTGAAATCACAGCATTGTTTTTAGTATATCATAGATCAAATTCTTAGGCTTAGACTTTCACCAGAACTTCCAGGATCATGGAGTTATGTATGGTTTATGGGCACTTTCATCTCCCCATTGGACAAAATTTATTTCATGCTTCCTTAAACCCTTCATTTTCTATCATCTCCTGTGCTAGTGACCAGCTATAGTATTTATACCTCCTAGGAGGAGATAACTTTTTTAAAAAAATTATTTATTTTTAGAGAGAGAGAGAGAGAGAATATGTGAGTATGAGCTGGGGAGGGGCAGAGAGAGAGGGAGAGAAAGAATCCCAAGCAGGCTCCACAGTGACCATGTGGGGCTTGAACTCATAAACCATGAGACTGTGACCTTAGCCGAAGCCAAGAGTCTGAATGAGTTACCCAAACACTCCAAAGATTACCTGTTTATTATTTTCTAGTTCTCATACTATATGTCATTTCTTATCTTCTAAAATGTCAGTTTAGGTAACCCAACGGGATTTACAGAAACTAAAAGCTATATATAGTAGTCTACAAAGAATAAGTACTTTATGTTAACAAGGTAGAATCAAAATGCTGAATAATGAATTATGACTTGAAAATCCATATATTCTTGGGAGGAGAATATCTATACCTAATATTGTTCTTGTGCTCTTTTGAAGGGAACATCCTTCTTTAACAGAACTTCCCCTGTTTCCTTATCCGGATTTCTTCACCAGAGCTGATGAAGAGTTGGCACAAATCATTGACCATCATGTAAGGCTGACTGACTTAAACTAGTAGCAAAACCTTTCTTCTTTAAATGCACTTTGAATTAGAAGGTGTAGTTCTGAGGCTGAAACATTAACACGTCGAACTTAAAAATGAGGCCATGATTGGGCATTGCCAAACTTAATGATATCTCACTGTGCTATATATATACTTCAGTGCCTTTATTGGGTTACAGATAATTTGGCTTTCTGTCATTTGTAAAATACTAGCCTTATCCTGCTTGCTGAATTAGTACTGATTTCTTGTCACAAGGATCTGATATTGAACACTGATTTCTTTTATAATGTGGTTTTAATAATGGCACAAATCTTTTGACTCAATTTTTGGTGATCATTCTTTACCCCTAAATATTAGAAAGACTTTAATCACTTTTTTCTTGGTATGAGTTAAAAACAGTGGCAATTCAAGGCCATTCACTTAAGACACCTTAATCCACTGAGCTATATTTAGTTGATGATTTTGATGATTTCTTATGAAATAAGTTTGCAACTTCTTTTTAAGAGTAGAGTTGGAATAGGAGAGAAAATACTTATTTTCTGTTTTTTCTTTTAATACAGTATGGACTCAATAGCATTAGAGGATGTTTAACTTTATCACCAGTAATTCAGTATTATGTATCATATTGCTTATATTTCCATGATTAATATTTTCATGTTACTTTAATTAGTGATCTTTTGGAAAAGAAAGGGATTATTTCAGCTACTGATTCCATTGAATAGTTATCACATAGCTAATATTTAAGCCACTAGCAAAAGTATTGGGATTTGGAGACTGAATGACGCCCTAGAATCTCAAAATGGGGACTGTGGTATCGTCCTTTTACTCACTAATGAAGTTTCTAAGCCAATATATTACATATACAGAACATTATAAAAATTTTGTAATGGCTTACTAATTGCAGCATCTGTATTTTACTATTGACTTCAACTAAATTATCTAAATAGATTACAAGAGATAGCAAATTGCCAATGTGTATATACACATACATAGTGTACTTTTAACAAGAGAATTTTCAGTGACCAGTTTCTTACCCTTGAAAGATTGAGAAGACTTTAATAATTTTGTAATTAAACACATCTACCTAGGGCTAGTTCAAGAGACAGAGGACATCCTTTTGAATGGTAGAGAGGAGGCTTGGAAGTAGCTCCTAAAAACCTTCATCTTTTTCTCTTTCCAAGGATATAAGCATTATCTAAGTAATTGCTACCATGGATCTGTTTATAGTGTATCCACGGAAGTGTAAAGGAATTCTTTCTCAAAATATGTTTGATAGTTAACAGAATCCAAATTGTTTGGTATGTGGCTAGCCTAATCCAATAGTTTGTAGTATTGATTTGAGAAGGTTTATGGAAGTTTCTTCTAATATCACATTAAAAAAATTCATGTATGTATCATTTCCTTTCAGATAGCTATAGCAGTAGTGCTCTGTACTTATATTTGCTTTTATGTTAGCTAATAAGATCTTCACAACAAGCCTGTAACACATTTATCAAAAAGAAGAATGGTAGTTTACAATGCAGTTATTTGCCTAAGGTTTTGAAGTTAGTAAATTACTAACGTTTTTTTTGAGTCTACACACAAAACCAGGTTTCTAGGCTTCAAATCCATTTTTCTTCTCTGGTTTTCATAGTTGCTTAATTTCTTGGTTTATAATTCCTAACCTAAACAGGGTGGAAAAGTGGAATCTGTGGTATTGACAAGAAACAAAACCCGCAACTACAAGTTGAGTTGTCCCATTAAGTCAATTGAATATTATTAAGTGGCCATATTAAGCAAATAATAAGGCACATACCTCTAATTATACAGCAGGTATTAAGGTGCCTTGTAAACTGATGGTATTCGATAGTATGGCGATTAAAATCCTGACTGAATGAGCTAAATAAAGCGGTAAATAGTGGTTCTGTTTCCCAAGAACTTCAACCATATCAGCATCATCCTTCTTGCTGCCACAGTTGATGATAACAGTATCAGATAAAGTAAAGACAAGACAATGGTTTATCCAAATTGAATTTGTCATGGTCAAAAGAGACAAAATGGGGAAGAAAAGTTTACTTTTTTTTCTGGGACTAACAGAAAGAAAGATCTGAATGTTATGGTGAATTCCAACCATGCCAAGTTCTAACAAGAGGGTGAGCTAAGAGAGGAAGAGCTGCCTCCTGGACATGAGCAATATGATAGCCCATTGCTGCTTTTATTCATGCTGTTCGGGAAACCAATGGGTTCTATTTTGCTGAGCGTTCTTAAGAATTAATCTTCTGTTGAATTTTCACAAGGTAAAGATCAAGGTCATGATGTACGTTGAAATCTCTCATGTAATGGAGATTAGTTGCCTTTGTTTATAGATACTGTCATTATTATACCTACTACCATTTTTATGCTATAACATAAATTTGGTAGTTTTGTCAAGCAATATTCTTATTTAGTTTGTAATATGACAAAAATTATATGTCACAGATGGTTATCATAGTTATCAAAGTAACTTTTGGATTTCCTATATCTTAAAATTTAACTGGGAGTAAAACAATGAATATTTTATTATGTTTTTTCATTTAATATTTACTTTGAGTTTACATTTAAAAAAATGTGTTGCCTTTAGAAAGCTGAGAGATTTTTAAAAAAAATTCTGTGGTTTAGTCCTGCTTATTAGTATCTATGTACCCCAAATAATAGTTATAATTCACAGAACTAGTATATAAAATCTATAAGTTAATTGATAGGTCCTTAAGCATAGTCTGGTTTTAAGTGTGGAGGGACTGAGGGTAACAAAATGAGCAAGGGTAGGAAGTGTCTTTAGAAACTTGCAACATTTCTGGGCACCTGGGTGGTTCAGTCGGTTAAGCGTCCAACTTCAGCTGAGGTCATGATCTCACGTTTGGTGGGTTTCAGCCCCGCGTAGGGCTCTGTGCTGACAGCTAACTTAGAGCCCAGAACCTGCTTCAGATTCTGTATCTCCCTCTCTCTCTGACCCTCCCCTGCTCACACTGTCTCTCTCTCTCTCTCTTTCAGAAATAAATTTTTAAAAAAATTAAAAAAAAAAAAGAAACTTGCAACATTTCATGCTAAGGGTTATTCTGCCCTGAACTCTTTACCCAGAGAGATTACCACCTCCTTCACTATTTCCTTCATTAAAGATAGTAGAAGGGAAAAAGGGTCCTTATGATGACGTTTGGTTGATTTGAAGTCCTTACTTCCAGCTAATGTTTCCTAGAACTTTTGCCTCCAGATAATGCTGTTATCATTGTAATGAATTAACATGCTCAACTGAAGTGAATCCTTTAGAAGTCTTTGTATTTGCTCCAGAATCAGCATTTGTCTGCCCATCAATTTCATTTCTTACTTCATATATAATAGCATCACAATTTATACCTTTCAAGTTAATTTGGCTTTTCTTGTTTTGCTTTGGTTTTTTAATTTTCTGATTCCATGCTATCATGTAAATACCAATATTGATGAAAAATTGAAATTCCTTTGTAACGTAAAAATGTAAGCCTTATTTTCTCTTATTTGAATGGTTTATTATTATTTAAAAAGTTCTAATAATATTATTATTACAAAAAAAAATGTTTTCTGTTTTCTCTCTTTTTGGGGGGGGGGGGGGCCAAA
>NW_027528977.1:6836853-6955043 GCF_008692635.1 Crocuta crocuta | reverse complement strand
TACGTATTTTTCCAGTTATGTTATTGTTTAAGTTTCTCAAGAATATCTGTGAGAAAAACTGAGAAGATAATTAGATAATAGAATCTGCATTTTATGAAGCTTAAGTGATATATTCTTTCATGGAAAATCATATGTAAATGATGCTTTCTCTCTGTTACAGTGGCAGGAAGAGCTAAAGATCCAACAGAAAGAAGATGAAATATGTGAGGCCCAAGAACGTAAAGACAAAGAGTTAGAGGAAAAAAAACACTTCAGAGAAATTATGAAGAGAAGAGAAGAGAAACTACACAAGCAAACTAAACCCTATGAGCTTCCTCCTAGGACTGAAGTAATTTCAATAGAAATAAAATGACCCCCCTCGACCCCAAATTGCAGTCCAAAATGCCAGAAATTGATTGCATGAAAGAGACCAAGATAGCCAGATGTTAGGAAAAAATCCTTCTAAATAATCGGAAGCCATTTCTTAGGAGTCGTTAATCTGCTTCAGACTCTTTAATAGTTGTATCTTAGTCCTGAATTAGCAGCTCTTAATCACATTTAAGTGAAGTGATTTTACTAAACTTTTTCAAGAATACAGCTAGAGCTTTTCCTAACTTTTTTTTCTTGTGATCATACAGCATATTTAATCAATGATTCTCAGAGTATTGATTTTTCAGAGGACAGTTAGAAATGAATTACAAATTATTAATGGGTCACATTTAAGAATTATTTCTTGAAAATGGAATGCACACCAACTGATACTCCTATATTAACTATTATACAAATAAAAGAAGTAAGACTTGCTTGGATTTGTATTTCATGGTCAATCAATGCCACATCAAACTATATGTCAGAAACTTGAATTTGATAAACTACAGTAGATAAACACATCTGGAGGGGCCAGACATCTCAGAATGATTTGGTTTTTAGCACATACCAGAGGATACCCCTCACTGATAGTGGTTTTACTTTGCCAGATAAGTTTATGAGTTTGGATGTGGATGGTCCTGGAAGGCACAGTAACACTTACCAGAGAGATTCATCCAATTAAGAGTCATTTTTTAAATGGCACTTCACTTCCTCTGACGCTCTCAATCTATGGGTAAGAGTACTGGGTTGGGATTCCTGTGATGGCTTACATTCCTTTTCTGGAAAATATAGATAATAATCACACCTCAATTTCACACAGGTGATTTGGTGATACTCAAGAGACAGTTTAGCTTATCATGGATATTGAACTCAAATGACTACCAGCTCCAGAAGGTAAAAAAAAAATCAATGAAAGATGCTATCAAATAAAGTTCCTAGCACTCCTACACTCTGCAATGTATTGTCAGTAAGACAGGATCATATAGTATTTCAAGAAGTTCTCAAATACAATTATTTTTTAAAATAAAAGTTGCTGAATTTTAAGATGGTGGCAACTAATTTTTTAAAAATCACATAATTTGGGGTTAAATTTGACACATAAATTTGACACAAACTTGTGGCCCATATTATGTGAATTTACAGTGTAATAATAACATATAGTAGAAAAATGGAAGGTGGGAAGGGTGTTTTTATTATGATTCCTTACAGGGCTGTTTCAAATCTATGTTGCTTTTTCCAAACCTTTTGTGTCATCCTGGCCTACTCTTACATAAAGTAAGTCAGTTCTCCGATATAATACCTCTCAATGCACCTTTCCAAATACCTTATCTGTGCTTTCTCTACATGTGCAAAGAAATCTCTCCTACAGTCTCCTTTCCCTGAATTTCACCCCCTTCAAAATCACCCCCTAGAGCTCCTATCACTCACTCCTACCCATGGAGGTCTCAATTTTCTATCGTACTTCTTACCAAATTACTCTCTCCTTACGTCCCAAGGTGAGAGCAGCCTTTCTAGACTGCCCTATTAAGTCATAACTTGTCTGATGATTTGTGAGAGAGGGAACCACTTGGCCGTGAGTTGTGGGGAAGGGACTGTGGACATCTCAATGCTACTTTGAAGAATTTCAGCAAATCCTGCTGTTTCAGAACCACTTTCGTAGAAGCCTCGTGCTTCCAATTTCTGTACTGTTCCTACTCTGAGGCATGGACTAGTCTGCCTTATGGCCTCCGTGCTGTAGACTTGGGTTCATTTATTTTTCTACCCTGCTTAGTCTGTTCCCACTTGTTCACCTGCTTTCTAATTTCCACGTTTTTATTTTAGTATTATCAATGTGTTATCTTGTAACAGGTTTATACCTTTTTAAAAAGTAGTTATTTTTCTATCATAGCAGTAGAGATTTGTAAGGGAGCAAAAAAGAATACACACACACACACATATGTAGAGGGAAAGGGATGATTAATCAGAGTGTTTATACCTTTATTCTCAAATTATTCTCTGAACGCCTTTTTTCTTATACTTTAAAATTCATAGACTCTGGAAACACACATCTCTCTTGGTTTTCCTCCTATATCCTTAAATTTTAGCAAAGGCTGGGCCTTGTAGATCTGGGTTCACATTGTAGCTATACCTTTTTCTAGCTATGAAAACACTGAGTATGTCACTGACCCACTGGAGCTTCAAAAGACTCATCTATAGCACCCATCTCTACAAATTATGTAAAGAGTGGCATCAATCAAGAGAACAGAAATGTGTCAGTCATTTTAAGAGAGAATTTAACAAAAGGAATTGTCTCATTTATTTTTTAAATNAACTCACAAACTGTGAGATGATGACCTGAGCTGAAATCAAGAGTTGGATGCTTAATCAACTGAGCCCCCCAGGTGCCCCAATGAAATGAAATTGTTTTAAAGGTGTTAGAGAATGGAGAAAATGAAAATGAATGAGAAATAACACTAACTGCAAGAAGCTGCTTCCACCTCTAGGACCAGGGTATCAGAGAGAAGTGGTCTGAATTATTAAAATCTAGAAGCATGGAGGAGGAGCCGCACACAGTGGGACTCTGCATTCTGTCAGGAAGGCACTGCCCTGCTGCTGCTGGGACCTCTAGCAGGGCACATTAAGGTGATGTGGGGGGCACATAGTAAAAAGGAAACCAGAATACACTGCCTATTGCGGAAACCATGCTGCCAGGAAGAGCAAGAAAATGGAAAGAATACGTTTCTTCCTTTGCCATCGTGGAGCTCTTTCTCCAGGGCTCCTGTCCCCAGCGTCACAAAGCAGACAGAGGGTGGGTGTAGGACTGAAAGACACTAGTTAAGTAACTAGAAAAAACATGTTAACACAATACCTAGAACACATGAACCCAAAATGCAATACAAGTTAGTCCAACCTAACGTAAAGAAAGTTTACTCTAATTTATCTTTATAACTAGCCCTTAATTGTTCCAGTAAGTAGTTAACCTAACACAAACTCAACTGGAACTCTTTATAATTTACCCTTCATATTAATTTTGCCTCAAAATGTGAAACATGTTCTCTGAGTTCCCAGGTGGGTTGGGCACCAGGTGGATTGTCTCAGCAACTCCTGTATATTTGGCTTATGGTTTCTGAGCCCTAGTTACTTATTTCCCCAGTCTTCTCATTTCCAGTTTGTGGTAGAAAGAAGGAGAATGAGAAACATACTCCATGTCTACTTACCCTCCACAGCTCTTACTCATCTTTAAATGCCTCTACTGCTTGGAAGTGTTAACTTCTCTCAGATCTAAATTCCTTTCTACCTACAACATATTTCCATGCTACTTTCACTCTAGGTTTACTTTTAATTTGAAAGAATAAACCTGGGTATTCCTACATTCATTTATTGTGAATTCTATATAGATTTCTCTTAGCAACTACCAAAGTAGCTTCTTCTTCACATAAATTACCTAATAAACCCTTTGCACCCTACTGACAATGAAATATTTATAAGACTTTTAGCCAGTTTTACTTGGGTATTATAAATTAAAAGACAAATATTAGGGGACAAAAGAGAGAAAAGATGAATAGTGAGTAAATTCTGAGTAGCAGAAACATGAAAATAAGCCTTTCTGCTAGTGCAATTTAATAAAGGTAAATCAAAAGATTCACCAAGGTTTGTGGGGCATGCCAAAGAAAATACCCAAAATAAATATCTGTACTCTGACATTACGGAGTGGGTGTTTAGGCCCATGGAGAGGTAGTACACAAAACAAACTCACAGCAAGAATTTTAGAAATAACTCTATTCTAATGTTTAGCAATTATAATTCAAATAATTGATTCTTCTGCTCTTACCAATTAAAATAATCTCTGGGACATGTAACTGTAACTGCCTACTAGTTGATTTGAGTGAACTTTCCCACTGTTTTTGAATTTTTTATGCCAATAAATCCAAAGAAATTTACAGCATATAACTAGTAAAGACGGTTCCTTCTTCCCACATACCACCATACCCATCTTGCTATGTCCATACCACAGGGTTCGATAGCACAGTTTTGCAGAAGTGGCACTTTCAGCATTTTAAGTTGGGCTTTCTGAGCATTTTCAGCTATTTAGCAGCATCTTCAGTCTCTACCTGCAAGGTGACAATAGCAGCCCTGGTCCCCACACCCATCAGTCCTGACTACAAGTACCCTGGTTAGGGATGACTGGTCTATAGTTTCACTGACCTTGACTTCCACATTCCAAAGTTAACTTCTCGGTGATTGCTTTCCAGCTGCTTTCAAATTTTGTCAACTGCTTACACATGAAGCAGTTTTGCTTCACTTGTGGCCAGCTAGTGGCTCCCACTTAAAAATCACCATAGGCCACATGAAGCCACTTCATTCCTCTTCATGTCTCCATTTGCTAAAGTGGGGACATGAATAAGAGCACACATATATGTTTTATATGTGATTACTGGTGATATCTATTGCCTTTCCTGTGGGCTAAACATAAGGGAAGACAGGAAGTCAGGAAAAGCTCCTTTGCCAATGTCTGTATAGAAAAGACATGTCTAGTAATAAATTCAGCCCACACTGTGCTTCCAGCCTTAGGCTGGCCACTGAAAGTATTTGTAAGCCTCCGTGTCCTAATTCTAGCTATTTTCTCTCACATGCCGGATATGTTTGGAAATTTAGAGCAAATTTCATTTTAAATTATCTTCTATAACATAAATTCACATATTTATACAGTTTTGCAAATTCTGTTGATGATTTTGTTATATTTGAGCTACATGCATTTTTCATAGTGACAGAGATTTCAAGGATAATTTGGCTGTAATGTTATTCAAGCTCACTTTTTCCTCCGATCATTCTAGCTAAGGGACCTATTTACATAATACCTAGTGCCTTGTTATTTTTTTTATTCCTGCTTCATTGGAAAGCCAAAAGTAAACAAAAAGAAATGCATTTTAAAGCACTTTTTAGTTAGAAGACCTTTGTGGTATCCAACTTTCTAGTGAAATTTCCCCAGCAGACTCTATATTGGAAAAGGCAGTTTCTCTTTTATGAATTAATGAACATGGTAGAGGTTAAGCATTTCAGAATCACCAGTTCAATGTTTTATATATAGTTAGACTACTGGCAGTACAGTGATGCCTTGACTATTTACTCTCAAGTTTCCTTTTAAGGGCATACATGGGGCACCTGGGTGGCTCAGCTGGTTAAGCGTCTGATTTCGGCTCAGGTCATGATCTCTCAGTTTGTGAGTTCGAGCCCCACACTGGGCTCTGTGCTGACAGCTCGGAGCCTGGAGCCTGCTTCAGATTCTGTGTCTCCCTCTCTCTCTGCCCCTCCTCTATTCACACTCTGTCTCTCTTTCTCAAAAATAAATATTAAAAAAATTTAAGGACATTCATAGTTTGATTTTATTGGAAAGCTGAGTTTGACTATATGCAAAATTCTGATAAAGACTAAATATAAGTAGTTTCCTAGTAGGCCGAGGCAACCAAAGCCAAAGAGAAATATAATGGTGAGAAATCATCTTTTATTTAAGCTAACCATTAATCATTCCCCATACCTGGTTTAAGAAGAGTGAAAATAAGCCTAAGACATAGTTATTCTTTAATTACCAAATAAATGTTTGAAGTCCCTTGAAGAAAAACTCTAGAAAAACCCAATTACAACTCTTGGGGCCAACACTCATAAGAATAGGGAGATGATAAAGGAGAAATGAAATAGCTTATGTTTGTGTTAGTGATTAGAATCAATAATCCAGTGCTTTCATTTTACAGATAAGAAAACTGAGCACTTGTAGTACACCAAGCAAAACATGAGCTATTCATTAGTTCACTGAATACAACAAAACTATGAAGCAGGTACAATTATGTCCATTGAATACTGAAGAAACAGAGGCTTTTGGAAATAATGTGCTATAACATCACTTAGGTCTGTGAGCTCTTAACAACCACACTACATTTCCTCAGAGATTTAGAGAAACAGCAACCCAGAATCTTATCTAAGACCCAATTCTGCTTATGATATCATTCTGAGGCTCTCTGTCCAAACATATCAGACCATTTATGAATACACACAAAACATAAATAAAAACACAAGTATATAAAGTTGAATTGATAGTAAAGCTGTAGATGAACTCTCAAAGGAATTAGAAGTGTGACAATTCATGAAATGTCAAGTGAGTCATGATTATTTTTAGTAATCATTCAGGAGTGAATAATAAAATGCTATCTGTATTCATCCTAATGTGTAGTTAGTATGATCGTTTTGAAAAAATAAATAGTATCTGGGAAGCAAGGAGTAGATTTGGCTGTGCCATTTCTGTGTTCTTTGTAGAATGATTCAACTCAATAAAATGGAGGGGTTTTTTGTTTTTTGTTTTTGTTTCTTTAGCCTATTCCTTGACTCTACTTTATTATCATGTTGTATTGTCAATTAGGAATTGTTTGAACCTTGAAGAAAATCAGTTTTTAAAAAGGATTTTTGACTTTTCTTTCACATCTTGCTTATCCATTCATCTGTCAATGGACACGTAGGTTGGTTCTGTACCTAAGCTATTGTAAATAATGCAGCAATAAACACAGGGATGCATATATCTTTTTGAATCTATGCTTTCATTCCCTTTGTGTAAATAGTCAGTAGTGGAATTATGGGATAATATGGTTATTTCTTTTGATTTTGTGAGGAACCTCAAGAGGGGAGGTGAGTGGAGGGATGGGCAAAATGGGTAAAGGTGAGTGGGAGATACAAGCTTCCAGTTATGGAATGAAGAAGTCATGGGAATAAAAGGCACAACATAGGGGATATAGTTAGTGATATTGTAACAGTGTTGTATGGTGACAGATGGGAAGTACATTTGTGGTGAGCACAGCATAATGCACAGAAAAGTTGAATCACTATGTTGAATATCTGAAATTAATGTACCATTGTATGTCAACTATACTCAAAACAATTTGAAGAAAAGGATTTTGGTAATAGTTGCAACTAGACATAAGGCACAAATAATTCAAAAGACAAACCTTTCATTTTAATTCTGATTTCCTAGCTCTTATTCTTGTATCTGTACCATTTCAACATCAATATAATGCAGGTAATTTTAAGTACCACCATATCTTACATGAACACTGATGGCTATATTTTAAATCTGTCTGTGAAAAGTGAAATGGAATATTAATCCAAGGTTGTAGATGCAGCAATGTCTGTTTCTCCTGGAACAGCAAAATAGCTTTTGGAAAGTAAAGTGGGTATTAAAACTCAGATTTACCCAGGTGGTCCTGTTATTTCTTTACCTTTCTCTATGATTCTAAAGCTTATATTGCCTGTTCACTTGCCTCCTTAAAGTTACTCTAGATAAACAAATACAATGGCAACAATTTAAAGGAAGGACGATAGGCAGGTAAGTGGACGTGGAGATGGTGATGGTGATGAGGAAAATCATGAGGAGGAGGGGAAGGATGATAAAGTAAATGTGTACTGAATCCTTATGTTTTACTGTGGGCCAAATACTGTTAATGCTTCTCGTTTAATTATTATTTTGCACAACTCTAGACATATGTGCAATTATCCCTTCTTCTAGATGAGGAATTAAGACTTAGAGAGATTAGTTAACTTGTTCAAGGTTGCACAGCTAGTAAGTCAGCCTTTTGAACTTGACTGACCTGATTCCCAGGCTTTTGTTCTCAAGCAAATGTGCTGCAGTGAATCTGCAATTATACCAACGTGTTAAGATTGAAAATGGTAACAATCACAAGGAGAATGAAGAGAGTGAGAATAAACTACTTGAGAGCCAAGATTTTGTACTTTTACTCAATAATGTTATTGACCAGAACTTACAACAGTTTCTAGTCCACAGCAAGTTATGAACACATTTCGGGAATAAGTGAATGGATGAATGACATGACATGACATGACATGGAGAGGGTTTAAATTTTTTCTATTAAACTAAAACGTTCATTTTTAGAGAAGCTTGTTCATTTAACAGCAGTGAGTATCCCTTCACATCATGCCATGTTGTGCTGTGGGTGCAATGGATGGCCTACTCTCATGGAGCTTATTATCTGCTTGCTGGCTTCCATATCTATTATAAATCCAAAAGGTTTGTATATATACAGTATATAAAATACAATGTAGTTTAACCGCATTGTAACTGACATCAAAGCCAGTATTTATAATGCTGGGGTCAGAGCACAGTGGGGAAAATTTTGCAAGAAAGAAAAATCATACTAGTTATGTAGAAAATGCAATGCCCTTCCCAGGTTACCTGTCTCCAGATTCATTACCAGAGTCTATTTTTGTGAGCACACTGAAGCCTTTAGAAAATTAATTTTTACAGGTACTACAAATACTGGCATGTTTTTTATATTGTACAAATATATTGATTCCTGTTGATCCTTAATGTCTGATTTGGCTTCTCAATCAAAAGCAATGATTTAAGTATAGCGTTCCTTCCATTGCACTTACCCTCTAACGTGATCACCTAAGAAGAGAAGAAATACTGGTTTTGAGGAAGAGAGGTAAGTAGGGAGAGGTATGACATACAGCCATTTCCAAATACAAAGTCTGTTGTCTGGGTGAGATGAGAAGCCAGATATCTGGTGTTAGCACAAGAGGCCCAAATACTCAGAGAGGATCCTGCACATTGTTACAGAAGGTGTACCAGTCCACCCATTTTGCTGTAGAGGTCAGGCAGGATCTAGCAGACACTGAGAAGATTTAAGGACCCAATAACTCCTCCACTGCCTTACAAAGGCCATACCTCTCCCCTATATATTCAAATGTCGGCTTAGAAAAGAGAATGAGAGACAGAGAATCTGAAAGGCAGCGCAGTTTTCCCAAAAGAAATAAGGTAACATGTAAACAATCTTTTGAGATAGAGGCGGGGGAGAAGGGCCCTAAGCGTACCTCATCCCACAGATACAACTAGGTAACACATCAGTATAAATAACTCAGAAAATGACCCAAAGACTGGCAGAACAAACTAGAAAACTAAATGTAGAGAAGAAGTCACATCAAAGAGGGTAGGAAAGGTGGAGAGTTTGTGGGGAACAAAAGAGACCCTAGGACTATCTTTGGGAGTGTGCTAAGAGGAAACAGCATGGAAGCCCACAGAGATAAAGCATAGGAGCAGCGGTTTGAAAATTGCCTGGCGGGATTTTCATGTAGGCGGGAGCGTTATTTACTAATCTCAAAGCATGTTCCTGAGGGAAAAGAACCTTGGGAGACTCCTCCAGGAACAAAGGAGCTGGCAGGCACCTT
This sequence comes from Crocuta crocuta, assembly GCF_008692635.1. Lineage (NCBI taxonomy): Eukaryota > Metazoa > Chordata > Mammalia > Carnivora > Hyaenidae > Crocuta > Crocuta crocuta. Next base: position 6,945,488 of record NW_027528977.1, on the reverse strand, counting down.
CCCCCGCTCCCCCAGCATAAGCAGCTGGAACCAGCTGTGAGAACCTGCAGGAACCAGTTCAGCACCAACATTCCCTACCTAAGTTGCTTGCACCACAACCTGCCCAACAGCATTTCAGTGGATCTGCCTTCTCCAGCCGGGATGGCCTCAGTCCAGATGCTGCAGGCCCCTACCCCAGAAGACCAGCCCAAATCTTGCAAACACGAGGCACCTTGTCCACATGTGCTTTGTGGGTCTGCCCGATCCCACCCAGCCAGACTTGGTCCTAGCAGGAGCAGCAGGAGCAGCAGCAGCAGATCCCCTCTCACAGAGGACTAGTGCACAAACCTTGCTAAAACTGCATGCCCCGCCCCCAAGCATGTTGGGGTTTACCCCCTCCAACACACTTTTGGTGGGAGCCCATTCAAACCAGGGCCACAAGCCTGGTAGTGTGCAAACAACGCTGAAAGGAACCTGCACCACTACAAAGTAACTCCTGCCCTGGGAAGAGGGAAAGATAACCACACACACCAATCAGACTATGGCCCCAGCAGTGGCCTGGGGGAAAATAGCTGGTCTGATTGCAGGCCCTTCCCACCAACAAAACTTCTCAAGGAACAACACAGGGAAAACACCCTGCAGTTGGTGCTAGTGCATCTCTGGCAAACATGTGTTATGACTAAACTTAAGCCCAAGGTAGCCTCAGACTAGTCCACTAACACCACAGGGAACAAACATTGGCCATGATGGGCAAAGAGCCACTGCAGGTGCTTGGACTGAAGGCAAAAGTGGCTCAGCCACAACAGCAGGGTACATGCAACACAGTAGGAGACACCCATGAAGTGCCAGGTTCTGGTAAAAAAAAAAAAAAAGTTGGGGACTCTGCACTGCAACTGCTATAGGACCTCTTCTTCATAAGGCTACTATTTTCAAGAGCAGGTGATTTAGTTGACTTTCCAAACACATAGAAAAAGACACAGAGAGTGAGACAAAATGAAGAGTCAAAAGAATATGTCCCAAATGAAAGAACAGGACAAAACCTCAGTATAAGACCTAAGTGAAATGAAGGTAAGTAATATTGCCTCATTGAGAATGTAAAGTAATGATCATAAGGATACTTACTGGACTTGAGAAAATAGTGGAGGGCATCAGTAATGCCTTAACAAAAGAAATAAAAAAAAAATCAAAGATGTAGAACACAATAAATGAAAGTGAAAATACACTAAATGGAATAAATAGAAGACTAGAAAAAGCAAAAGAACACATCAGTGACCTGGATGACAGACAAGTCATGACAGAGTAATGGAAAGCAATCAAGTTGTACATGAGAGGAAAAAAACTACACAAAATAAGAATAGACAAGAAACAGAAATACCACCAAGTATAATAACATTCACATTATAGGGATTTTAGAAGGAGAAAATAGAGAAAGGGGGCAGAGAACATATCTGAAGAAATAATAGCTGAAAGTGTCCTGCATCTGGGGAAAAACACAAATTCAAATCCAGGAGGCACAGGAATTCCATGAAAAATTAACCCAAGGAAACCCTCACCAAGACACATAGTAATTAAAATGGCAAAGTGTAGTGATAAAAAGGGAATTTTAAAAGCAGCAAGAGAGGGAAAAAGTTACAAAGAAGGGAACCCCATAAGCCTATCAGCTGAGTTTTCAGTAGAATTTTGCAGGCCAGAAGGTACTGGCATAATATGTTCAAAATGCTGAAAGGGAAAAATCTGCGTCCAAGAATACTCTATCTAGCAAGGCTATCCTTTAGAATAGAAGGAGAGATAAAGAGTTTCCCAGACAAACAAAGGTCAAAGGAATTCATCACCACTACAAGAAATGTTAAAAGGACCTCTCTGAGTAGAAAGGAAACATTATAAATAACAGCAAGAAAAGCAGAAAGCATAAAAGCAGTAAAATTAAGTATATCTGTAAAACTAAGTCAAGGGACTCACAAAATAAAAGGATGTAAATTATGACATCATATATTTACAGTATAGAGGTGAGAGGACAGAGGAATAGGTTCAAACTTAGGTGATCATCAACTGAACACAGACTGCTATATGCAGAAGACATTATACACAACCTTAATAGTAACCACAAATCAAAAGCCAGTGATAGGTATGCAAAAATAAGGAGAATGGGATCTAAGTATATCACCAAAGAAAGACAACTTACCATGAGAGAAGAGAACAGGGAAGAAAGAAACAGGGAAAAACTACAAAAATGACCACAAAACAAGTAATAAAATGGCAATAATACATATCTATCAATAATTAGTTTGAATGTAAATGGACAAAATGCACCAATCAACAGATATAGGAACGGATAAAAAAGCAAGACCCAACTATATACTACCTATAAGAGATTCATTTCAGACTTAAAAATATATGCAGGTTAAAAGTGAAAATTAATGTGAAAAGAAGGCTAGGGTAGCAATATTTACATTGGACAAAAAAGACTAAAACAAGGAGTAACAGGAGAAAAAGAGGAAGATATACTGCAGGTTAATATTTATGCACTCAACATGAAAGCACCCAAATACCTAAAACAATTAATAACAAACATAAAGGAAGTAATTGACAGTAATACCTGACTTTTATCAAAGGGAAGATTATCCACACAGAAAATCAACAAGAAAATAGTGGCTTTGAATGACATATTGGACTAGATGGATTTAAAGATATATTCAGAACATTCCATCCTAAGACAACAGAACACACATTTTATTCAAATGCACACAGAACATTCTCAGAATAGATCACATTAGGCCACAAATCTGAGCAAATTCAAAGAGATCAAAGTCATACTATGCATATTTTCAACCATGACACTATGAAATTAGAAATGAACCACAAGAAAAAATCTGGAAAAAACACAAATACATGGACGTTAAATAGCATGCTACTAAACAGTGAATGGGCCAACCAAGAAATCAAAGAAGAAATAAACAATACATGGTAACAAATGAAAATGAAAACACAATGGTCCAAAATCTTTGGGATGTAGCAAAAGCAGTTTTAAAAAGAGATTTTATAGTAATACAGGCTTACCTCAAGAAGAAATAAAAATGCCAACCTAGCCTTACACTTAAAAGAGCTAGAAAAAGAACAAGTAAAAGAGAAAAGCAGGAGGAAGGAAATAATAGAGTACAGCAGAAAAAAATGATATAGAAACTAAAAAACAAAAACAAAACAACAAAGTAATATAGAATAGATCAATGAAAACAGGAGCTAATTCTTTGAAAAGATCAATAAAGTTGATAAACCTTTAACCATATTCATTAAAGAAAAAAGGAGAGAGGGAGGGAGGGATGGAGGATAGGGAGAGGGAGACAGAGAGAGAAGGAGAACCCAAGTAAGCAAAACCAGAAATGAAAGAGGAGAAAAAACAACTGACACCAGAGAAATACAAAGGATTATAAGAGAATGTCATGATAAATTATATGCCAACAAATTGCCAAACAAGAAGAAATGGATAAATTCATAGAGACACATAACTCCTAAAATGGAATCAAGAAGAAATAGAAAATTTCTATTTGTGATTATCAGCAATGAAGCTGAATCAAAAAACTCTCAACAAACAAAATTCCAGGACCAGATGGCTTCACAGGTGAATTCTACCTAACATTTAAAGAAGAGTTCATACCTATTCTTCTTAAACTATTCCAAATGTAGAAAAGGAAAGAAAGCTTCCAAACTCATTCTATTAGGCGAGCATTTCCCTGATACCAAAATCAGATAAAGATACTACAAAAAAGGGAAAGTACAGGCCACTATCTCTGATGAACACAGATGCAAAAATACTCAATAAATATTAGCAAACTAAATCCAACAATAGATTTAAAAAATCATTCACCATGATCAAATGCGATTTATTCCTGGATGCAAGGGTGGGTCAATGTTCACAAATGAATCAAAATGATACATCACATCAATAGAACAAAAGGTAAAAACCATATGATCCTTTTAATAGATGTAGACAAAGCATTTGACAAAGTACAACAGTAATTTATCATAAACATTCTCCACAAAATAGGTTTAGAGAAAACCTACCTCAAGATAATAAAGGCCATGTATGAAAACCCGACAGCTAACATCATCCTCAATGGTGAAACACTAAGAGCTTCTTCTCCCCTAAGGTTAGGAACAAGACAATACTGGCCACTCTCACCACTTTTATTCAACATAGTACTGGAAGTCCTAGCCATAGCAATCAGACAAGAAAAAAGAGAAAGCATCTCAACTGGTAAAGAAGAAGTAAAGCTTTCATTATTTGCAGATGACAAAATACTCTACATATAAAACCCTAAAGATCCCACCAAATATCTACTAAACCTGATAAATTAATTCAGTAAGGTCACAGGATACAAAATCAATATACACATATCTGTTGCATTTCTAATAATGAAGCAGCAGAAAGAGAAATTAAGAGAATAAACCCATTTACAATTGCACCAAAAATAACAAAATACCTAGGACTAAACTTAGCCAAGGAGGTGAAAGATCTGTATTCTGAAACTGTAAAACATTGGTGAAAGGAACGGAAGATGACACAAACATATGGAAAAACATTCACGCCCATGGATTGGAAGAACAAAAATATTGTTAAAATGTCCCTACTACTTAAGAGAATCTACAGATTTAATTAAATCCCTCTCAAAATACCAATATCACTTTTCACAGAACCAGTACTAAAAATCCTAAGATTTGTATGGACACTAAATAGCCAAAGCAATCCTAAAAAAAGGAATGTCATAATTCCAGATTTTAAGTTATATTAGAAAGCTGTAGTTATCAAAACAGTATGGTACTAGTACAGAAATAGACACATAGGTTAATAGAACAAAACAGAGAGCCCAGAAACAAATTCATGATTATATGGTCAATTAATCTTTGATAAAGGAGGCAAAAATATGCATTGGAAAAAAGACAGTCTCTTCAGGAAATGGTGTTGGGGAAACTGGAAAGCCATATGCAAAAGAATGAAAATGGACTGCTTTCTTACACCATACACAAAAATAAACTCAAAATGAATTAAAGACCTAAGTATGGGACCTGATACCATTAAAATCCTCAAAGAGAGCAGAGGCAGTAATTTCTCTGACATAAGCCAAAACAACATTTTTTTAGATATGTCTCCTGAGGCAATAAAATAAAAAATAAACTTTAAGTACTACGTCAAAATAAAAATCTTCTAAACAGCAAACAACCAGCAAAACTAAAAGACAACCTACTGAATGAGAGAAGATATTTGTAAATGACATATCTGATACAGGGTTTGTATCCAAGATACATAAAGAATTTATGTAAAATGACACTGAGAATAAAATAAAATATCAAATTGAAAATGGGCAGAAGAAGTTAACAAACATTTCTCCAAAGAAGACATACAAATGGCTAATACACACATGAAAAGAGGCTTAACATCACTCATCATCAGGGAAATGCAAATCAAAACCACAAGGAGATATCACGTCCTACCCGGCAGTATGGCTAAAATAAAAAACACAAAACAAGTATTGGTGAAAATGTGGAGAAAAATGAACTTCATGCACTGTTGGTGGAAATTCAAACCGGTGTAGCCTCTGTAGAAAACAGTATGGAGGTTCCCCAAAAAATTAATAACTGTCACATGACTCAGTAAGTGCACTACTGGACCTTTATTAAGAAGAGAGCAACACTAATTCGAAAAGATATATGTAGCCCTCTGTTTATTGGAGCATTATTTATGATAGATAAATTATGGAAGCAGTCCAAGTGTCCAGTGATAGGTGGATGAAGCAGAAGCAGTGTATATTTACAATGGAATAATACTCAGCCACAAAAAGGAAGGAAATCTTGCCATTTGCAACAACGTGGGTAGAGTATAGAGAGTATAATGCTAAGTGAAGTAAGCCAGTCAGATAAAGGCAAGTATCATATGATTTCACTCATATGTAGAATTTAAGAACCAAAACATGAACAAAGGAAAAAAACCAGACAACCCAAAAATCAGACTCTTAACTATAGAGAACAGTTACCAGAGGGAAGATGGGTAGAGATCCTTGAAATAAACGAAATAGACTGAGAATACTCTTACCATGATGAGCACTGTGTAAATCATGGAATTGTTAAATAACTGTATTGTATACCTGAAACTAATAAAACACTGTATGCTAACTACACTGAAATTAACATTTAAAGAAGAGAATGTATTGATTTCCTAGATTTGTATAATTTTAAAACAGGCTGAGCTTCATTTTTGCCCTGCCCCAAGATAACTAGCAGAAAGAGTTTCTCAAAGAAGATCCAAGTGGTTTTATAAAATTTCAGAAAATTTTCTCTTTATATTTAAAATATATTATTAAACTAAATTTGCATTCTTGCAACATATATATGAAACCTACATATATAGATGGATATAGAGAGTCTAAACATTATGCACCAATCTGATGTATGCATTCCTTTATTAATTCATTTCGCTAATATTTATTTGCGGTCTGCTGAATTCCAGATACTCTTAGGAATGGTGGATATATCAATGAATCAATTAATGTGAAAGAAAATATTGTATTTTATGTATTAAAAATATATAGGTCTACATATATAAAACAAGTAATAAAAACATGATATAATTCCAGATAGGAATAAGTGAGGATAACAATAAAGCTGGTAGGGACAGAGTAATAAGGGAAAGTCTGTTTCAGATGGAGTCATCATGGATGAACTTTCTAAGGATGTTGGCAAAACTGAAACAAAGACCATTCATTTCATTCTAATTTCCTGAGGGAAGGGCACTGCAGTTTTAACAGCAAGTAAAAATGCCTGAGGTGGTCATTCACACTTTGCTAAATATTTCTTCTTTTCCTCCCTTCTAGGCACATGGTAGCCTTGTATTTTCTGGCACTTTTAGGTTATGATGGGTCATATAGCAAATTCTGGCCAACAAATTGTAGAAAGAAAGGAGTGTCACTTCTGGACTGAAGTATTTACTTGTTGGATTAATAACTTATAGTGTTTCATTTTTTTCCTTTTTAGAATAATAATTAACAATGGTCAAGATATTGGGTCTTCTCTCACCTTCATTATCTTTTAATAAAAATGATGGACCTAATGTTTTAAGAGTTTTAGATTTTTGGAGTTATTACATTACTGCAGAATAACCCAACCTATCCTGATGGGATTGGAGTGAGTTAGTATGTTCAAAGAAAAGCAAGGAACCTGCTGAGGCTGGAGAAGAGTAGGTTCCAGAGACATGGGAAGGAGACGTAGTTAGAAGTAAATTTGGGCCATATCATGTAGAACTATGAAAGCCATGATTCTAGTTTTAGAATTTTTACTGAGTGGTGGGAAATTATTACAGGGAGATGATGAAGCAAACAACTTTAGTCTAATCTGTAATTAGATTAGACTGTGAAACTTACGTTAACAAATATAATAATTTCTTCTGTGAAGATGTTATTTAATTCACCAAAGGTTTAATACGCTTTGCTGAGAACTTATCAAATTATAAAATAGTGATTTAGGAGCTGAAAAGATTTCAACTTGAACCCAACATTTTGGATATGTTGTAACATAAAACAAGGATGAATCTAAGTATTTTTCCATTGGAAACATTTAGAAATTTATAAAATGTATGAAACTAACTTAATAAAAGTAAAACCAAACAACAAAACTTAAAATTGACTCAAGTGTCTTAAAACTTTGTTCAAAGTTATAAATAAAAAATATGCATAACCTTATGCTGCAGAGTGATGCTGTTTGTATTACTGTTGCTCTATTCAAAAAAGAGTTTGACTACTTTATCTTTTCTTTTCAGTAAGAAAGGCATGTATTGATCATATCAATGGCTGTGATTTCTTTAACACAAGCAGAGAGGCATAATATGTAATAGGGGCACCATGAAGCTCATAATGTGTGCATGTACGTGCTTCAGTGGCTTTCATTCACTTTATAGCTTCCATATCAATGGCAAGGAAAATAGGTTTGATTGGATTTGGCAGTAGCTTTCCTCTAACAATACTTTCAGGAGATGGGATTGCTTGGAGTTGAATTCTCAATCATTTCCTGGTCTAAGAAGCAAGATAAAACAATGTCTCCAGCATCAAATGTAGTTAGTTCTTCTATTCCCTTGTATTTTTAATGTTAAAATCATAGTTCTCTGTGCAAAGAATTGATAAATACTATTCTTTCTCACATACACACTAATATCCTTGAAAACTAAGTGAATTTGTTTGACAACTTATTTCTCTGTCTCTGAGATCAAAGCAGTAAGGTAATATTACAATTTGATAACAGGAATAATATTTTGAAATAATTATTACAGACTGTGGGTTTTATTCTTCCCTCCTTCTCCCATATCACGTTCCTTCACCATCATTTTAATATTATAGTACTCAGATGGATGGCACACTCCCATGTCCACATCAGCATTATTCACCATAGCCAAAAGACAGAAGCAACCCAAGTGTCCACTGATAGATGAATAAACAAACTGTGTTTTATACATAGAATGGAAGAGTATTCATCATTAAAAAGGAAGGTACCCTGGAATATGCTAAATTTCAGAGAGGAAGAGAAAGAATAGGTAGCAAGGGCTAAAGGATACCCAACAGAGGCATGGGTGATACAGAAAGTTATCTCTAAGATATTCTCAAAATCAAACCTTTTGAAAACAATGAACCTCTTCCAGAAAGCTAAGTCCAGCTCGAGAAATAGCAACTCTGGCTGCAAATATAGTGACCAGGGATGTGCCATTTTCCACTGATGCCAAGAAGCACTTTTATTTCACATCTTAACATCTCGAGATTGTAATGTTTCCTATAATTGATGGTGTACTACAATTGCTGTCAGCCAAACAACAGTTATGACACAGGTATCAGCCTTAGTCCATTCCCAAACTTGATCACTACCAACCTTACTTCACTTGGTCTGTGTGCATTTTTGGTTCTGTACAAGTTGTGTTGCCTTGCTATCTAAAATGTCTTGTAAAAGATTAAACTATGGGGGCACAGTTGGTTAAGCGTCTGACTTCAGCTCAGGTCATGATCTAATGGTCTGTGAATTGAAGCCCCACACCAGGTTCTGTACTGACAGCTCGGAGCCTGGAGTCTGCTTCAGATTCTGTGTCTCCCTCTCTCTCTGCCCCTCCCAGCTCGCTTGCTCTCGCTCTCTCTCTCTCTCTCTCTCCCCGCCTCTCTCTAATATAAAAAAAACATTAAAAATTTAAAAAATAGATTAGACTATGGTTTAGCACTGAAACAAACGTTAGCTTGTGTTCAGGAAGACACAGAAACAGAACAGCAGAGTATAAACTGGATGTTAGTGAAACAAATGTTTGTTATTGGAAGAATACCTACAACTCCATGTTTGTTTGCAAAACAACAACAAAGTGATTTAAGGACTTTAAAAGGAAGATACACATAAAAGAAGAAGCCATGTAACGTCTTGTCACTGAGTTTGTTTGTTAGCTATTGCAACAATAATGTCCCATAACAGCATCCCCAAACTCAGTGATTAAACAAAACTTATTATTATCATGCCTGTGTCTGAAGATCAGCTGAGGTTCAGCTGGCTTACATGGCAGTTACTTAGACAGCTCAGCTTTTCATGTTTCTGCTCTACATGTTGTATGGTTATAACAAAGTTTCTTTATCCATTCCCCTGTTCATCAATGCTTCCAATTTTAGTGATAGATACTCTCATACTAGACATTTTGTAAACAAATATTTTCATTTCTCCAGGTAGATAACCCAAAGTATAATGCTTAGGTCATAGATAATGAAAGTTGAACTACATAAGAACAACTCAAATGTGTTAGTTGGTGTATAACTTTAGTCACCCCAGCAATGTATGAGGGTTCTACTTGTTCAGTATGTTCATCAGTACTTGGAAGAATCAGTTATTCTGCCATCTTTTGGCTTGTTATCATCCTTACAGTTATTTCTTTTATATGTAATGTGTCTTTTTTTCCCCCCTCTGGATGTTTTAAAATTTTTTCCCTTCTTTTTGGCTTTTAGCAACTTTACTCTGTATCCCTTGGTGTGGTTTTCTTTATTCTACTTGAGTTTTGTTACTTGGGGTTTGTTAAGCTTTGCCATCTGTAGATTGATATCTTTTGTTAAACTTGAAAAAATTTTGGCCATTATTTGCAAAACATGTTTTCTGCCTCATTCTTTTTTTTCCCTTCTTCTAGGACTACAAGTGCACACATTTTAGATAGTTTATTAGTTTCAGAAGTTAAACATGCTCTGTTTATTTTTTCTACCTTTTCTTCTGTTATGAACTTCAGTTAGAAATTCTCTACTGAAGAGCTTTAGTAACACTATCCAATTTGCTTTAATACTCCTACAATGAAATTTTGTTTTGAGATATGATAAACTGCAATTTTAGAAATTGAATTTGATTATTTTAGAATTTCCATATCTCCCAAAATATTTCATCTCTTTAGCCATTTTGTTGATCTTTTCCCATAAATTCTTTAACTTGTTTTTTATAATTATGCTAGGTTCTGGAGCTGCTAATTCTGGTACATGAAGCACCTCTGTTTACATTATTGACTTTTTTTCACTTAGTAATGAGACCTATTTTTTTCTTACATCACATATCACGTTATTACATTCTGAATAATGTGTGTAAAAAGCAATATAAACTTTTCAATTCAAATTTTGCTTCTTCGCCAGAGAATGCCAGCCAGTGACCTTTGCCAGTTCAGGTGAGGGTACTGGTATTAAAAATCTTCATCGAGTCAAACTAAACTAGAAATCACAGCTTTAGTTATGGAGTTCACCTGTGATTAGCCCTGTACCAGTTCTACTGTATAGTCACTGCCTTTTTTTAGCTTGCCCAGATTTCAACTGTGAAAAAGATGGGGTTCAGTTTAAGGCATTTTTGTTTGGATTCAACTTTGGCAGTGCTCCGGGATCCAAGACACAGAAGAATATGTGAGCTCTTTCTGCTAATCAGCCCCTCCTCCATGGCTGAATTCTTAGTAACATTCAGAGAGGTAGACTTGTATGACTGAGCTAACTGTTCTTTGTTTGGACTCTTCCAGATTTGAACATCTCCTGCCATCAGTATCATGTAAAACTTAGCTATTTTCTCTTTGCCCCTGCAGAGTCTCTTCACCTACTGCAGACCCGTATCTCCATCCACCCTTATCCGGACCAACAACTATCCCTCAGGTAGAGAAGCTGCTATGGGACTCTGTTCAACTAGGCAGCACTTGCTTGCTCTAGAATTCAGTTCATTAAGCCTTTATTATATCTTCTGTTCTTCATTATCCTCTTGGGAAATGATGTTTACTTAATCCGCCTTGTTGATTTTGCTCTTACTATGTTTCAGAAAGATTCTCTGGTTATTTTTCACATGAACTACAAGTGGAAGATAATATTCACCTTTGAACTTATATTTGTATTCATAGTTTTATGCTATTTTTCACAAAATTTTCCCCAAAGTGAATAAGCTTTAGGGCTCAAATACCTACATCTCTCTTGAAGGAATTAAAACACTTCATTCAGGAACACATGAGGGGCTCCCATTGGTTAAGGAATCTGATGCTTGATTTCAAAATCAGGTCATGATCTCACAGTTCCTGAGTCTGAGCACTGCCTCAGGCTCTGCGCTGATAGCACCGAGCCTGCTTAGGATCCTCTCTCTGGGCACCCCTGCCCCTCAAAATAAATAAACAAATTTTAAAAATTAAAAAAACACTTCATTCACAGTGCAATTAAAATTTTGTTAAAGTAATCTCTACCCCATTGTAGGGCTTGAACTGACATCCCCAAGATCAAGAGTTGCATGTTCTACTGACTGAGCCAGCCAGATGCCCTCACAGTGCAGTTTTTAAAATCAAGGAGACATTAAAACAGACACAAAATAAATCCTAAATGACATCTGCATCAAACACTTTTTTCTCCTGCTCCACCATCTTTCACCTTCTCTTCTGCCACTTTATGCCCCCCTCTTTTTACTCAAGAATCAGAAATAAAGGTAAGGGTAAGAGCTCAAAACAAAGCAGAGTGGGATCAGAAAGCAAAGGAGAAGCCATGTTGGAGGCAAAGAATTTGGGTAGATTTTAGAGAAAGAAAAAGAATTTTGTGGTATACTTACAAGTTAAGCCTCTAGCAAATTTAGATGTTGAAATTAAATTCATATATTCCATGTTACTGCATTCCATTTTTGACACATAAAGGGGGCAAGATGGCAGAGAAGGTGGGTGGGTTCGCAGTCCACAGGGAGTGTGGCAGAAAGACCGGTGGAGAGGGAAAGGTAAGGTTATTGTGGTCAAGAGGCAAATTGGAAGGAAGGTGAATGCATGGAAAAGTCCTGCACCCAACCCACAAGCCTCATCAGTGTTTTGATTTTGTACATAATTCTTCCCTGCCTCTCCTATCTCCCAGCTTAGAGGATTTGCTTAAAGTTACAGCCAAGCCCCGCTCAATACATTCCCCTCCCCCACACCTTCCTTCCTCACTCCCAGCCCGCACCACACACAGTGGGAAAGCAGTTTAGAGATCTCTCAGCTCTCCCTCACAGGCCCAAGCTGTACACTGATCACTTCCAGCTTACTACTTTTTAAAGAGTTTTGAATTATATTAAAAATAGGGGTTCATGCTAATATACTAAATTCAACTCAGTTTTGAGTTCATCAGCCCAAATCCCTATGTATTTCTATTGTAATTCTTCCCTCCAGCATAAATAATTCCTCTTCTTTTAACAAATCTGTGCAGCCAGTCTGCAGCTCATAAGCTTTAGATATTCTTTGATATCATTTTTTAAATCTCCTGAGCCATGAATGGTCCCTGGCAGCTCTCTGCCAAGGAATTGTTTTAGTTTCTGACAATCTATGGATAGCTGAAACTACACAGATCAAAGTAAGAATATGGACATCCTCAGTTATCCCAGCAAATCCTGAGGGGAAACATGTGTTCTATCCTGAGTCACCACCATAGATTAGTAGGTTTTATCTAGCTGAGAGTGATGGTAAAGAAGACCATGCACATTGGGAGAAAACTCCAATACATTCTGACACTTAGCTCGATTCATCTGCCTTATGGTAGTTTAAGTAGACTTTCTAATTCTATGCATAGTACAAGACATTCATTACTTAAAATTTTCTCTGGATTCAAATACCAAGACTGAACCTTTTCTATTTATACAAGGAGCTTGGACTCTTTCTGTGAGGAGTCAGGTTGACAGCATATGATTTTATAACCATGAAAGGCAATCAGTAGAGAATGTGTCAAAAGCACCAAGTGAGTCATCTTATTTTTCTTTATATCAAAACGTCACAGATTTGAAGACATTAGAAGTCATCTGCTTGATTATGGTGAACAGATCCTGTAGTGGGATGGAAATATTCATTTGCAGCTTAGGTCTGTGAGGGAGAGCTGAGAGATCTCTAAACTGCTTTCCCACTGTGTGTGGTGTGGGCTGGGAGTGAGGAGGAAAGGTGTGGGAGAGGGGAATATATTGAGCGGGGCTTGGCTGTAACTTTAAGCAAATCCTCTAAGCTGGGAGATAGGAGAGGCAGGGAAGAATTATGTACAAAATCAAAACACTGATGAGGCTTGTGGGTTGGGTGCAGGACTTTTCCATGCATTCACTTTCCTTCCTATTTTGCCTCTTGACCACAATAACCTTACCTTTCCCTCTCCACCGGTCTTTCTGCCACACTCCCTGTGGACTGCGAACCCACCCCCCTTCTCTGCCATCTTGCCCTCTTTATGTGTCAAAATGAAATGCAGTAATATGGAATATATGAATTTAATTTCAACATCTAAATTTGCTAGAGGCTTAACTTGTAAGTATACCACAAAATTCTTTTTCTTTCTCTAAAATCTACCCAAATTCTTTGCCTCCAACATGGCTTCTCCTTTGCTTTCTGATCCCACTCTGCTTTGTTTTGAGCTCTTACCCTTACCTTTATTTCTGATTCTTGAGTAAAAAGAGGGGGCATAAAGTGGCAGAAGAGAAGGTGAAAGATGGTGGAGCAGGAGAAAAAAGTGTTTGATGCAGATGTCATTTAGGATTTATTTTGTGTCTGTTTTAATGTCTCCTTGATTTTAAAAACTGCACTGTGAATGATGTGTTTAATTATTTCAGGAGAAATGTAGGTATTTGATCCCTAAAGCTCAATTTGGGGGGAGTTTTTCTTAAAATAATATAAAACTATGAGTACAAATGTAAGTTCAGAATGTGTCAAGAGAACAAGGTGAGTCATCTCATATTTCTTTCTGTCAAAACAGTGCAGAATTAAAAGACATCAGAAATCATCTGCTAGATGGTAGTGAACAGATACTATAGTAGGAATAAGCTGTATTCTGGCAACTATTCCCTTTTTCTTCTGGTCATAGGTATCTAAATTTTCTTTTGCAACATTACTTCTGCTTCATTGTCTGTAGCTTTGTTGAGACTATCAATCAAGGTATACTGCCTTCCTTCTTTTAGAAACAAGTGTCATTCACTCCAGACCATCTGGGTATCTGAACTTTGGGTCTTGAGTTAATGGATAGGAGAATAAAAACCAAAAAAACCTTTGGAGATGTTACTTGTCATCAGCAGTGTGTTAATAAAACTGTCCATGAGTTAATAAAACTGTCCATGAGTTAATAAAACTCACCATGGCCTTCCACCTTCTCTGAGGTGTATCTGTTTCCATCTTGCTGGGCCTGGTTCTCTTCAGTCCTCTGACTGTAGTTCCATCCCATATCCTTCTAATAAATTTCCTTTAATTAAACTAGCCAGGGTCATATTGTTTGCACCAGAGAAAACCACTCCCACAAATGTGACAAGTTAGTGAGATGGTAGATGATTTTAAGACTAATTAGCTACTCCATAATATGTCTCTGCTTTCCTAAGAGCACAAATATTTACTTTAGTATTTAGATACAATTTCTGAAAAAGCTATTTAAGTAGAAGTTGATACTTTGTGGGACTGCAACAAGATGCGAAAAATTTCATCAGGAAGCAATCTAAAGCAGCAACAGCAATCTTCTATGTGGAGAAAATGATGGATCAGTAAGGTAAGACAGTGCTTGTGTTCCTAAATCCAGAAGGGTTTAGAACTGGAATTGCAAACTAAAGTATCTTTAGGGAATGAGCAAGGTTGCAACTGAATGAGTCATCTGTGATACTCACTTCCACAAAGAAATAATACAGTCCACTTTTATTCTTCAGCTTCCTTACGTCTTTTCATTTTCTACCTCTGATGGAGGCGTGCCTAAGGACAGAGTGCTTGACTCTAAGGAGAACATCAATGCCAGTGCAATGGCAAATCACAACTGAAACTCACCCTCATTTTCAGAGAAACAATAGAACGTAAGGATTCAGNAGATCTTTTCTGTGTGATGTATGGGCGCGAGTGCAAGTACGGAGCTCCTTACTTCTCCGCCATCTTGCCAGCCACCTCCTCAGCTCTTTTTTTAAACATTTTTAATGTTTATTTTTGAGAGAGAGAGAGCAAGTGAGTGTGAGCAGGGGAGGGGCGGAAAGAGAGAGAGAGAGGAGGGAGAGAGAGAGAGAAAGGGAGACACAGAATGAGAAGCATGCCCCAGGCTCTGAGCTGTCAGCACAGAGCCCCACATGAAGCTCAAACTCACAGACCGGGTGATTGTGACCTGAGCTGAAGTTGGATGCTTAACTGACTGAGCCACCCAGGCACCCCTCCTCATCTCTTTTCATTGCTGCTTTTCAGGAGGGCTAGCTGAGTAGTACTAGATATTCTGATATTTTTTTTTAAAAAAGTGGTCAAGAATATTGATGTATATTTGAAATATACAATAATCTGTTTATTATATGTTGCTGACGAATATGATTTTTAAAATATGGGTGGATTCTATTCTTGACCTATACTAGAAGCTAGGCTATGATAATTTATATAGATTTGAGACATATAAAACACTTATGCAGACATTTTTGAGGAATGTGGCATAATAGAAGAACCCTAAGCTCACCTTATCCCATAGACACAACCAGTAACACCCATACCCATGTAAATAACCCAGAAAATGACCCAAAGACTGGCAAAACAGACTCTTCATAGCTACATATTGAAGAGGCTACATCAAAGAGGGTTGGAGGGGCAGAGACATGGTGAGAAATCAAATAGATCCATAGAACTGTTCACAGGAGGGAGGGATGCCTTGAGCACAGAGAAATGAACCCTCACACCAAGCAGCCCAGGGACAGGAAAGCCAGAGGGGAGAGGAATCCCTGTAACACTTGGCTCTGAAAACAAGAAGGACATAATTCTGCAAGTTCCTACAATCATCAGGGCTTAATACTTGGATCTTTAAAACGCAGTGGGTTTGGCTCTGGGAGAGCCAGG
The DNA here is from genome assembly GCF_008692635.1 of Crocuta crocuta. NCBI lineage: Eukaryota > Metazoa > Chordata > Mammalia > Carnivora > Hyaenidae > Crocuta > Crocuta crocuta. The sequence continues at coordinate 6,929,194 of NW_027528977.1, read as the reverse complement.
AGGGTGAGAGGAAATGGAGTTTCTGTCCTTAAAGAGACAGCTTAACAAACAGCCTTGCTGAAACACAGCATAAAAGCAGCAGTTTGAAAAATGCCTGGAGAATATGGGAGGGAGATTTGTTTGCTAATCTCAGAGTGTGTGCTGGGGTGGCAGGGATCTTTGGGAAACTTCAGGAACAAAGGAGCTGGCAGGCACCAATGCTCTAATTTGCCCCAGCCTAGGTATAGACACCAGGAGCAACACTCTCCACCTAACTTGCTAACAGTGCACCACTGTGTTCTCCTGTGGACACACTCCTCCATCCAGACCTTCTGCTCCAGCTCTTCTCCCATAGCAGATTCGTGCAAACTGCAAACACTGTGTGCATCCCCACATGTCCCAATGCATATCCACACCCTCCAACCTGGCAAGACTCAACAGGAGTTTTGGAGTTTGGGAGGTTTCAGGTCCCCTCCAGCAGGGTCTTGCTGCACTGCATGCCTGCCCCCAAATTCTCCTTTGGACACCCCCCAACCCTGGGAGTTTTCTAAAGCAGTTGGCAGTTTTCTAAAGCAGTTTCAGGTCTCCTTCCACAGCAGATCTACTGAAATCTTGCTAACATCATGTCCCTTGGCCTCATGTTTTATTGTGGACCTGCCCTCTCCAATATGCCCTTGGTCAGAGTGCATCCAGAGAGGTGCCACAAGGGTGGAAGCAGCCTTTATAGAGACCAGCACCCAAAATGATTCCTATCCCAGGAAGAAGGAAAAATAACCACAAAAAACAGTCCAACTGTAGCCCCAGCAATGGGCTTTGGGCATACACTGGGTCTGACTGCAGGCCCTGCCCAACAACAAAAGCTTCTTAGGGGACAACACAGTGAAAACACCCTACAGTTTGACACTACCACATTTCTGGCAAATGCGCGGTCTGACTCAACTCAAGCCCAAAGCAACCCCAGACTGGCCTACTAACAACATGGAGATCAAATCATGCCCACAACAGGCAAAGAGAGCCATCACAGAGGACTGGATCAAAGGCAAAAGGAACTCAGCCCCAAAAGCAGGATGTATATAACACACAAAGAAGACATCCTTGAAGCTCCAGGTTCTGGGAAACAGGGGACATTGCACTGCAGGGCAATACAGGGCCTCTTCTTCATACAGGCACTACTTTCAAGAGAAGGAGATGTAAATGGCATTCCCAACACATAGAAACAGACACACAGAGTTAAAAAAGTGAGGATACAGAGGGCTATGTCTCACATTAAAGAACAGGACAAAATCACATCAAGAGACCTAAACATGACAGAGTTAAGTAACATGCCTCTCAGAGAATCTAAAGTAATGATCATAAAGATATTCAATGGACTTGAAAGACCATAGGGGCTCAGTGAGACCCTCAACAAAGACATAAAAAATGTGAAAAAAAAATCAGAGCTGAATTCAATAAGTGAAATAAAAATACACTAGATGGAACAGTGGAAGGCTAGATGAAGCAAAAGAACTGCATCCAGCAGACTGGATGACAAAGTAATAGAAAGCAATCAAGCTGTACAGGAGGGAGAAAAAATATGCAAAATAAGAATAGACAGGAAACTTAGCAACACCACCAAGAGTAATAATATTTGCATTACAGGAATCCCAGAAGGAGAAGAGAGAGAAAAAGGGGCAGAAAATGTATCTGAAGAAATAAGAGCTGAAAATGTCGTGAATCCGGGGAAAAACACAAATTCAAATCCAGGAGGCACAGGAATTCCATGAAAAATCAACACAAGGATACCCACACCAAGACACACAGTAATTAAAATGGCAAAGTGTAGTGATAAATAGGGAATTTTAAAAGCAGGAAGAGGAAAAAAGAAGTAACATAGAGGAGAAACCCCATAGGCATATCAGCTGAGTTTTCAGCTGAAATTTTATAGGCCAGAAGGTATTGGTATAATATGTTCAAAATGCTGAAAGGGAAAAATATGCATCCAAGAATACTCTATCCAGCAAGGCTATCACTCAGAATAGAAGGAGAGATAAAGAGTTTCCCAGACAAACAAAGGTCAAAGGAATTTATCACCACTAAACCAACCCCTACAAGAAATGTTAAAAGGGACTCTGAGTAGAGAGCAAAGACCATAAATAACAGTAAGAAAAGCAGGAAGTGTAAAAGCAATAAAATCAAGACGTCTTTAACAATATGTCAAGGGACTCACAAAACAAAAGAATTTAAATTATGACACCATATACCTAAAATGGAGGGTGGGGGGGAATAAGAATGGGTTAAACTTAAGCGGCTATCCACTTGATATAGACTGCTATATGCAGATGTTATATACAAACATAATGGTAACCACAAACCAAAAACCAGTGACAGATATGCAATAAATAAAGAGAAAGAAATCCAGGTATACCACTGAAGAAAGCCAACACATCATGAGAGAGGAGAGCAAGGACAGAAAGGAACAGATAAAACTACAAAAATGACCAGAAAACAAGTAACAAAATGGCAATCATACCTCTCAACAATTACTTTGAATGTAAATGGACTAAATGTTCCAATCAAAAGACATAGGGTGGAGGAATGGATAAAAAAGCAAGATTGATCCATATGCTGCCCGTAAGAGACTCATTTCAGACCTAAAGACATGCAGTTGAAAGTGAGGGGATGGAGAAACATTTAGCATGCAAATTAATGTGAAAAGAAAGCTAGGGTAGCAATATTTATATTGGACAAAAAAGACTTTAAAACAAAGACAGGAGCAAGAGAAAAAGAAGGAAACTATATAATTACAAAGGGGATAATCAACAACACAAGAAACGACAGGTGTTGGCAAGGGTGTGGAGAAAGGGGAACCTTTTTGCACTGTTGGTAGGTATCCAAACCAATGCAGCCACTCTGGAAAACAGTACAGATTCTCTCAAAAAGTGAAAAATAGAACTCCCCTATTATCTAGCAATTGTACTACTAGGAATTTACCCAAAGAATACAAAAATACTAANAAAAAAAAAAATGAAATTTTGCCATTTGCAACAATATGGATAGGGTGGGAGAGTATTACGCAAAATGAAATAAGATGGTCAGAGAAAGACGAATACCTATGATTTCACTCATATGTAGAATTTAAAAGACAAAACAAACAAGCAAAGGAAAAAAAAAGAGGGGGATGGCAAACCAAGAAATAGACTTAATTATAGAGAAAAACTGAGGTGAGGTGGGTGGAGGATGAGTTAAATAGGTGAGGGGGATTAAGGAGTGCACTTGTGATAAGCCCTGGGTGTTGCATGGAAATGTTGAATCACTATATTGTTAAGCCTGAAACTAATATTACACTGAATGTTAACAACTGGAATTTAAATTCAAAAAAACAAAAAAATACATGGTGACAAACGAAAACGAAAACACAGTGTTCCAAAATCTTTGGGATGCAGCAAAAAGCAGTTCTAAGAAGTAAGTTTATAGCAATACAGGCCTACCTCAAGAAGCAAGAAAAATATCAAACAACCGAAACTTACACCTAAAGGAGGTAGAGAAAGAACAAACAAAATCCAAAGCAGTAGAAGGAAGTAAATAATAAAGAGTAGATCAGAAATAAACAATATAGAAACTAAAAAAAATAATACAAGAGATCAATGAAATCAGGAGCTGGTTCTTCAAAAAAATCAACAAAATGATAAACCTTTAGCCAGATTCATAAAAAAAAGAAGAAAGAGATGGAGAAGGAGAAGGAGGGAGAGAGGGGACTCAAATAAACAAAGTCAGAAATGAAAGAGGACACTATAGAACAAGTGACACCACAGAAATATAAAGCATTATAGGACAATGATTCCCAGCAATGAAAATGAATCAATAAAAAAAACCCAAAAAAACTCTCAACAAACAAAACTGAGACCAGATGGCTTCACAGGTGAATTCTATAAACATTTAAAGAAGAGCTAATACCTATTTTTCTCAAACTGCTTCAAACAATAGGAAAAAAGGAAAGCTTGTAAATTCATTCTATTAGGCAAGCATTAAGCTGATACCAAAACCAAAGATATTAGAATAAAACAGATGTATGGCCAAATCTCTGATGAACACAGATGCAAAAATCTTCAACAACAAAATATTAGCAAACTGAATCCACCAGTACATTAAAAAAATCATTCACCATGATCATGTGGGATTTACTTCTGGGGTGCAAGGTGGTTCAATATTCACAAATCAATCAATATGATACATTATATCAACAAAACAAAGTATAAACTATATAATTGTTTCAAGAGATGCAGAAAAAGCATTTCCAAAGTACAACATCCATTTATGATTATAAACCTTCAACACAGGGTACATACTTCAACATAGTAAAGGCAATATATGAAAAACCCATAGCTAACATCATACTCAAAGGTGAAAAACAGGTCTTTTTCCCCAAAACACAATGAGATATCACCTCACATCTATCATGGAGAAAACATAACCTTCATGTACTTTTGGTGGGAATGCAAACTGGTGCAGCCATTGTGGAAAACAGTATGGAGTTTCCTCAAAAAATTATAAATACAATTATCATATGATTCAGTAATCCTACTGTTGGGTATTTACACAAAGAATATGAAAACACCAATTTGAAAGGATATATGCACCCCTATGTTTAGTGCAGCATTACTTGTGGTGTTTATACACACACACACACACACACACACATACACACATACACACACATACATATAATGGAATATTAATCAGCCACAAAAAAGAATGAAATCTTGCCATTTGCAGTAACATGGATGGATCTAGACAACATAACACTAAGTGAGGTAAGTCAGAGAAAGACAAATAGTGTATGAGTTCACTCATATATGGAATTTAAGAAAGAAAACAAACAAAGGAAAAAAGAGACAAAGCAAAATACAGATTCTTAACTATAGAGAACTAATGGTTACCAGAAGGGAGGGAATTGGGGAGATGGATAAAATAGGTAAAGGACGTTAACAATACAAGCAGCATGATGAGCATTGAGTAATGTATAGAAGTATTGAACTACTATATTGTTACACCTAAAAGTAAGATAACACTGTAAGTCAACTATACTGGAATTTAAAAAACAAAAAAATAAAAGACAATTAAAAAACACTTATTAAGCACACTGGAGCAAACAAAAAATAATTTTTTGTATCAAACTCGTAAGCTAGAACAAGCCACCACGGGCATGTAATAAATCCTGAAGGGTTACCTGACGGGATACGGGATTTTTCAGGGCCCAGCAGATAATGGAGGATAAGCAGAGATGGGGTGGAGGAGTCTGTTGCAAAGAGCTTGGGAGGACATATTGATGCACTTTGCTAGGCCAGACAGGTAAATCAAGACTTGGTTGGTAAATAGTTTGGTCATCCTGTTATAATATATAGAAATAAATGAAAGAAACCTAAATATTGATATTCCAAATTTACAAAGCCTATTCATCTTAGATCCTGAAAGTGCCCAAAGCTGAAAAAAGAATGTTGCTTTCCTATCAAGTTGCTTTTAGACTACTGCATTTTACTTCATGGGTTACCTAGAAAAATGAATCACTGTTTTGCCACTGAGCATCTTCAAACAAAGAAGAGAATAAGATTGACATCACTGTTCAGATCCATTAGTCAACCTACAGTGGCTTTGGACAGGTAGTTTCCAAAATACATCAGCCTCATTTACACCCAACAGCAACAATAGACAGTGAGCTTTTTTCTACTGTGGCATGATGCTCCCAAACACTAAGACATAAAGTGGTTTTTGACACACATTGCTTTTAGGAAAAAGATTGGAAGTAGGAGGTAAAATAAAAGAATATATGTCTATATACTAATGATTGCAGAGAGGAAAGAAACAATCCAACTTTACCTAGGGCTACATTAAAATAATTGAAGAAACAAAAGAATACAGTAGGGCATGAACTAGGATGATAAACAGTGATCTCAAAAGGTGTGCCACCTTGGTCTGTACGTGTCCAAGAAAGTAGAAAATTCTGCTTATTCTTGGCGATTTTTGTTCTAATAAAAGTTATCACACTATTTATTGGTTTCAAGTAGTTCGTTCCTTCTAGCCCTGTCATCCTGTATACCATAACATAATTAATTTGGATTCTGGAAACATACTCCTGAAAATGGAATAATTGGTAATTTGACTTTTCCTGGTCACTGATGCACTCAGCAAGATGTGCTTCACCTATAGTTGACCTGGATTAATCCAGGCTTCCATTATTGCAGTGAAATATGCCAGGTCTCTGAGTGTAAACTTGATTCCTAATTAATACAGAAAAATAACATGTTACTTATTAGAGCATATAATAGGCAATGTGGCAGGTAATATGTTCATTACCTCATTTAGTTTCTAATTCTCACATCAAAATATCAACTAAATCATGACATATCATTTCTACTTTTACATTTGAGAAAACCAAGATTAAAAGAAGTTAAATAATTGGTTTAAAATCATGCATTTTATAGGGGGAACATCCAGAATATGATCTTCAGCCTGCCTATTCTAAATCATGCATTCTTCACTCATCTATATTGGCCTAAGGAAGAGTGAATGAGAGCTGACAGATGAGAGAACTGTTGTAAATGCGATAGTCAACATTCAGCTATTTATCATAGCAAACGGCTAAGAAAGGTGGGCCACAGGCTGCATGAAAAGACTTCCCTTTGTAGAGTGCATCCCAGGACTTAAGGGCAATGATTATTTTGTGTATGTTTCCACTTCACCCCTACAAATTACACAACTTAGTGGTCTTTTATCAAAAGCAGTCTGATGAAGGTGCACGGATCAAACATTAGTGTCAATAAGTGTGGGGAGTCTGGAGAAAATAGACTAATCCTTGGACTGGGAGTATTCGCAAAATTCAGTAGTGGTTTTAGAACATCTAGAAAGAAAGGTCCTAGGGGTAGGCATGTGATTTAAAAAAAAAAAAAAGAGCAAACCAGGGAATTTGTCTTGAATCTGCTCTTGTCTGAAAACAACACTGGTTACTGTGTGTTGTTTTGGAGTCATTTTAGGGGCTGATGGAAATCGCAAAGAGCTAAAATGCTGCAGAGCCCACATCCCACTCCAGTGACTCAAAAGGCAGAGCAGAGGGGGGATTCAGAGGTCACAGAGGGTGGGGAGGACAGCGGCAAGATAACTTGGAGATGGCTTTCAGATTAGCAGGAATGGGTTCAGATGGATTTTGCAAGAAGGATCAAGTGGGTATTGGGAGAGCAATGGACAAGGCCTGAGAAGGCCCTGACATACAATTGCATTATTTCCAGGGATGGAGTAAAGGAGGAAGAAGCGATGGAGCCATGGTTGGTTAGGCAGTGAGAAACAAACCTCCTGAGGGTGGTCCGAAATACTGAGAATGACCAGGACTATCAGAGAAATATGCTGCCTATGCAGTGTGGAGAAATCTGAGTAGTGCTGAGGCAAAGAGGCAACCAGAGGGAATTTTGGCAAAGTGTAAGTCAGTCATGAGAGGATAAAGCAGTATCTGTGGAAAATATGTTGTTTTAATGTTCTAAATGGGGTTGAGGCAGAAGGGACTCAAGATCATTTTTGTTTCTCTTCTTCATGCCTCCTTTTCTTTATAAAATCTATCCTCTTCCACCATAAATATTTTTTAAAAATTAACCAATAAAAATATCTTGAATTTTCTGTGGCCACAGTGTCTCCCAGAAATTAGGCATATTTTCCAAAGTTTTAAAAGAAAAAACAACATCAAATTTAAAAAAAAAAAAAAAATGGGGGCACATGGGTGTCTCAGTCAATTAAGGGTCCCACTTCGGCTCCAGTCATGATCTCATGGCTCGAGAGTTGGAGCCTGGCTTGGGAGCTCTATGCTGACAGCTCAGAGGTTGGAGCCTCCTTCAAATTCTGTGTTTTCCCTTCTCTTTGCCCCTCCCTGGCTCATGCTCTGTCTTTCTCTCGTTCAAAAATAAATAAACATTAAACTTTTTTTTAAACAAATAAAAACTAAAAAGCTTATTTTATTAAAGTTTTGGAGTAGAGTTAACAAATAGGTCTGGGCTCTGAAGGTTCATTCTCATCTGCATGCCGCCACTGCTCACTGTTACAAGAATGCAGCTTTACACCTTCTTCAGGAAGAATCTTTATTCCTGCTGACAGAAGGATTGATGGCCGTGCTCAGAAGAAAGTCAATTGTCACAAAAAGTTTACTTCCTACAGTTGTCTTCTCTTTCTTTATGCCTTCTAAGTTTTTTTTTTTTCCACTTTTCTGGATTAAATGGTGTGTTGCTCAGGATTATTCATGATAGACCACAGAAACTGCTAGATTAAGCAGAATGGGCTGAAGATTTTTGTAGTTCACAGAATCTTTGGAAGATTGAGGAAAAGGCTCTAGCCCTCTGCCCACACTGTGTAATGAGCCACAGAGCTTCTGCTACTTCTGCCGCAATAGAAACCACCACTACAGCGGCCTGCACTGGAACCATGCGGCTTCTACTCCTGTTTTTAAAATCTTTTGTTTATTAATTTATGTTTGCTAAGACAGGTGGATAGCTTATATTCTTTTTGTCTTTTCAAACAACAACCCCAGTGACTACAGTTACTGTTCATTGGAGAATTTCCATGAAGTGGGAAGAAATCTCATATTTAGAGGTCTGATGAGAGATTAAGGAATCATTTTGAATTTCCTGACTTAATGTAGCCATGTGGATACATAGGTCTGGCAATTTTAGCATGTGGATCTGCTCAGTGACATCACATCTTCTTACATGCTTTACAAATTCATTTAGCACAAAATTAAAACAGAGTAATTGGTGTGTGACATGAGTAGTCATGGCTTATGAAGTAGCTTGTACAACCTATCTGGAGCAAAAAGCAAGGAAGCCTCGCTCATATGCTCAAACATGCAGCTGCCTTGGGCATCTCAGAACCTACATGCAACCCCTTCACAAACATTTCGGAGTCTGTGACTCAAGGTCAAAAGCCATTGTTTTAGGGGCACCTGGGTGGCATAGTCCATTAGGTGTCAGACTCTTGATTTCAGCTCAGGTCATGATCTTATGGTTTATAAGACTGAGCCCTGAATCAGGCTCTGTGCTGACAGCATGGAGTCTGCTTGGGATTCTCTCTCCCCCTCTCTCTCTGGCCCTCTGCTGCACACACACACACTCACTCTAACTCAAAATAAATAAATAAACTTTAAAAAGAAAAAGAACCCGTTGTCTTAGAAAGGTGTTAGAAGCCAACATGTCAGTTGCAAGACACAAAAATATTGAAATAAGGATTAAGAAGATCCTTAGAAAAGGATTAAGACCTCTTCCTTTTCAAGGGAGAGAATAAGACTTATTTTAGAATCGGTTATTGTTTAATATAGTAAAATCCTTTTTTTTGAGAGATAAAATTCAAAAGAATTAATACAAATTCAGAAGAAAAAGCTACTGTGGAAATTTAATCCTGAAGATGTCATTTGTTTCAAATACTTAACCTCAGTATCATTAGATTAAAAGAACAATTAATGACCTATCTCAGACAAAAGCACTGGTAAAACTGTGGCTTAAATAAAATATGCTCTATTTTTAACCAATCATAAATTTATGGAGGGCTTCTTAAGGACTCAGAATACTTGGTCTATGTCTTTAAGAAACTTTACCTCTGGAGGGAAATAAGGTTAACATACATGAAACTACTAGCAAAAAAAGAGAAGTAAATTTTCATTCATACTATGAGAGCCAGATTGATAAGCAACAGGCAAAATTTGACATTACAAGACATATTCAAGGTGTAAATTAAAATATAATTTATTGCATGGAATATCTTAAAGACTAAAATTTTATGCTCTTCCCAAGGCAGAGTCATTCAGAGATAACTTCTTGAATATTTAGGCATTGCCTTCATGGCAAAAATAACTTTCTAAGGTTGAAAAATAAGAGGTAGAAGGGAAAAGAGTTATATCACTCTCAGTGTGACGGCCATCTTTATACCAACAGTATCAATTCCCAGAAACCTCATCAAATATGTTCTTCAAGCAGGGACTCTGATCTCAAGTATCTCTTATTACTCTTCCATAAGTCTCTACCTGATAGACTGACCTCATAGGAATATTTTGTATCTCTGAACAAAGATACATGGTCCTAGTTCAAAGGTATAAATGAGGAATGTCTTAGGAATATGGCTGTTTTTACAGCTTCTAGAGGTTGCTCACATTCCTTAGCTCATAACCCTGCATCCCTCCCACCTCCCCCTCTATCAACTTATTTCCAGTTTTCTAACGTTAACCTTCTGCTTTCTTCTCATAAGAATCCTTTGTGATTACACTGATAATCCAGGATAATCTCCCCATCTCAAGAGTCTTAATTTAATTACATTTGCCAATTCCCTTTTGTGGTATAAGGTAAGATATTCATAGGTTCCTGCTATTAAAATATGGACATTTTAAGGGGGGCATTATTTGGCTTACCACATTAGGCACCATTAACCATTTGTGACCTTGGTCTTTTTCTTATTTCAGTTTGTTTCACACATTAGCAACAATTCTGACTTCAATTTTTCCTTGTGAATAGAAGAATGTGGATCCATTTTTTTCCTTTTACACAGATTTGTGATTATGTAATGGCAGCATTTTCTAGGATATACACAGGTGAGAGCCATCATATCCTTGAAGCAGTGGGAAGATAAAAACAAGAGAGGTGAAATTAGCTAAAGCTTGGGAATAGGGTAACTTGAAAATGGTGTATTAATTAAATAGTGTTTAATTAATAAAATGCTTGGAGATAATTTGTGAATTTCATTTAGTAGATGCACCTGTCCCTTTTTCTGTGAATAATTAAAAGGTGACAGTCCATGAAAATACACAGCCTCTCTTACGGTGAACTGTATTCACCTGAGGTGACAAGTTACTGAGAGAAGAAAATATCAACCACGGTTTTATATTTTTAAAACAATAATTTGCTCTTAGTCCACACAGAAGCAACATGCTGTGCAAAATTATACATCATGTAGCAACAGCTGAGAAGTCAACATATATCACTATCGATGCTGCCTCTATAAAGCCCCCAAAATTACCATATCTAACAATAATTTTCACTTGAACAGAAAGAAAAGGGGACACAGGAAGAAACCAACTTCTTCTTATAAATGGTTGGTTTAACACGTAGTGAACAAATTGATGTGTAAATTGGCTTTGATGAATGCTTGTGTTAAACGTGGTTATTTATTATGAGTTCCATTACATAAATTGGTTGCAAAATTATAACAAATGTTCTTTATTAATCTTACCTTCTCTGTGGCTAGAGAATGACTCAAGGCAATTATCTTTCATGGACTTCAGCATCATTAGTGCTGATGTGCTGAGGAGGGCAGACAAGTTCTAATAATACACCGAAAAGAGAAACATGCCTTTTCTTTGCTTCTTACATGGAGAGATGTTATTTCTCAATACAGTTTCCTTCATCTCCAATTAAATCCTTCAAGTTGTTAGTTTCTGGTATTTTTGCAGTAACAGCAGCTGTAGGTGTAAGAAATATCTTACATATTATGTTCTTTATGGTATGACATTTGAAATTTAAACAGATGGCACAGATTCTAGTCTTAAGGAATTTAGAGTTTGCCTAAGATGGCACAGGTGCTCTCAGGCCACATTTGGCTACTTGGTAGGAGCTTCAAGCATTTGCTCTGTGGTCCAGTGACAGATTGCAGAGCTGTCTTACTGTTTTCCTCTTCAGTGTGGGATATAAATAACTTGAAGATAGTAGCTTTCTGGGAAAGGAAAAGAAGTATTTCTTCCAAGTACACTTTTACAGCCTAACACTCAACCAGGATCAAAGAGTTAAAGAGTTATCCCAGTAGATGCCTTCAAGTTACCTCTTAGCTATCAGGAGCCGTTTTTTCTTTTTCCCCCAGTTGTGAGTTTTTCAGCTCCCTGTTTCTCATCTTTCTCTCCTCTAAAAACTGTTCTTGCCTTTGTTCATTCCCCTGTTATATCCCTAAGAGGGGAAAAACCAAAAGGGAAGAAAAAGAATTTATTCTGCTTATTATAGATCTCAAAAGATTGAAGATGGGGTTAAATGGTGCAGGTGATTCACGATTATATAAAATAACAAAAATATCAGTGCAAACTTGTCATCTGGAGAAGTCACAGTTAGATGGTAAGCCTGCATTTTTTTCACTAATGAATGTTTACTGAGCACCAATGATAGGTGAACCTCTCAGCTAGGGGCTGGGTGCTAAAGGTTGAGGGGGCAGCAATGGAGAGAGAGAAAGTTTATTGTACCAGAAATGATAACCAGAAAACTAGTATCCAAACACTGCCTCGTCTTGATGCCAATTGCTAATCACCGATATGAATGCCTATAAAATAAGTTAGAATTAGGTTCAGTAATAAAAGAGAATATGCAGCAAATTAAACAAGATACAAGTTATTTAATTTATTTTTTTGTCTCACTGAGGTGAATATCTGCATAGGCAAAGGCTGTATGAGGCTCTTTTTATCTTGCTACACTACCAGGTATGTCCTCTTTTACTAAATTAACTTCATGGTGCAAAAAGATTGCATCAGCTTCAGATCTCATGTCAGCAGAATTTGAGTTAGCAGAACAGGGAAAAGGAGGGGGAAAGAGCATGCTCCCTCTCTCACTCTTTAAGAATATTTGCTGGAAGTTGCACATCTTCCATGTACATATAATTGGCCAGATCTAGCCATGAGAGAGACCAGGAGACAGAGCCTTCGCCCCAACTGGTCACATGCCCAGTAAATATTGTGTGTTCTGGGACTTTCAGTTTCTATTCAGGATGTAGAATGCTGTCAAGAGCATTTCTTTTGCACTTATAACAGTAACAGCAGGAGCAACAACAAAAAAAAAAACAAATAATCTGAAAATGAATAACTTTTTTTGACCCCAGCAGAGAAGTGATGATTACCAACTAAACTGAAATCCAAGGACTACATTCAACAAGAGTTAGAACATGAACACTTGCTTACCTAAGGCAGATGTTATCTGTCACAGGTAAGAATGCAACTTAATTCCTTAATGAGTTGCTAGAAGCCAACTGTGGTTTGGCCAGTATAAAGAACCCCTGGATGATAAAAAAACAAAAAGAACTTGCATTCATCACAGGATTTTCTGCAAAGGACCAGGTTCTCACACAAGAGAACTAAAAATGTAGGCCTTATGATGTATTCCTGAAGAAATAAGGGCAGTTGGGGGGAAAACACAGGTCATTCTCCCCTGTATGTTATATGAAATAGAAGGCTTATGCTGTTTGAGGGAGAGAAATAAAACCTGATGCCCCAAATCATTGATGAAAACCCACTGATGCTGGGGGAAGGGAATAAAACAAAACCCTATATACTTGAAACAGGGATGAAAATACCTGCTGGGATCAGACCTGCAGCTAAGAGTGAATAAGATCACCGAGAAAGACCTACCCCAAGACTCAGGAACATAGTATCTGCAAGGAATGACACTTAAACAAAACAACAGTGGTCTACTGCTTGATAGGGGCAAGAGCATGCAAAGAGACCCTTTCTGAGGCATAGTGCAAAGGGAAGGCCAAAAATTGAGGATGGAGCAGATGTTGAAGAAAAACCCTCTGGTAAACCAGCCCATATGCTCAATAGAGAGTAATCCTGGATGATTGAAGCTTATTAAACCAAGAGTAATACTAGAAACAATTCTAAAATCCAGCAACTCTAAAATTTATAACAACAATGACCCAACCACTCCCACCACACAGAGACACCGACACACACCAAACAAAGCCTAAGAAAAGGAGATATGTGTCCATTTCCAGCCTTTTAGGTTTTTACCTCAGACTCCTCTCCCACACAAGATGGCCAACTTCATCTTTTAACAAAAAATTATAAGGTATGTAAAGCAAGTAAAAACAAACTTCTGTCAAGAGACAAGGCAATCAATAGAATTAGACTCAGATATGATACTGATGTTGTAAATAACTATTAGGGAATTTAAAATAAATATTATGAATATGGTAAAAGCTCTACAGGAAAAGGTGAGCAATATGATGACCACATAAGTAATTCAGCAGAGTGAGAAAATATAAGAAATAAACATAAATACTAATGAATCACTAAATTCTACTCCTAAAACAAATAATATCCTATATGTTAACTAGCATGAATTTGAATTAAAAAAATAAATCCTAGATATGAAAAGCAGAGTAACTGTGTTCAATGGTCTTATCAGAGACTTGATATAGCTGAGTAGAAGAAACAATGAATTTGAAGGGGAGTCAATATAAATGACTTAATGTAAAACACAAAGAAAATTGGAGAAGGAGAGAAAACACAGACCACAGGAAATATTTAAAGAAATAGTTGTCAAAATTTTCCAAAATTAATGACATACACAAAATGTGAGCTCCAAGAATTTCAAGTGAGAGAACAATAAGCAGGATAAATACAAAAATAAACCAACAAATAAATAAGCAGAAAAACAAACGAAGACACTTAGGTATATTGTATTTAAACTGCTGAAAACCAAGGACAAAGAGAAAATCTTGAAGGTAATAAGAAATAAAGGACATATCATATACCAAGGGGAATTACATATATAATAATTAAAGGCTTCTTGTGAGAAACTATTCAAACTGTAAGCAAATGGAGTTACATGTTTTTAAGTGGTAAAAGTAAAAAAAGTCCTGTCAACTAGGAATTCAATATCTAGTTAAAACGACTTTCAAAAGCAAAAAAGAAATAAAGGCCTTTCTGAAGCAAAAAATTAACAAATTAATAGCATGAAGATCAACACTAAAAGAAATGTTAAAGGTTAGAAGGAGTATGATACCCAATGGAACTGAGGTCTGTACAAGGACATGAAGTGGACTGGAAATATATTAAATGTAGTTAAAGATTATTTTGTCTTATTTTTTAATTGGCCATAAAAGAGAAATGGATGTCTAAAACAAACATAATAACAAAGTATTGTGTTTTTATAGTATATATATAAAACAGTAAAATATATGATAAAAAATAGCACAGAAAATGAAAGGAAGGAATTGGGAATATACTATTGTAAGGACCTTACACTATTGTGAAATCATAATAAATTATTTGATGTATATTATAAAATTCTAGGGTAACCACTAAAATATTAAAAAAGAGTATAAATAATAAGCAAATAGTTGTGATAAAATGGAATAACAAACATTTTTAAAAGGCAGTAAGGGAAAAATAACAAAGAGCAAAGTTCAAAAGATGGAACAAATAGGAAATAGATGATAGTCTTTAATCTACATATATCAATAATACTTTAAAGGTAAACTGCCTAAAAACATCAAGTAAAAGACAAAAAAATGTTACATTTGATTAAAAAAGCAAGTTCTAATTATACGCTATCTATGGCAAGTCAATTTTAGTTATAAAAACATAGGTTAAAAGTTAAAAAAAAAAGAAAAAAGATATTCCATGTAAATACTAATCAAAAGGAAGCTAAAGTAGCTATATTATCAGCAAAGAATAAAGAGATATATCACATGATTAAGAACATAAAGGAGCTGTTCTTCAAGAATTGGATATTCATGTATAACAAATAAAATATGTGAAGCAAAATGTGCTGAAACTGAAAAACAAAAATGGCAAATCCAGAATTACATCTGAATACTTCAACACTTATCCTTCAATAGTTGATAGAACAAGGAAACAAAATCAGTGACGATGTAGAATGTCTGGAGAACACTATCAATAACATCACCTGACATTTCTAGAACTTTCTACCCAGTTACAGCAGAATATAATTCTTCTCAGTGCATGTGGAACATTCCTCAAAATAGACCGTATTTTGCACTATAAAACAAACCTCAACAAATTTAAATAAGTAAAATTACTCAAAGGACATTCTCATACCATCAGAGAACTAACTAGAAATCAGTAAGAAAAAGCTAGAAAATCACAAGATTTAGAGAAATTCAATAACTCACTTCTAATTAGGTATCCCATTTTTATTGAAAGAGGGAAAATGAGACAATAAGCAGTGTGTTCTAGGTACAGACATACAAATGCACTGATTATATTGACAGATTGACTCCATGTTAAGTCATCAGGGCAAAAGTTTTTAATGCAGTTGTTATAAACTCAATGTTGCGCCCTCCAAAATTTGTATATTGAAGCCACCTGACCGGAGATTGGGGCTTCGGGAGGTAATTAGGTTTAGATGAGGTCATGAGTGAGGGGCCCCCCCGGGGTGGGATTAATGTCCTTGTAAAAAGAAGAGATCCCAGGACACCCTGTCCCTCTGTCTGTTTCTTTCTCTCATTATGTGAGGACACAGTGAGAAAGTAGCTGTCTGTAAACCAGGACATGGGCCCTTATCAGGAATCCCAGCTGGTATCTTTATCTTGGATTTCCCAGCCTCCAGAAGTGTGAGAAATAAATGTCTGTTATATAAGCCACCCAGTCCATGGTATTTCACCATAGCAGACTGAATTGAAGAGGGAGTCAACACCCCAATTCAGTCCACCAAGATTTCCTTTTAGCAAGATGCTAGACTTTGTAACCTCTCCTGTTCTTTCTGCTCATTGACCCATTTTAGCAAGATTTTGTTTCCTTAATCTATGTACCCATCCCTCTCCTGCCCCTGAGTGCTGACCCAGTCCTCTTGTGGGAGGTAAAGAGGTGGGAGAGTAACTGAAACATCGGGCTGCCATAGTAGCTAGCAACCTCAACTAATTCAGTAATACCACCTAGAGAATGGTTTCAGTATCAGGAATTCCTCACACACACAAGTCCAAAAGGCTAATTAGTAGGTCAGACCAGACAATGTGAGCTCTTTACCATTTCGCTAGTTGGGCTAATGATGCATATACCATAGGATGCATATGGAGGAGACACAGGGACATACATCATGCTCAGTATATCCCTTATGCATGAAAACGCTGTGTGTTTCTTTCATCCATCCGTCAAGTCCTTCTCCCCTTAATTTACTGCTCTATCCCATGCCCTAACTCCTGTAAACTCTACCTCAGTAATTCCTATTCTTTTGTGATTCTAACTGCAGTGTCCTCTGTACGCTTTTATCTTGACTTAATCTTTAAATAAATAATATAATAAATAAATCTCTATCTCATCTCTAAATTGACTTAACACCTTGATGATCAACACATGTTCTGACAAAAACAATTTCTTCTAATTCTATTGAATCAGTAGATTCTATTTTTATCAAGAAAATATATTTGCAATATCCCTTAATATGCTTGAGCACAGAATTATAACCTCTCTTTCTGAAACCTCCAACCAAATTTATTTCATTATTATTATTTAACCTAAGATCTGGGTATTCTTCATTATACTGTATTTCCTTTCCAACTGATACTATCCATTATTCTCTTAAAATTATTTGGGTAACATCTTTCTATCTTACCAGATGATAAGCTCTATAAAGGCATGAATAGTCACTTTTTTGTGTGCTCATTTTATCCCCAGTACCTGGAATGGCATGTTGACTCAATAAATAATTGTTGCAAGAATTAATGAATGAATGCAGAGTATGTCCCACAGAAATATTTCTCTCTTTCTCTCTCTCTCTCACACACACACACACACACACATACACAGGAGCCTCAGACCTTGCTAACAGACATGTAGCAGCCTTTCTCCAGCAGCATTTGACACAGTTATCTAATCATTTTCATCAGATATACCCATGCTTGTTAGCCTCAGGGCATACTTACAAGCAGTGCAGCAAAAAGGCAATCCCTGCCATGATAGTTTATTGCAAAGCAGAGGGAATAAAATAAAGCAAGCATGTAGTGCTACCCATACACAAGCTAATAAACAAACAAAAGGTCTAAACCACTGTGGCATCACTGTGACAGTGGTGTCTCAAAGAAACTCCATTGGCTCTAACTTCTGTCAGAGGCAATGAATGCATGTGGTGTGTGTGCTGTAATGGAGCTGGGGACAGACTGTGTCCAGTTTCTTGAAACTGTCAACATGCAAATGGCAGATGAATCTTCCCAAAGGTGACCATCGCCAGCATACAAATTCTCTGCTTTAGACTGGGATGTGGCCTTTGTGCTAGCATATAATTATCACCAAAGAAGATTATTAATTAAAATATCAACACAGCGTATTTTAAGATGAATTCAGAGTCCTGAGGCCAATAGGGTAGACAGAACTTTGTTCATGTTATATATAACTAGGTTCTAATATTCACAGTGGGTCTTTACTTTGGCTTTCCTGTGTCTCAGGAACAAGCCACTCACAAGGGAATATTTCAGTGCTGCCTTGGCCACTCCTCACTACTTACAATGGGATTCCATCTACTTCAAAATTTTCCTTAATGGCTGAAAAAAGACATGTTAGGGCCTAAAGAGTATACAAGAGGGATTAATAGCATATGATATGTCAAATTCAGTTCAGATTTCCCCATCCAAAAGATTTCATTTGGGACTGGACTGCAACCCTGAGCCAAGGTTGACCCATCCCAGAGAGCAGTAATAACAGGTCACTCTGCAAAGTGTGCAAGATGGCAGACTAGGACTTGTCCTCCAAACGGTCTTAGACAGTGAAAATCTGTCAAAAAATAATCCTTTTGGCCAAATATCTGGTCATTCTCTTCTATGTGGTGGGACTGTTTTGCAGCAAGATGATGTTTAGTCCAACAATTTTTATTCATCACTTCTGATGTTTAACAGAGATATGACAGTCACAGAATGTGCAAGAGGGAAGTAGCAAGGAAAGTGAGGAAGAGAAAGTGTTTTCAACATAAAAACTCAATTGACTATAGGACTGGTCAGCGGAGGCACAGTCATCTTTTATTTCTTAATGTTCCTGAAGACGGGAGATAAGAATCTGAAGAAGTCAGTCTTTCTCCCTCACAGGATGAATCCTTCTCTGGCAGATATACATACCTAACAAGAGTGCCAGAGTTTTTTCAGGGGGAGGGGATAGGATTATCATAGCAGATAAGTCTGACTTGCTCTTTACCTTTGTTGGCATTTTATTATGAGTTTCGCTGTGGCAAGAGAAAGGATGAACCAGAATTTCTGAATGGTGATAGCCAATGCCCCATTTATTTCTAGTGTCAGTGTTTTCCCAAGCTCCAGGGGAAGCATGGCGATCTTGAAACCTGTCTGATATTGGCATTTAGAAAAGAGCTTGACTCTTGCTCAATTTATAGTACATCTAGTCCTCTGAAAGGCTTATTCTAATGCAAGGTCATGCAAAATGTTTGTGTGCAATTGATGTTGAATTTTTATGCCAACTGAGCTTCATTTCAGAATTGAATGCATTTGTTAAAACAAACTTTACTTCTATTTCAGCACAAACTTTGTTCCCAGAGTTAGCAAGCATTTTAGGTTTGTTTCAAAAGAAAATGCTTTCAAACTCAACATCCCATGGTCATGGATGTATGAATTCTTTGCTTAGACGCACGTTGATTTAGTCTTTCCTGATGTTAGGAAAAAACACAAGCCCAATTGAATTATATCTCAACTACCTAGATGTCTTGAAAATCTTCTTTTGATGTTTCTGACATTGAACAGTTTCCCCTGCTTTGAGACTTCTTCCATCATCTCTTTTACTCTTCTCACTTCCATCATGATTAAGTTCACATGACCATAGGACTCATTCATTGTGATACTAACCACCCTAAACCACTGCCTTCCTTCAAACACCTTGCTCACTTTTACACTATCATCTCTCCTCTGCCTCTGCCTGCTTACCCATATACTGCATGCACTGCCTCAGCTACACTACTTGGAAGTCTTAGCTTCTATTTATTTTTATTTTCCATTACAAAACTGTTATCTGCATGGTCTCCAACCCCTTTGCACAAGATCTTCCTTCTTTGGGGTAAGGCCAAGTAGGGAAGTAAAGAAAGCTGTCTGCATTTGGAACCCAAGACTGAAAGACACAGTGACTCTTGCCCATATTTGCAGCACAGGGCATGAGGCAAGAAAACAATTGTTAAGGCCCACCTGGGAGAAAGTTCCAAGAGTCCAGTTGGTGACAGATAGCCAAAAGTTAATTGGGGGAAGGGAGTTTGACCTGTAGGCACTTGAAGATGTTGAGCGCTCAGAGAGTGTGAAAGGGACAAGATACAAATCTGATCCTGTGAACAAGAGCCCAGGGAATCTCATCAGAGGAGCTGGGTCACAGTATGCTACTGGGGTTTTCTAAACACACAAGAAGAGTATTATCGTGGATTGATTTTTATGGAATTTCATTGATTAAGGGAATCCATCTGTAAAAGGAGTGGCAGTGAAATTTAATCTGTCCTTCTCACTTTAATGGAATGTTAGATGAGTAAAACCACCTTGGGCTGAAGAGCTTAATCAGGATCTGTAAACATTTAAAGGAAGGAGGAGAAGGAAGAAAAAGACCATGGCTCCCTACGCTCTTGCCCCGCAGCTGCTAAAAGGGAAGCCTGTAGGCAAATGGAAATCAGAAAACATAACTAAACGAAATGTGCTCTTTGCTATCAAGTCCCTCTTTCACACTTCCTTTCTTTCTGTCCTTTCTGGCTTTCTTTACTTTCTTTAGAATTTCACTGTGAATTGATGTGCTGATGACAATTTCTGTGTTCTACTGGCCTGGGAGTCTAGGAGAAAAGAAGAAAGTACCAGATAACTGAGAGGACAGAAAATTATATAATGAAACACAAAGTAAAAGGAAACTACTGAAAATTTTGGGAATAGCTGAAATTGTGCAGTCTAATACTTCTCGGCCAGACACTTCTTATGGGCATTTTTATTCTTCCTTAAAAGGCAGAACGGGGCAGGCTTATTGCTTATGATGAATGTACATGGGATACATTCAGGTCTCTAAAGGCTGAATCTTTCCAGCAGGGACCTTTTTCAAGAAATTTTGAGGCTACGGCTAATGAGTCATCAAATGCTTTGCAGCATTTCAAACCACTCTTGTTTTGGGTCAGGGAGAAAAATAGCCCCTTTACAGAAGTGCAGAACCAGATTGGTTTGTCCTCCGGCAGCTGCTGAGAACTGTACAGGGACTCACCAGGAGACTCTGGAAGGGGCTTCCTCCCACCTGCTCCATCTCAGGGAGGTGTTGGGATCACAGAAGGCCTCCAGTGGAGTGTGTGCTTGATGTTAAGCCCTGAAGAGGGACTGTGCCAGATGCTGTTTCCTTCTGTACCGGGACCTATTCGTTTAAGCAGCAGCCGCCAAATCTAAAGGTTAAAAAAAAAAAAAAAAAAGCAGCCATTTTCATATCCAATATTCAATATCTACTTTAATTAAAATGGATATCTATTTAAATTATTTAAAGAAGGTGGCTCTTTGATCATGAGTGCTCATTTCCAAAGACTGAAGACAGAAGAACTCAGCCTCCTCAAGTCCTAATTAAAGGTGATAGCCTGAATTAGCATGTAACTACTTGCTATGTTTGTCACATCACTAGTAAAAGTAGTTTCAGTGTTCTTATTTTTCTTAAATAGATTGTTCCTTCTCAAGCAGAGAGCCCAAACTCTCCCTTCTCAGAAAGGGTGGTGGATCCTGTTGCAGTGGGGAAGATTCTAGAGGAATATGAATGGCAATAATTATTTGGAAGCAATGAAGTAATCACTGCTGAATTTCTTGAGCATTTTAAAACTCTTTCTTATTCTAATGTTTGTTCTAAGACTGATTATTCGATATCTGATGTCACTTACTTTTAACACAGCTGAATGGTTCTTGGTAACTCGGCAGCATTAAAATTTGCAACTTCTATCCTAATGAACCAATATTTGAGCAATTAAAAAAAAGAGACAAATCAATGAGATTGGTTCAGATTGTTCATTACTCCCATTGCAATCATATCAGCAAGGAAATCAGCTGTCTCACCACATGATATAACCTCCGTGGAGCTGGGACGTCTTAGGATACATCATCCATGAGGAGAAAGGAATTGTAAGCTGCATGTATTTTCTCTATAAGGCCTTGAAGTAGTATCCCATGGTGAGCGGAGGTTCCTGGGATATTAGAAGGGTGTATAGGACTCAGAGAACAAGAAGATGCTTTTTATTTGTTTTTGTGTGACCTGTGATTTCCAGTCCCATCCCCTGCCTAGAGAGCAATGGTTCTTTACTTCAACTGCCCAGCTTTATGGCCCTTCTTCTGGTAACAGGCCCGACTCTCAGGCCTCAGGCATGTGACTATGAACCAAGTCGAGTGACATCTTTCTGAACAGAACGGTTAGCACCAGGATATGTTATCAAAGTGAGCCAAAGTGGGGAGTGTTTTAAATGCCAGAGAAGTGGCCATTTCTCTCCAACTGGAGAGCTAAAGGAGAGAGAACGGAGAGTAGCAGAAAGTTATGTTTCTTCTGCTGAGAAGAGCTGAAAATTTATAAAAGCTGCAATGCAGGACAGAATCATAATTGTATCCGAGGCCCTAATTCCAGAAGTCCCAAAGGCCAGCTGCCTCCTGCTCCTTCTATAGTTTGATTATATGAGCCAACACAGTTCTCTTTTGTTTAAGCACATTTAGTTTTGGTCAGTTGCAACCAAAGACTTTGGACTAAAACAATGACTTCAGATAAAAGTGTCTCACCCTCCTGCTGCTTTGCATTTGAATTAAGTTTTATTTCCTCCAGCACATCAGCTCAGAATGGTATCTTGCTGTAAGTATATCTTGACAGTTTTCTTCTGCTTTGTGCTCCTTCTAGCTATCCTGGAAGTGGTGCAAGGGGTGAAGGCTATGCTTGTTTAGGTAAGGCCTGAGTTTTAAGCACCCACTGAGAAAGAGAACTTCTTTGTTTGTGGAGCAGACCCTACCAATGCCTTTCCCATATCCATCTGACCTTACTGTCTGGTGTGCTCCAGCCCCTTCTACCTACAAATATCTGTATCTCTGTGCCTAAAAATCTTCCCAAGCACTGCAGGGAGTCATTCTTCTCCTGTACATAAGGCTGGAAGTTCCAAAGAATTAACATTTTCAGAAGAAAGCCTCAACCAACGATGATTAAGAGTTGTGTAAACGCCTGAGGTCCCTGATGTCTTAGGGAGCACTACTTGAAGGAACATTTTGGTGATTTCTCAGTGTTTCTCCATAAAGCTGAGCTCCAGTTGCCCACTGTGGGGAATGACTTAATAATGCGCTCTTGATTGTCTTCCATCCCTTACATGTGTCTCTTCTCCACTCTCAACTAGTATTTTCTATGCTTCCAGAGTAATCCACCTGCACTTAGATGCTGGTTTTAGCATCTGCTTCTAGGAGAATTCAACCTAAAACAAAATTTAAGAACCAGAAGTAAAGAATTTCTTGTCCAGAGAATGTGGTTTGAGATTCTCAGGATAGTGATATGGAAGTTACATCTCCAAAAGTCAAGAAGTTTTCAGAAAATAAGGGAATAAAAGCTGGTTTTGTACCAGAAATAAGCTGTTGCTTAAATGGTCAAATGATTTTTGATGAGGGTAGCAAGACAATTCAACGGAGAAAGAATATTCCTTTCAAAAAATGATGCTGGGTCAACTAGATAGCCACTTACAGAATGAAAATAAAAGAAAATTTACTCCTATTTCATACCATATACAAAAATTAATTCAAAATGGAAAAGTTAAAGCTATAAAACTCTTAGAAGAAGGCATAAGTGTAAAGCCTTGAGATTTTGGATTAAGCAATGGTATTTTAGATATGGCACCAAAATCCAAACAGCAAAATAAAAAATAGATAAATTGGACTTCATAAAAATTAAAAACAAAAACCTATGTGCTTCAAAGAACATCATCAAGAAAAGGAAAAGGCAACACACAGGATGGGAAAAAATATTTGCAAATCATACACTTGATAAGAACTTCTATTCTGAGTTTAATTCTTACAACTCAAAAAATAAAAAGACAAATAACCCAATTTTAAAATGAGCCAAAGATTTAATAGATATCTCTCCAAAGGAGATAAACAAATGGCCAATAAGAAAAGATGTTCAAAATCATTAGTCATTGGGGAAATACAAATCAAAGCCACAAGGAGATTTTCATTGTGGTTTTCATACCCACTAAGATGGCTACTATCAAGAAGATGAACACTACACGTATTGGTGAAGATGTAGAGAAATTGAAACCGGCACACATTGTTTGTGGAAATGTAAAATGGTGCAGTCACTTTAGAAAATGGTTTGGCATTTTCTTGAAAAGATGAACACAGAGTTATGACCCAGCGATTCCATTTCTAGGTAAATACCTAAGAAAACTGTAAACATATGTCCATGCAGAAACATATACACAAATGTTCTCAGTACTATTATTTAAAATTATCCAACTGATAGTGCATAAACAGAATGTAGTAAAGAGAATATTGTTTGGTCCTATGAAAGGGATGGAAAACTGATGCATGCCAAAATATAAACTCTGAAAATACACAACATGAAAGAAGCCAGACACAAAAGGGCCATGTTGTATGATGCTATTTATATTAAATATCCAAAACTGAGTCAGAAAGTAGATTAGTGGTTGCCAGGGACTGGGGCTGGGGAGAGGCAAATGCTGAAAGACTGCTAATGGGACAGAATTTCTTTTTGGAGTAATGAAAATAGCCAGCAGTCATAGGAGGAAAAAAATGTTTAGATAGAGCTCTAAGAAATCAGAATGAAATTATCTAGGTAAATGATTGCTTGTGAATCAGATTTTTTAGCAGAGAATCTACATGAATGAAATTTCCAGGGAAAATGCAAGCTAATTCTAAGGGAAAAGATGTTTGTAGCTCTGCAGTCAGTTGATACAACTTAGAACTAATGTAAGTAAACTTGGATTCAAATCCTATACTGCTATTTACTAGCTATAGGCAAGCGAGTTGGCTTCTCTAAGATGCAATTCATTAATCTATTCTGTGATAATAATATTCTGGACTTATAGATGTGTTTTACCATGAATGTTGGATGAACAGATACTAGGTGCAGTCATGTTTGTGGTAATCGTGCCACAGTGAGTAGAAGACAAATAAACCCTCTTTCCTTATAGAGCTTACATGGTGGGGAAGAAGATGCTCAAGTAAAGTAAAGAAACAAGACAATTTTACACTGTGAAAAGTGCCCTAAGGGAAAGTAACAGGATATGTAGTGATGAGCAATGATGAGGTGAGGAACTGATTTTAGACCAGGTGGTCCAGAAAGGCTTCTCTGAAAATACAACATTTGAGAAAAGAACAGAAAAATAATGATCCAGCTATGCAAAAATATCCAGAAAACTTTCCAGGCAAAGACGACTCTGAAAATACCAAGACTATGGGAGAGAAGAGGGAAAGTCATGGGAAAAGAGAGAAAGAAGCGTATTTAAGAAAGATCTACCTGGCCAGAGTACATTGTGTGGGAAAGTCATCAGGTAGGCTGAGACTATATAGGTCCAGGGCTCAGATTCACTATAAGGAGCAAACAGGATCATATATGGAAAATGCTTAGCCTCCATGTTTAGCAAATGGTACTCATTATAACAGGGCACAATAAAGCCACTGTCCACGAACTTTATTTCCCTTAAGGGATGCAACAGAGTGTGATATGTCTGTGACATTCTTCTTCATGAAGACAACCAGGGAGATGACTTGATTGCTCTGGCCAGCAGGCCAGTAACCCCTTTCCTCCTTCTGGACTCTCTGTGTATTCCTCCCAGAATACAGACTCCATCAAAAGGGGACAGGCTTCTTAGGAGAGGAGCATGTAGGAAATGCTCTGGCCTCCCTCCTAGCAACTCCATTAGTGGATGTACCTTGTGCCATTCTGTGCAAAATGTGTGCTTTCCCTTTTTCAATTAAAATTGATCAGCATGACTAATACTAAGGACCTGATGCTTTAAATCCACTAAGGATTAGCATGTGGGCTGTGTGGGAGGCTGAAACACAGCCATTGAAGCTCTCATGCAGAACTGCCCTAGTTACTACAGAAAAAGCCCTAGGAAAATGGAATGCAGGGAACGCAGATAGGAAGCCAATCCACTCCTGTGTTGTTGCATGTTTCTTACTTGTAATGATGGGGTTCTCTCACCTGGAGGACCAATTTTTCTCTATAAATCTTACGTTGACATATTAGAAATCCAAAAAGGAAGTACAATCCATTACATATTATAATGGCTCAAACATTAGGGGAATGCCAGTGACACATGTTCATAAGTATCAAATGAAAATTTCCCTTTTATTTTCTGCCATCGAACCTATTGGAAGAAACTTTGGGGGGCCAGTAGGCCCCAGTTCTTTCCAGCTTCTAGCCTATCCTCTCCAAGGGAAGATTAATTCACTCATTTCTTGTTTTTGCTGAGGTTGTGAGTCAGGATTGAGAGCTACGATGCTGGCCTTGTCATCTTTTTTCATTTAACTTTCCATGAACTGCAGGATGACAGAAACAAACCTATATATTATTCTGTGTCTGAAGAAATGGGGAACTAAGAATAGGGAAAGAGGCAATGAGGAAGAGGATATACTAGTTTAATCCATTCCTGCACAAATAAATATATGGTACCAGGCTTGGAAAATCCTTATTAAAAAAAAAAGAATATGGCTGCATACTGAATCTAGAACTGAGGCTAGCCAACTATGGATATTCTGTGATTGTGACTGAATCACATTAATGAACACCCAAATATGTATACATGACAATATTTTGTGAGAAATATACACCTCTTACAATCTTTGGTTTTGTGTAGTAACTATGCTTCATCACAGTCTATCAGAGTTAATTTTACAGACTGAATTTCTAATATGACTTCAAGATGCAACAGTGGTAGTCATATTTCATTATGTTATTAGCTGTATACATGAAAGTTGCTAATATAAAAGAATTTTCAAAAATATGTGCAGAGATGGAAGTATTTGATAAAAGGGCTATTTTCAAGAAATGGGTTTACGCAAGTACGTTAAAGTTGAGACAGTCTTCTGAAATGTTTTTCCAAACATTGGCTTTGGCCTCCCTTTCTGAAGAAGCAAACATCAGACACAAATACAAATTCTACAATCACAAATGATGAATGGGTCCAGTTTTCCCTTAACTGAATGTGGCCCATGGCATGGCCCATGAGCACACAAAGGTAAGCCAGCTCTGGGCTCTATTCAGATTATTAGAAGTATCTTAGCTGATCTTCTGCCATATCCTCCAAGTGACATTTCTTGTGACTCACATTTGAAACAACTTATGAAAACCGTTCCATATGTCAAACTTCATTTCATTCAATTTTCTTCTGGTTGAAAATTGACACTAAAGATGTTTGGTCTTTCAGAGCGTTTTCCTTTGGGAGCCAAAGGCCTGATGATGTATAATCCTTCCTGGAGGCTTTATGGCAGGGTTTCACAAAGCAAACATTTTTTCCCCTTATTTTATATCACCCTGACAAACAGAAATGCTGAGCCATTTAATTACAGGGCCTGCATGACACATCCAGAGAGTCAAATATTCTGGAGGCATCCAGCTGAAGGGGAAAAATGCATTGAATTCCCAGAGTTACTTGTCAAGACAATGACACCAAGGAAACTAGTAAATAAGCTGGCAGGCCCACCAGTGGATGCTGCGGTGTGGCTGAATGGTCCCCGTGGCCCTGAGTCAGCTCCATGAGCCCTGCAGCACTGCATCCTATGATGCTGATCCTTTGTTTTAGGTTCAGGATGAGTAGCCAGGAGATGATGGACATAGGTCAGAAGAACAAAGGTCAAGCCACAGGCCCATATGTCATGAGCTGGTCTGCGCTTTATAGAAATTTCCAGATGTAGAGTTTGCACTCCTAATTCCCAAGCTAACTCACAGAAAAAATCAGCACAGACGCAACTGAATATTTCTTCCTTAGACTCCAAAATATGACAGACAATCCCCTTGACCATGCATGAGTGCACCAAGATTTTACACCCTGTAGTGTTTCAAAGCTCTAACACATAATCAAAACGTATTAGGTTACCTTTTTTAAAGGCCTTTTCCTCCGTTTAGAATAATTAATCCCTGTGATAATTTCTAGTCCATTTTATAGTAATAACTAAAGTATGAAAGTTACTCATGAATAGTTTTTGTTTGCATGCCTTAACGTTTTCTCTCTTTTTCCTTATCTCATCAATCATAGAACAAAAATAAAAAAATACACTTTCTATGAGACAAGCACGATTCTTAGAATCAAGCAGTGGAAATTAAAGACAGGGTCACTGTCTTTCCAGAAAATACATTCAAGTTGAGGATTGAGGGACAGAGAATAAATATATAAAAGATCAATAAGATTTTGGAGGAATTGTAAATGCGCTCAATAATTACAGAGTGATACAGAATGGGTGTAGTGTTGGAGAATTTTGTAGCGTGGCCAGGCAAGTTCTTTGATGTGATATGTCTGATTTGAAACATGAGTGATAGAAATAATGAAAGGAGGCAGTCTGAAATATTTGGGTGAAAAGTGTTGCAGGAAAAGGAGTAACTTGTACAAATGCCCTAAGACAGAAATGATAGCAGATGAGCTTCAGGATAGAAAGGTCAGTGTGGCTGAAGAGTAATGAATAAAAATGGAGTGGACAGAGATGATGCCAGAGATTTTCAAGGGTAGATCATGATAGGGGTTCTAGGCATACACTGTGAAAAGGAAGATGTAAAACTGTTAATATTCATAAACAATGTGATACTGTATGTAGAACATCCAATATAAATTCACACAAAATCTGCTAGAGTCCGTAACAAATTTTAAGAAAATATCAAGATAGAAGATCAATGCATATTAAATTTCTATATACTAAGAAAGAAAAATCTAAAAGTGCAATCAAGAAAGTTACATTTAAAATAACCACAAAAGGATTAAAATGCCTAGGAAAATAAGTTTTAAAAAAAGTACAAAACCTGCACATTGAAAACTGTAAAACATTGCTGAGAGAAATGTTTAAAGATTTATAAAAATTGGAAACATATCCTATTTGAGAAGAGGAAGA
Organism: Crocuta crocuta; assembly: GCF_008692635.1. NCBI lineage: Eukaryota > Metazoa > Chordata > Mammalia > Carnivora > Hyaenidae > Crocuta > Crocuta crocuta. Next base: position 6,900,442 of record NW_027528977.1, on the reverse strand, counting down.
CCAGAATGTTTTTAAGATGACAGTTCTCCCCAAATAAATCTATATAATTGAATTCAATCTTTGTCAAAATCCCATATCATGCTTTCGTGAAGAAATTGACAAACTATTTCTAAAATTTATATGGAAATGCAAGAGACCTAGACTATCCAAAATAATTTTGAAAAATATCAAAATTGGAGGATATGCTACCTGATATCAGGTAATTGTGGCATCAGCTCAGACATTTCCATCAATGAAACAGAATCAAGTGTCCATAAATATATCCTTATGTTTATGAATAATTTACTTTTGCAAAGGTGGTGAGGAAATTCATTGGGAAAAATCTTTTAAAAAAACTGCTGCAGCAGCAGGATAGCCATATTTTTAAACAAAAAACTTAAGCCCTTGGCTAATATAACACACAAAAATAAGCTCAAAATGAATCTTAGACTTAAGTGAAAAACTAAAACCATGTAACTTTCAGAATAAACTACTGGAGAAAATCCTTGTGATTTTAGGTTAAACAAATATTTCTAATTATAACACTAAAAGTTCAATCATAGAAGAAAATACTGATAAATTTGACATTATTTTAAAAATGGGCTCCATGGGCACCTGGGTGGCTCAGTCAGTTAGGCATGTGACTGCAGCTTGCGTCATGATCTCACAGTTCGTGAGTTCGAGCCCCACGTTGGGCTCTGTGCTGACAGCTCAGAGCCTGGAGCCTGCTTCGGATTCTGTGTCTCCCTCTCTCTGCCCCTTGTCTGCTCATGCCTGTCTCTCTCTCTCTCAAAAGTAAATAAATGTTAAAAAAAAATTTTAAATAGGCTCTGCAAAAGACACCATTAATGAAATGAAAAGGTAACCCACTGAATGAGAGGGAAATATTTTCAAGTCCTCTATCTAAAAAAAATGCTGTGTATCTTGTATGAATGTATAAATAAATAAGTCTTACAATGCAATAATATAGAAAAAAAATCCATTTTAAAGTGGGGAACGTTTACATAAAAATGGACAATAATTACATGAGAAGTTTCTCAACTTTTCAGACATTAGGAAAATGAAAATTAAGATCACAATGAAACAACATTTTACCCTCTCTAGAATGGCCATAAACAAAAAGACAATCACAAGTGTTGGCCAACATGTGGAGAAACTGGAACATTCATCCATTGTTGGTGGAAATACAAATTGGTAGGGTCACTTTGGACAACAGGCAGCTTTTTAAGTTGTTGAGCATTTACTTACTATGTGATCCAATGATTTCACTTCTCAGTATTTACCCAAGAAAAATGAAAATTTATGTCTACCCAAAGATTTGTTCACCAATGTTTATAGCAGCATTTTTCATTATAACTCAAAAAAGGAAACAATTCAAATATTTATGAAATGGTGAATGGATAAACAAAATGTAGTATGTCCTAACAATGGATTACTATTCAGCAAAAGATCAAGTTACTTATTCATGTAACAACACGAATATATGTCAAAACACTATGCTAAATGAAAGAAGTTACTCACACAAGATTATACATGATTCAATCATTCACATATGATTGAATATGACATATATTCCTTAAATATGGAAAGCTAATTCATGATTGTACTCATAGGCAAGAGTGGAGACTGACTTAAAAACACGCAAACAGAAAACTTTGAGGGTGATGGAAATGTTCTAAAATAGATTTATGGTTATAATTGTACAACTGTAAAAATTTACTAATAGGTTATTTTGTAACATATCAGTTATACCTCAGTAAAACTGTTTAAAAAATTTACAATGGTATCATTGCCTGTAGTTATAATTATAACTTAAATGTTAGGTATTCATTAAATAATTTTCACCAATTTTAGTTTCATTTTCCAAGATAAAATGCCAATTAGATACTTTATCTCTATTCACTATGATGTTGATGGTCCTGCTTTACATGATTTCACCTTAAGTGGTCTTTTTAGCACCAATTATCCTTAGATAATGACGACGTTTTATATGTATATTACTTCATAGTGTGCTGTATCAGTTGGGATTACATTAAAATACAAGTAACATAAAATCTAATTTACAGCAGTATAAAATCAAGTGAGGTTACTTGTCTGTTTTATACAACTGGAAGTCTGGAGGTAGGTGATTTTTGGTAGGTTCAGTGGCTCAACATAAACAAGAAGGAATCATCATATGGAATATTCGAAAGAGCAATAAGAGGGGAGAAGAAAACACAAGAGGAAAGAGAAACTTCCCTAGGTAACTCCATTAAACTCTTGGTTACATTTCATTATTCAGAATTGAACAACCTGACTACCTCTGTGGAGGAAGCTGAGGAAGAAAATGTAGTTTCCTAGACAATCATGAAGATGAAAATGGAGAAGATTCAAAATATATCCACCTAGCCAATATACAGTGACTGCCACTTGTATCTGTAATGTCATTTGGGGAACATCAGAATATGAGCTAATTGGATGACGGTACCTCCCAGGATCTAGAAAGTTACTGGTAATTCATATAAGAAATGGAATGGGAACTAAAACGTAAAAGAACCTCATTTTGTATCATCTCTGCCTTCAGAAATGCAATTACATGAAAAAAACAATCCCTTAATGCTGGTTGAACACTGTGATTTTATATGTGAGGAACCTCCAGAAAGATTACCTGATTTGCCTAAATCCACTCCACAAAGAACTAGCAGAGCATGAAGGCCCACCCAGATGTCATGAATCACAGTCCAGTTCTTTTATGTCACACTTCAATGATTTTGTTCTTTATCTGTTGATTGTTTTTATCTTGCCTTCACTACTAGACTGTAAGGGAATGGCTTTTTTCCTACCTTTTTTCTACTCCCCTAGTTGTAACCATAGTTTTGAGTATATACATCCTTGGCAAATATTTAGCTATGTCACTGTGTCATAAAGAAAACAAGACCCCGAACTATTCAATGAAATGAATGAAAGAAATCTACCATAGTAATGTTGAACTTTTATATGGAAATTTTCTATGATCTACTAATGGCATTTGCTGGGAAAATTCACTCCTGAGACATCTACTTTAAAGACCTCATGGGACTCCGGGGTGGCTCAGTCATTAAGCGTCTGACTTCGGCTCAGGTCATGATCTCACAGTTTGTGGATTCGAGCCCTGAGTCGGGCTCCGTGCTGATAGCTAGCTCAGAGTCTGGAGCCTGTTTCAGATTCTGTATCTCCCTCTTTTTCTGACCCTCTCCCGCTCATGCTCTCTCTCTCTCTCTCAGAAATAAATAAAACATTAAAAAAAAATTAAAAAAAAAAAAAGACCTTGGTTACCAATGTTCCTGGGATGGATGTATTTAGAAGTACAACTTTCCCAATGAGTTCCCAAAGGGATTGTTGAGATTCCTAGAAGTGTCCTGATAATTGCAGTTATACAATTTTCCTTTAGGAAATCCATTTGCAGAATATTTTGTTTCTGATCTTTCTTTTCTAGTTCAGTGTAGCCTAAAGTTTAGAACAAAGAAGCCATACTGATTTTATGTAATGAATATGAGAGAATCAATCAGGCAAGTTTAGAGCATATAAAATAAAATGGCACCATCTTTTCAGTACCTGTGGTCCTCATAGAACCATGCTACTTGGCACTTGGAATTGAAGACTATTTCAATGATGTGATGGAACACTGGAATGAAAGGATGAGCAATGAAAACCAAGTCCCATATACCTGGTTTTAAGGACAGTTTACACCTAAGAGAATGTGGTAGCAATGCTTGCATTTGCAGGTAAGACTTCTTACCAGCAAAGGAGTCTATCACAGCAATTTAATGAGATAGAAAGATGGGGTGTCTGGGTGGCTCAGTTTGTTAATTGTTCAACTTCAGATTGGGTCATGATCTCAAGGTCTGTGGGTTTGAGCCCCACATCAGTTTCTGTGCTGACAGCTTGGAGCCTGCTAAAGATTCTGTATCTCCCTTCCTTCTGTCCCTCCCCAGCTTATGGTCTCTGTCTTTCAAAAGTAAATAAATAAACATTAAAAAGATATTAATTAGATAGAGAGAAACCAGGTACATAAGGTAGAGCTGATGAATAAACGTTTCAGTGTCAAGCCAGACCTTTGAAATGCTGCCAAATGATGTTCCTCACCTTTATTTCAGAACTCAAACATCCACAGTGCCTCTCAATCAAGCACTTATTTAAAATAGCTATAATTTCATATACGTTTCATGAGATAATTATTCAAACCTTGTAAGAGATGAAAACAATTTAACTGGTTTAAGTTCTGAAACACTGGAGAGGCATCAGTACCCCATACCAATCTATACTCCATCATGCAATGGATTTTATTTCTGTAAGGCATCAGCAAACCATAATTATATCAAATCATTCATATCACTATTAAAATGTCATGTCCACACTGAAGGTAAAAATACAAAGAAAGATTAGGCTTTAAAGTAGCAGAAGATAAGTTGGTACCTCAAAACAACAATATACATTTCTATTTGAATATTAACCGAAACACTACAATCTTTGATTGTACTAAGGAACCTATATATCAAGTAGATCTCCACCAGTTCAACCCCTTCTTGAAGGAGCAGCAGGCCTAAACAAAAAGATGAAATATATAGAGATGACACAGAACATTTCTGAAGTCTTAGACAAGGGTTGTTTTCATTTGGCAGTAATTGAATACCTCTTGAACTTAGTATTTTCCATGTTATATACTTGATTCACTGATTGAATCTTTTAACCATAAGAAATCATTATCAGTTAAGTGGTAAAGTATAGACTTCCAATAAGTGTTTTTAAGCTTTAATGGTATACTAAAAAGCCACTGTATTGTTCCCTCCCACCTTGACTTAGAGGATTATTCTAAGCCTCATTTATTACCTCCCACTGAGTACTTCTGGGTCAGCACAGAGGTTCCTTAATGGTGGCTCTATACACTCCAGCTCTTTTATCTGAATCACTCTTCCTGTCTTGATCCCTGTGGACACAGAAAGCCAGATTTATATTGTCTACTTTGCATATTACTCATAAGATTTATTAGATAATGTTAGGTTTTCACTCATTTTCTGTGCTCCTTAAACTCAAGACATCTATTGTTTTCTTTGTTGAAACTTCCAATTACAGTATCTCTCTTCTCTTGGATAAGAACATCATAGCATAATGCTTGGCACACTGATAGAATGATTTCTTAATACAGTAATCCCCCAATCCCCCACCACACCTTACCTGTAGAAAGCAAAGCCAAGCCACTATTTCACTTTCCATGGTTTCAGTTACCCACAATCAACCATGGTCCAGAAGTGAATGATCCTCCTTTCTTATCTCCTCTGTATTGTCAGAAGGTCAACAGTAGCCTACAGCTATGACACATTATGTCCTTCACCTCATTTCATTTTATCATCTCATATCATCACACGAAGACGAAGGGTAAGTAGAGGTCAGTAAGATATTTTGAGAGGGAAAGACCATATTCACCTGTTATTATAGAATGTTGTTATCACGGTTCTATTTTATTATGTTATTTTTGTTAATCTACTGTGCTTAATTTATAAATTGAACTTTACCCAGTAGGTATGTTTAGAAAAAGCATGGTATATATAAGGTTCAGTATAGTACTTACAGTTTTAGGTATCCACTGGAGGTGGTGGGACATATCCTCCACAGATGGGGGGGAGGATGTTACTGCATTTTATATACAGTATTAGAAAAGAGATGTTCTCTCTTTTACACTGGATCATGAACTGTAAATATGTGTTACCAGAGCTGTGAGAGACTATGTCAATTTTTGACCATATCAAAAGTTGGGGATGATCTGGAGAAATTGGAACTTTTGTGCACCTGCTGATAGTAAAATGATACAAATGCTTTGGAAAATATTTTGCAGTTTCTTAAACGGATGAACATATACCTAAAATAGGACCTAGACATTCCATGCCTAGGTATTTTTTAACAGACATAAAAGCACATGTGTACACAAAAACTTGTACACAAATATTGACAGATGTTAACTGTAACAGCCCAAAACTAGAAATAATCAAACATCCATAAAATGGTGAGTGGACAAATTGTGATACACGCACACACAGGAATACTACAAAGCAAGTAGAAAGAACTGTTGATACACACAACATGGATGAAACTGAAATAATTACGCTGAGTGAAAGAAGTCAGATATAAACCAATAATACATACTGTGTGACTACATTTTTTATATGATTTTACAAAGTTCCAATTAACCTATAGTTGCTTTTGAGGAGTCAGGGAAAGGCAGTAGATGACTTTTGAAAGTGACGAATACATACACCCTCTTGACTGTCGTTATGATTTCACAGGTATATATGTATTTCAAAACATATCAAATTCTATAATTCAAATGTACACAGTTTATTATGTCAATTAGATATCAAACTGTCGGAAAAAGAGAGAAATATAGACGCTTAAGTTTCTCATACACTAAACAAATGACTCCCAACAGACTTTCACCTCTAAGACATATACTTACAGCCCAAAATTAAAGACTGAAATGTAGAGTGCTACCTCTGACCAGAGAAGCTAAAAGTACCAGTTTAATTCTCGTGATACCTGCCACCTGAGCATGGGCATGTAACCCAGTCGCTTCCAATGGGTGAATGCTTCATAGGACTTTGAATCTGGAGGCAGGGACACAAAGCACTGGGAAAGGTCCTAACTCAGTATGGCTGTGGGAGAGGCAGCAAGAGAGAGAAGCACTGGGCGGAAGCACGGGCATCGGCAGGATCACCTGGAATCTAGGAGTGCTGAAGCAGCGAGGTGGGTGGTGTTGTCAGACTAGCAACAAAATGAGTGCAGGCAGCTCTTGCACACTATGATCTTGGTGGTAATTCTCACCTCCATCCCGGATATGCTCATTTTGTAAATCTCTTAGTCCCTCCTTCTATTTTAAAAGCTACCTATTTTCCTTCCAATAAATGTCTTTTCTACTTGTAACAGAGAAGAAAAGTTAGGAATTTTAAAAATAAATGTAAAGATCCAAGTGATCCACATACTGATTAGCTGATCAATTATATTTTATATTCTATACTTCATAAAGGAACAGCCAAACTTTACCCACAGTGAAAATCAAACTCTGTTGGAAAACATGTCTGCACATGAATGTGAAGCTGACCAGGTAAGAAATGTCAATAAAAACAGACTTGTATCACTCATTTGAATGGGAAGCAAAGGGACTTGATGAGCTCCCAGTCTGTCCTCTGGGATGGAAATCATCTCAGATAACCTATCTTGAAAGAAATGTACACCTGAAACTAATATAACACTGTATGTTAACTATACTTACTGGAATTAAAATTAATAACTTAATAAACACAAAAATGTAGCAGGGACAAAGGTACAGCAAAGGAGATACTGGGATTATAGTCTCTGTGGGAGAAGTTAGTCATTGTAAAATGAACAATTCAATCTCCAGTACTCTTAAGGAAGACAGGAAGCAAGGAAATGTCACACACGTACCTAGCCAAACAGGGGAAATGCTGCATGTTTTAAGCTTTCTTTGGCTTAATTCAGGCTCATTTGTATTCCCTCTCTAACAAGTGAGGGCTTAATGGGCATTTAAATCACTTGCTGTGCTTTCCCCCTGAGATCAGGAACATGACACGGATGTCCACTCTCACCACTGTTGTTTAACATAATGCTGGAAGTCCTAGCCTCAGCAATCAGACAACAAAAGGAAATAAAAGGCATCAGAATTGGCATGAAGAAGTCAAATTTTCACTTTCCGCAGATGACATGATACTCTACATAGAAAACCCGACAGATTCCACCAGAAGCCTACTAGAATTGATCCATGAATTCAGCAAAGTCGCAGGGTACACAATCAACATATAGAAATCAGTTGCATTTTTATACACCAAAAATGAAGCAACAGAAAGAGAAATCAAGAAACTGATCCCATTCACAGTTGCACAAAAAACCATAAAATACCTAGGAATAAACCTAACCAAAGACAGGAGATCTGTATGATAAAAACTATAGAAAACTTAGGAAGGAAATCAAAGAAATGGAAAAACATTCCATGCTCATGGTTTGGAAGAATATTGTTAAAATGCCATTACTACCCAAAGCAACATGCACATTCAATGCAATCCCAATCAAAATTGCACCAGCATTCTTCTCAAAGCTAGAACAAACTATCCTAAAATTTGTATGGAACCACAAAAGACCCCAATAGCCAAAGTAATATTGAAGAAGAAAACCAAACCAGGAGACATCACCATCCCAGACTTTAGCCTCTATTACAAAGCTGTAAGCATCAAGACAGTATGGTATTGGCACAAAAACAGACACATAGACCAATGGAATTGAATAGAGAACTCAGAATGGGATCCACAAATGTATGGCCAACTAATCTTTGACAAAGTGGGAAAGAGTATCCAATGGAAAAAAGTCAGGCTCTTTAACAGATGGTGCTGGGAGAACTGGACAGCAACAGGCAGAAGAATGAAACTAGATCACTTTCTCATGCCATACACAAAAATAAACTCAAAATGGATCAAGGACCTGAATGTGAGACAGGAACCCATCAAAACCCTGGAGGAGAATGCAGGAAACAACCTCCTTGACCTCAACTGCAGCAAGTTCTTAGTTGACACATCTGCAAAGGCAAGGGAATCAAGAGCAAAAATGAAGTACTGGGACCTCATCAAGATAAAAAGCTTCTGCACAGCAAAGAAAATGATCCATAAAACTAATAGTCAACTGACAGAATGGGAAAAGATAGTTGCAAATGACATATTAGATAAAGGGCTAGAATCCAAAATCTATAAGGAACTCACCCAACTCCACATCCAAAAAACANTAAACTCAAAATGGATCAAGGACCTGAATGTGAGACAGGAACCCATCAAAACCCTGGAGGAGAATGCAGGAAACAACCTCCTTGACCTCAACTGCAGCAAGTTCTTAGTTGACACATCTGCAAAGGCAAGGGAATCAAGAGCAAAAATGAAGTACTGGGACCTCATCAAGATAAAAAGCTTCTGCACAGCAAAGAAAATGATCCATAAAACTAATAGTCAACTGACAGAATGGGAAAAGATAGTTGCAAATGACATATTAGATAAAGGGCTAGAATCCAAAATCTATAAGGAACTCACCCAACTCCACATCCAAAAAACAAAATAATCCAGTGAAGAAATGGGCAGAAGACATGAACAGACTCTTCTCTACAGAGGACATCCAGATGGCCAACAGACACATGAAACGATGCTCAATGTCACTCATCATCAGGGAAATGCAGATCAAAACCACACTGAGATACCACCTCACGCCAGTCAGAGTGGCTAAAAGGAACAAATCAGGAGGCTCTAGATGCTGGCGAGGATGTGGAGAAACGGGCACCCTCCTACACTGTTGGTGGGAATGTAAACTGGTGCAGCCCCTCTGGAAAACAGTGTAGAGATTCCTCAAGAAACTAACAATAGAACTCCCCTATGACCCAGCAATAGCACTGCTAGGAATTTACCCAAGGGATACAGGATTGCTGATGCATAGGGGCACATGTACCCCAATGTTCACAGAAGCACTTTCAACAATAGCCAAAACATGGAAAGAGCCTAAATGTCCTTCAACTGACAAATGGATCAAGAAGATGTGGCTTATCTATACAATGGAATACTACATGGCAGTGAGAAAAAAATGAAATCTGGCCATTTGTAGCAACAGGGATAGGACTTGAGGGTGTTATTCTGAGTGAAATGTCAGGCAGAGGACAGATAACATATGGTTCCACGTATAGGTGGATTAGGAGAAACTTAACGAGGACCATGGGGGACGAAAAGGGGAAAAATAGTGGGGGAGAGGGAGGGAGGCAAACCATGAGAGACTCTTGAATGCTGAGAACAAACTGAGGGCTGATGGGGGTAGGGAAGAGAGGAAGGGGGGTGATGGGCATGGAGGAGGGCACTTGTTGGGATGAGCACTGGGTGTTATATGGAAACCAACTTGACAATAAACTATGAAAGAAAAAAATAAATCATTTGCTGTGAACTTCCAGTAATTTATTTCATGTAAAATTCATACATACATACATACATAAATGCCATAGAGACATCTCCAAGAGACCAAGCCATGACAATTTATTTTGACAGGGCCTATTGATTCAGTTTGTGAGTGTGTGAGTTGCATGGGAGCAACAGCTTTTTTCAAGATAAATACTCAGAAAAGTGGCATAAATGCATCAGGCTTTGAGAACACCAAGAACAATACTGACAGTCTAATGAAGATACCTAAGGAAATGGCGGGCATGAAGACTTTTAAGAAGTTTTCAGATATGAGAAAAATGTCACATAAGATATTAAACACTTTTGGAAGCAACTCTTTCAACCTCCACCTCTGAAACATATTCCAAATCTGTCTATCCTCTTCACTTTCCAAGCCCTTTCTGCTTTTACCTGGATTAGTGCTACTGGTTAACCTGATTTCACTTTCATTTGCAAAAATCCATTTGTCACCAAAAAACCAGGATGATGTTTTTAAAATGTGTATCAGATTGTGTCACTTCTCTGGTTATAACATTCAGATGGCTTCTCAATACACTTGGAACAAAATCTAAAGTTCTAACCAGGACTGTAAATGCCCCAAACCATCTGGTCTTTATTTAACTCTCCATCTCAGCCCTTACTCTCCAGTTAGCCCTCTGTGCTAACTCTATTCCAACCACAAGGGGCTTCTTTCTGTTCCTTGATTACACAGAGCTCCTACGAGAGGGCCTTCACACATGCTGTTCCCACTGAACAATCTTCCTCATGCCCTCAGGTAGCTGATTCCTACTAATGAATGAGGATTCATCTTAAATACTTGTTCCCATTGTAGCCTTTCCTGACAATCCAGTGTAAAGTACTCTCTACCATTCTATTGTTTCACTACCATCATAGCACCTATCATTGTCTGAGACTGACCTTTTTCTTTTTTCGTATGTATTGTCTGTTGCCCCACTAGAATTAAGTTCTTCAAGACGCCTATCCTATAACACTCCTGTTCAAGACCCCTGTTCTAAAGCCTCCTGTTCCTGAAGACCTTAATTCCTATCTGTTTTAATCATCACTGTATCTCCAGTATCTACAACAGTGTCTGGCACATAGTAGATATTCATTCATTATATATCCTGTGAATTAGTAGACAAATGAAAAGCAAAAATAAGAACAAATCCCAGTTGCATGTATCATCACTGGCAGTTCACTGGATGTAGGATTAGGATTAACCTAGCTAAACCTCCTAGGAAGATTGATTGCTCCTGACCCCTAGTGGTAAATCACTGATCCATCTAGCAGATTATCCAAAACCACATCTTTTAATGCATACCATAAGGCTGGTCCAGTATTTTTCATCAAGTGCAAGTACTGGCTTATCATAATTAAATATCAGAGCTAAAAGAGACCTTATGTATATCATTGAAATGTAACATTGACAACAACAATAATAATAGTTAACATTTACTGAGTGTATACCATGTCTTAGTCACTATTCCAAGTGCTTTTGTCTCACCATATCTAATTCTTATTACAACTCCACAAGTTAGGTACTAATGTTATGCTCCTTTAGAGATGAGAAATCAATGTAGCCACTTGTCCTTGGCCACACAGCTAATAAGAGTCAGAACACAGCTAGTGTATGTTTAACACTCAGTCTACAAAGTCACCATTCCACCTGGACAGCAGAAATCATATTCAACCTACATATTCCTTTTTTTTAATCCATAATGTGGCAGTGTGCTAGGCAGGGCCTGCCAGAAGGGCAGTATTGGTACCCAGAAAAAAACCTCAGCCATCCTAATCTTAGAAATGATTTATCACAACCCTCTTGCTGTACAGATAAAGAATAAATGTGCAACAAAGTTGAATAATTTTTATGAGATCACACCGAGTCAGGAATGGAACCTAGTGAGTCACTCTACTCTTTTCAAAGTACTTCAAGCAGTCATTAGGGAATGGTGAACATCAGAGCAAGTGTATTGATTTGGGGCTTAGAAAGAGTCACACCTAATGTGAAGAAATGGCTGTGACCTGGTATAGTGTGCTGTTCTACTAAAGGTGCCGGGAATCCTCCTAGCCACTGTTTCTAAAGAGACCAGCTATCTCAGACTCAAATGACTTTGTCTTGTTTTGATTAGTACAGAGGAAAATAGCACCACTGAGTAAAGCATACAAATATTTACTGAACATTACATGCCCAGCGTCCTACTAGGTGGTGGTATGAGCTCAGATGAAAGCAGGTGAGATGAAAATTGGTCCCTGATCTCCTGCAAGGCAAAGCAGAATGGTTTTCTCCTGCCAAGCAGAGAAGATAAATGCAGTGAACAGGAAGTGGGGATATTATCCTTCCAGGAACTGGTAATGGCCTTCAGAAGCGTAGGCAGCTGTGCATAAGCTTTCCAGATGAATTGTTTAAAAACTACTTAGGGTGTATATTCTTTTCCTCATTTGTTCCTTTATTTGCAATTCTCCTGTTACCTTTGGAAATCATTAAGAGAAAGGAGCAAATCAAAGTGGGCAGGCTCTGTTTGAGTCCAGCTACCAAGTCAGCAAGATGAGCATAAATGCATTTGGGGTGGGGCGTGTATGGTACAGAGGGCAACAATCGCTTTTTTTCTCCTCACATCATCCACTATAGCCCACTCCTACCTGCCAAGGCCCTAGGATGTAACCCTTGATGGATTCTGGGAGTCTGATTTGTAACATTGGCTGATTCTATTCTGCAAAAGAGAATTAAATATCTGCTAAAGCTCTAGAGACCAGGAAGCTTTTCTGCTTACCTGGTACTTTATCTTCAAAAGTAACTGTAGAGGAAAATCTTAGCCTAATTTACTGGAACCATAACAAATATTTATTGGATGAATGCACAGGTCAGTTGTGCCTTCTTAAAAATCACTATTAAACCAAAACGCCAGTGTATGGTATCTATGCTGAAACCTCTGAATGCTAAAAATATTTTTTTTTTACAAATAACTAAAAATATTTCTTGCAACCAATTCCCTCTGTAGCAAATGGCCACATAGCTGTAGAGTACCAGCTGAATATAAGTCCGCAACTAAGTTGATCTCTCTATTCTTTTATAACAAAAGAAAGTAAAATGAAACCTGAAAAAAAGAGCTCTATAACTATCTGGCTCCAATAAAGAGAAAAGAAATGCCAGATTGCCTCATTAAACAAACAAACAAACAAACACCAAACCTGAGTTGACTTGTTATCCAAATTTATAGCAATTTGCCAAATTTGACAGAGTAGCTTTTTGCCTTATTCTTGCCAAGAACTCTAACCGATAGCAGTATGAGTTACAAGGCAGGAAGGAGGAGGATGGCAAAGCTGATTATCCTTCTTTGGTAATGTAGGAAACCAAAACTGAAAGCCCAGACTGTTTGTAGTTCCTAAACAGGGGAGACTTGTGTTAGGTGCCATGATTCCCCAACCGCCTCTTAAGCCTGAAAGGTTCTCATCAACAAGCCTTTTTGGAACACCTACTGCTTACCAGGAACTGCACAGGGCTCCTAAGGACACAGAAGTGAATTAAGTCATGGCATTTGTCCTTGAAGAGCTCAAAATCCCATAAAAGAGAAGGCTTTAAAAACAAATATTTACAATACATTGGGATAAATGTATTGAAGAAATATGTTCTTCTAATATAAGATGTTTTGGGGAATGCAGATTAAAAAGCTGCCAATTCTGTAGACTAAGCATACTTACTTTTGTATGTGCTAGAGAGATTTTAGAATCTTTCACAAGAGAAACACTTTTGTATTAAATTCTTAATATAATTATTATAAAATATAACATATAATAATATAATTAATAATAAGAATACATTGGTAGTTATTATTTTATTATTAATGACTTGTATTGGTGACCAAACACTATGTTAATGGCTAACCTCTTACACTTTTTCCAGTGAGGAAATTGAGGCTCAGAATTTAATAAGTCCAGACACAGAAAATGCCTTTAAAATGCGTTTCTTCAGAGGAACTCAAACACTTAACACATACAAAGGAGTCCATTTCTGCCATCATCATGAAAAAGGAGACCAGAGACAAAGAGGAGAGGAACAAAGAACTACTGGAGTTTACTGCTGTCGACCCAGAGAGCAAGCATAAAAAGAGTCTGAGGAAGGGTCAAGGAACACCATCAATCCTAACAACAGCCACTCTGCAGTTACTGAACAAACTTCCCGTTAGTACATGTATCCCAACTGCTGCTCCCAGAAACAGTCTGAAGAGAAGAAGAGAAGCAGAAAAAGAGGTGGAAAACACACACAGATTCTATCACCTGAGATGATCTGATTCCTCAAAGCTGTGAGATTACATGCCTGGCTCTTCCTCTCAGCTAAACCAGTCAATATCATAGGTTGGCCAATTACACTACTGGTTGGTCCAGCAATATGGGAGTGGGATGTGGTTGTTAAATAAGCAAAGATGCCTTGGTTGGCTATCTTGAGTCCCAATACGTTAGATAAAGAAAAGGTGCATTTAAGAAACTCCTGAGAAAGCAAAACTGAGATTTCATACATCCTGTCCATTCTCTCTCCAAACGTGGATTCCTTGAGAGGTATCTTCGACTGTAACCATAGTGCTTTGCCAATTTGACACTGTAATATTATTTTCCATGATTCAGGATGAATTACATTTTTAGGTATATATTAAAGAAATCATTTTGAAAACGCCATACAGATAATAACATCAAACTGAATGTTCCAAGGAGCAGGAGGATAGTGGTAGATTCAGAATGTTTCCAGGAGGCAGAAGCCTGTTTGCTATTATCTCTCTCTATGAGCCTGATAGTTGCTTTGATTCTTCTTTCTTTTAATTTCCTCAATTGTGAAATGCACGTTTGGGACTAGGGTAATGTTTCCCAGACACAAGTTCATGGGGGCAGCAATACATGGGTCATTTAAGAGAACTTACCAAGCTATACTCCTGGATATGTGGGTGTGAGTTCCAAGATCTTATATTTTTTGAAGTCCCACAAAACTTGGGATGTTTGGAATATCTTAAATATTTCATGTTCTGTCTTTGTCAAACAATGGTTCGGTGAGGTGAACGAGCATGAAAAAGATCCCAGTTAAAAATAGCTCAATTCGCATTTTTCAAAGTGTTAAGACTGCATTAAAGCACAGATTTCTAAAAGAGCAGCAAATAACTTGCATAGATTTGATGATCTTACTTCCAAAGAAAACTATCTTCCCCTAATTACAAATTCCCTAATAAATTGCATGCATGATACTTAGATATTTTTTTCATTTTAAATCAGGTATTAATAGGTAAATTGGTACCTTTTTAAGTCATGGCCAAAACAAAAGGCAAAGCCAGCAAGTGAGAACAAGGCAATTGTGCTGCGGCTTATAATGAAGACAGAGTTTTATAAAGCCAAAGGCAAGCCCAACCAATGAAGCAGGTGCCTTGATCAGCAAGCACAGTTAAGAAAGAAAATTGAATTCTTTGAAAACAATTTGGAAAGGAACTTGGAAACCATATCCAAACAATGCTCTGGGGCTGACATTTCAAAAATGTATTTGCTCTTTATTCTAATCACTTTGGTACTTTCATCAAAGCGAAGACATGACATATGGAACAGAAGATATGCAGCGAGATGAAGAGTAGTCAGATGCAAATGGTTGGAAAAGGCCCAGAGATTACAATCTGGCTCACCTTACACAACCAATCTCAGCTCCCTAAAGATGTCTAAGAGCTGTCATTTATGGAGTGCCTGTGGTAGAACAGGCGTGGGTAGCTTTCCACAATCCTCAAAAGAACTCTAAGGAGACTGATGCCCAGAAAGATGAACTCTTTTACACAAGGTCTTGGACATACTAAGACACAGAGCTGAGATTCGAACTCAATTAGAACTTCCTGTAGCTCCTGAATTCAATTCCCTTCTGACCATTATTCTAATACTATTTCTGCCCTGTCAAAACCTAAGCACGCAGGCAAACATTAGGGTGTTCAGTTTCAGGGATTTACAGACGAAACTTCTCTGGAACAGTTAAACACCAATAAGAAACTGCTACTGAAGGATTGCTCTTTCCCTCCTGTTTTTGTTGTTGTTCTTATTGCTTATTTTTGCCTAATAGCCAATACAGCTCCCATGTTATCTCATTGTCTATTCCTTATGAGACACACAGTCATGGTGGAAAATAAGGCAAGGACGTAATCCTTCCTTAAAACCTCAGACTTTCACTATTAAAATCTATTGTACTTACATACACAGTCAACAAATTAAAACTATCTGCAATAAGCTACTTACGTATGAAATGGTCTTTGTACACTGAAACCACAAAGAGGTGATAATGAGTTATTTTACATCTAGGACAAACTCATCATGTACTGCTGAATGGCCTAGGCTAGAATATACAGTGGCTGAAAGCAGAAAGCTAGTGAAAGGTGATGGACTGAACAGATTACTTTTGTTTTTTGGGTCAATGGTTTCTTTACCAGGGTAGACCTAAACAAAACATGTTGATCACATCATTGATCTCACATGATATAAATGAAAACTCGAAAAAAAAAATGTCATGAAAAAATGCAAAGTATCAGTTAATTAAGAACTAGGGGTGCCTTGGTGACTCAGGTAGCTAAGCATCCAACTCTTGACTTCAACTAGGATCATGATCTCATAGTTCATGAGACAGCCCTGCGTGGGGCTCTGCACTAACCGCACAGAGCCTTCCTGGGATTCTCTCTCTCTCTCTCTCTCTCTCTCTTTCCCTCTCCCTCTCCCTCTCCATCTGCCTCTCCCCCAACTGTGCTTTCTCTCAAAATTAATAAATAAGCATTGGAAGAAAAGAATATGGCATCAGTCACTGAAGCTTGGGCCTCACTGTCAGAGCATTTGAGCCTACTGTATATACATTTCCTACCCCCAGTAGACGAATCCTGTTTTTCTGGATCACCCACATCCACTGCACCTCATTTCCCTTCTCCCCTCCCCTTGCTGGCCTCCACCCTATCCTTCATCCTCCCCTGAGAGAAGCCCCTAGGTGGGGAGGGGGTGCTGGTAAAGTTAGCACAGGAGAGTCCTACGGAGGAGGAATTAGAGCTAGCTGTAGGCATCTCAAATGCTATTTTCTCAGGAGCATGCCTTGGCCTCGCCCTGCCTGGCACAGGGTTTCTGAGGGCTCTCCCTCAGTGATCCCTCCCCACTCACATCCATGGGGCCTCTCCAGGGCCTGGGTGGAAGGGCCTTGGGACCAGCCTTTGCCTGCCTTGGAACCAAAGCCTTTTCCAGGAGGTTTGGCTTTGGTGCCACACATGATCCTCAAGGCCACCAAGAAGAGCTGCAGGGGCACCCTGCCTCCTCCCTGGCAAGGTTGTAGAACCTGCAGACCCAAGAAGTCTGCACCCCACCAGTCTCTGATGCCAGTTCTTTTTATTTCCATGAAACTACTTAATGAGATTCTTCATGCATAAAATTAATTTTTGCCCTCTTCTATCAGCTTTTACCACTAAAGGATTTACTTACAATTTTGTCAGATTTTATTTATATGTGCAATAAAGGGGACTCGAATCATAATGAAGGCTTTTATGGGTAATGATGGGAGATACAAAAGGAAGCTGAGAGCGGGCAGACATCCAGGCCCCCTTTGGATGCCAGGATGCATTATGCAGGAGATACCCCCCGCAGAAATGCACACGAGGCCCTGTCTTCCCAGAACGATACCTCAAGTCAGATCCTAATTTGTTGCTGGGGGAGAGAAGGAGGAGCAGGGCTATTAATAAACAGTGCAAATAATCAGGCTTTATGGGAGTTCGGTTGTTTTCTCACACACTAGATTTGCTCTCAGCCCTTTCACAAATCTGTCCTGCGCGACTGCTTTGTAGCCAGTAGATTGCTGCACTGAGTGTCCCCTGGGAAGCTGTCTGGAGCTGGAATGGAGCAAAGATGGACAAATGCTTGTTGGTAATAAGGGCCCTTCCTTACTGAGTTCCCCTAAGGCCAAGCTTTATGCTAGGCAGTGTGCTGACATGATCTCACCTAATCTTCAAAACAGGTGGTAGGGTACCTATTATCATTCACACTTTAAAGATAAGGAAACTAAGGTCTAGAGAGGCTCCATAGCTGCCTAAGGTTACATATTATTCTTCGCACAGTTCATCACCACCACTACCACCACCACCCCTTTCCCCACTCCATTCTAAGCTATAAGCCCTCCTCTCCAGGCTAAAGTCTTCAGTTAACTGTGTTTAGAATAAGTACTGGACTGGGCACAAGAAACCTGCCAACCAATTCTATTTCAATTTTTATTGCTAAATGCTGTGTGACCTTGGGCAAATAACTTCACTTCTCTGGTTGCCACAGTCCTCTCTTGAAAAATAAGATTATGATCTCAAGAAGCCTGTTCAGTTCTGGCCTTTTTATTCTGTGACACTGTCTTCACATGTAAAAACAGTGTGTGCAAAATGCATATGTTAGCTGACAGATAGAAACTGAACTCATTTTTCAGAGCTAAAACACCTGGAATTATGTCACTGCACAGCCAATGTTGGGATTGTCTCTGGATTTCCAAAGCTGCATGGGACTGCCAAGCTGCTCTGCAGCATTAGAGACTTTTTCTTACTCATCCTTCTCTTGCCAGTACTAAAGATGAAGAATCACATAGATCAAAATGAAAGTTGCCAGGCACCCAGGTGGCTCAGTTGGTTAAGTACTCGACTTCTACTCAGGTCATGATTTCAGTTCGTGGGTTTGAGCCCTGCATCGGGCTCCATGCTGACAGCTCAGAGCCTAGAGCCTGCTTTAGATTCTGTGTCTCCCTCTTTCTCTGACCCTCTCCGGCTCACACTCTGTCTCTCAAAAATAAACAAACATTGAAAGAAATGAAAGCTACATAAGATTGCTGAAGCTGACAGCTGGAAAAGAACAGCCCAGTGGTATAGTTTAGCCCATTCCATGAAGACAACCTTGCTATGGAGTACTAGAGGCGAAATGGAGACTTTACCTTCAGGAAAACCTAACCCTATCAGCAACTTACATTTCCAACATGGAAAAGATGTCACTAGCCACTTGAGTCAGCAAGGAGGAACTTCTATAACATAGTATGACCTTTGTCCTCTGCCATGGGTTTTAGGTCTGTGAAGCTGCAACAGAAGGACTGGAGCCACAGACTTCTATCCATTCCACAAATACTGAGAGGCTACTGTGCTCCAAGCTCATGCTAGGTATCAAGGATAAAAAGAAAAGGAAGGCATAAAGCTTCCCTCGAATGTTCTCACTGTCAGGTGGCAAAAATACATTATTTCAACGCAAGGAGATGAAGACTATGGTAAAAAAGAGTTTGAGGATAGTTCACCTAGCTAAACAGGAGTGGGCCATAGGTGAAAGTATTTATTGGAGTTAAGGGAAGAAGAAAATAATTCATTCCAAGGATCACAGTTGTTTGAGCTGAACCTTGAAGGATGAGTAGAAATTGGTCAGGCAGATGTGTGAGGGGAAGGTGTTCTAAAAGACAGACTAGTAGATGACTCTTCATTGATCACTCCATGCCTAATGGGAGAAAGTGGTTTTTTTAATGTTTATTTTTTAGAGAGAGTGAGTGAGCATGAGTAGGGGAGAGGGACAGTGGATTTAAAGTGGGCTCTGTGCTGACAGCAATATACCCCATACAGGCCTTGAACCCAAGAATGATGAGATCATGACCTGAGCCAGAGTTGGACGCTCAACCAACTGAACCATCCAGGTACCCTGTCAGGAGAAAGTGTTTAAACAGAGTCAGGACATTCACTCAGAATGTTTTCCAGGACTCATGGTATGGATTGTTTAGGTCTCTAATATATGTAGCTTTCCTCTTCCTAAAGGTAGCTCTTCTTCATTTCTTTCCAAGTATCTGACTGTGAAATCTCTTTCTAGCAGTCTCACTGTGTATACTCTTTAGTAAGAAAGGACCCAGAAATGTTATATCTCTAATAAAGAGGAACAAAGGATGGGAGATAAAGAAGAAACCAAGATCGAGCAAAGTGTCAGCCACACCCAGAGGCTCCACAGAGTTACCCGGCCCAGTATAGCCAAACACCCATACCCAAAAGAAAGACTTTAGGGTAGGAAACACAGAGAAGTAGATTACCAAGGCAGCAACATTCTCTAAGCAACTCAGCCCAGACATTGAATCAGCAGTGAGAATGCAAAGTGTAAGGAGTATAGAAAAGGCATCTTTGCTCTCTTTTGAATTGTTAAGAAATAAACAGGAGTAAAAGACTGAAAATCAGTTTCCAAGAGCTAATGGCTAGGCATGAATGGGAACCAAGAAAGGGAAATGTTTTCCATATATCATGGTAAGGAAAGGAAGGAACTGAGCATGACTTAAAGCATCACTCTCATGGATCCTGTGCCAAACTAGAGATGGCTCCAGAGGTGGGGGAGATGGAAGGAGGTGTCTAGCTTTCTCCTTTGATGTTCATGCTCAGCCACAAAATGTGAAGTGACAAGAGGGGGAGGGTAAAGAGGTGCAGTTGAATGTGTAGAGTAGCAATCCATGCCATAAATTTGGAGGAAGTGTTTAATAGCACCATTGACAAATAGCATCTTTATTTTTCCTTCCACAAACTATCTGATTACAAGAATAGAAGCAGGGGTGATGAAATGAGGTGTGGGTCATGCAAAAGAGAGATTTGATGGAAATAAGAATAACAGAGTATTGAGCAGTTTCTTGTGACTCATGTGCATAGAGAAAATGTTTTCATGGAAGAAAGCCAAAAGTGGGCCTCATGGGAAGTACTGTGTGCTTTTCTTTTGCAATTCCATTATGACTTTAATAGTTTTTTCTGATAACTACAGTGATGGAGGTCCTTTGTACAATATTTAGAAAGTACACAAAAGCACACAGAAGAAAATAAAAACCATTCACTATCTTAAGGGAAAGCAGTATTAATATTTTAACTCCTACAGATCAAAGAAATGTTTAAAAGAAAAACAGAAGCGGAGGCAAAAACCTATACAAACTTTGAACTCTAAATTAGATAGAAAAAAATTTAGTGACATAAAGCATTATCTCTATTAATATGCACTGAACCACATCAATTCTTATTGGAAAGTTCATTGCTAAAAGTAAAAATAATTTAGACAAAAGTATTTTGATATGACGTTCAAGTCATAATGTTGACATAGCTTTATGAAAAAGTGTTACACACAAGGGAGGTCCCCACCACATCCCATCCCTGAGTCCCACTCTCTCCTTTATTCCACCCATTCAATAAATAAAGATTATTTATTCTTTCCCTGTGGGATAGGCCATTGTTATTGTAAATAACACTGACTTGATAATAAGCTCAGGGGTAGAGTGAATATCAAGGAAGAAGTAAGGACCAAGGTTATATGAATATTCTTCTCTGCACTCACTCCCAATCCTTGTTCATAATAGCAATAAGCAGAGCAAGAAAACCTCCCTTTTGAGTCTTCATAGGATAGATTCTTTGTTGTTGGCTTCCACGCTCCCCTCTTACACTCAAAGTGAGGATGCGACAGCTTGTTGATAAGATAGGCTACTTCCTCCTCTTATCACCAATGGTTCTCATCTGACAACACTGACTTTTTTCACCTAGCTGTGATCCAGGCAATATCTCAACCTATCCATTCATAGGTTGGCAACTAGATCAAGCCTAGCCGAGATCTGGGCACTGGATGGCCCATAAGTTCTAACCAGATCTACCTCTACCAGACTGCATGTTCTCAGAGGATTTCCTGGTATCAGTATTATCAATGAAGGCGTAGGAAGACACAGTGACTCTAGAATTTCCACAGAAAAATAAGTATGGTTGTTCCTAGGATAGAGCCCTGTTGTCCATCATTCCATCACCCAAAGATTGTTGTTTGTAATATAGGTTCACTATATTAGGTGGAAGCTTATAAGGGGAACCCAACAACGTAACATCAAAAGGCTACCAACATGTTAAATTATCCTTTCTGAGGGCACAGTTTTTACAAATTTCTAGGTAAATGCATCAGCCTATCACATAGTAAAATCAGGCCAACATTTGTTCAATTCTCTGCCAAAATGGGGGTCAATTTTTATCAACTCAGGATTGACAAAGGGATCTCTGGTTAAATAATAGATACATTGCTGTAAGTTATTAATTACATAACAATGATATTGTACAATTATATATATATGTACATGCTGAAAGGCAGTTACCCTGATTTCTCAAGAATTTAATAGCTCACTGTGCTGATGTATGCATCTCACTCCATTTCCTAATTTGTTAATTAATCCATTTATTCATACATAACCACTTATTAATTTATTCAAAATATATTTACTGATCATATAACATGGCTTCTACTATGCTAATTACCAAACTTTATAAGATGAAGGTATTATTTAAAAAGTATTTATTTAGAAAGAACATAACCAAGGGAGGGGCAGAGAGAGAAGGAGAGTGGAAACTCCAAGCAGGTTCCATGCTGTCAGCACAGAGCCTAACATGGGGCTCAAAACCCACACCATGAGATCTTGACCTAAGCTGAAATCAACCAAGCTGATGCTCAACTGAATGAGATACCCAGGTACCCCCAAAATTAATTATTACTAGTTTCAGTAGTAGAACCCAGTGACTCATCACTTACATATAACACCCAATGGTCATCCTAATAAGTGCCCTCCTTAAAGCCTATTTAGGCCATCCCCCTCCCCACCTCCCCACTAGCAACCCCATTTGTTCTCTGTATCTAAGAGTCTCTTAGAGTTTGACTCCCTCTCTGTTTTTATCTTATTTATTTTTCTTTCCCTTCCCCTATGGTCACCTGTTATATTTCTTAAATTCCTCATATGAGTGAAATCATATGTTATTTGCCCTTCTCTGCCTTATTTCATTTAGCATAATACATTCTTGTTCCATCCATGTTGTTGCAAATGGCAAGATTTCATTCTTTTTGATCACTTAGTATTCCATTATATACATATACATAAATATATATAGTGTATATACACATATATATGTAAATATATACATGTGTATATGCATGCCACGTCTTCTTTATCCATTCATCAGTCAGTGGACATTTGGGCTCTTTCCATAACTGGGCTATTGTTGATAATGCTGCTATAAACACTGGGGTGCATGTGCCCCTTCAAATCAGCACTTTTGTATTCTTTGGATAAATACCTAGTAGTACAATTGCTGGGTTGTATGGTAGTTCTATTTTTAATATTTTGAGGAAACTCTACTGTTTTCTAGAGTGGCTGCACCAGTTTGCATTTCCACCAAGAGTGCAAAAGGGTTTCCCTCTCTCCACATCCTTGCCAACATGTGTTATTTCTGAGTTGTTCATTCACCTGTGACATTCTCAGGTGTGAGGTGGTATCTCATTGTGGCTTTGATTTGTATTTCCCTGATAATGAGTGATGTTGAGCATCTTTGGATATAAAATCAACATACAGAAATTGGTTGCATTTCCATACACCAATAATGAAGCAGCAGAAAGAGAAATAAAGGAATTGATCTCATTTACAATTGTACCAAAAACCATAAGATACCTAGGAACCAAAAGAGGTAAAAGATCTGTACTCTGAAAACTATAGAAAGTTTATAAAAGAAATTGAAGAAGACACAAAGAAATGGAAAAACATTCCATACTCATGGATTGGAAGAACATCATTAAAATATCAATACTACCCAAAGCAATCTACACACTCAATGCAATCCCTATTAAAATACCACCAGCATTCATCACAGAGATGGAAGAAACAATCCTGAAATTTGTATGGAACCAGAAAAGACCCCAAATAGCGAAAGTAATGCTGAAAGAGAAAGGCAATACTGGAGGCATCACAATTCTAGACTTTAAGCTGTATTACAGTGCTATACAATTTACTTTTTAATTCCACTATAATTAACATAGTGTTATATTAGTTTCGGATGTACAATATAGTAATTCATTAAATTCTATACATTACTCAGTGCTCATCGTGGTAAGTATGCTCTTAATCTCCCTCACCTATTTCACTCATTCCCCCAACCACTTCTGCTCTGGCAACTACTAGTTTGTTCTTTATTTTTAAGAGTCTGTTATTTGTTTGTCTCTTTTTTTCTTTGTTTGTTTCTTAAATTCCACATGTGGGTGAAATCATATGGTATTTGTCTTTCACTGACTTATTTCACTTAGCATTATACCTTCTAAATCCATTCACATTGTTGCAAATGACAATTTCATTCTCCCTCTCTCTTTTTTTTTTTTTTTGGCTGAGGAATATTCCATTGGATATCTATATCACATCTTCTTCATACATTCATCTATGGATGGACACTTGGGCTGCTTCTAGCTTTGGTTATTGTATATAATGCTGCAATAAACATGGGTGCATATATCCTTTCAAATTAGTGTTTTCATATTCTTTAGGTAAATATCCACTAAAAGAATTACAGGATCATATGGTAGTTCTTTTTTTAAAAATTTCTTTTATGCTTACTTATTTTTGAAAGAGAGAGAGCAAGTGGGGGAGGGGTAGAGAAAGAGGGAGTCACAGAATCCAAAGAGGGCTCCAGGTTTTGAGCTGTCAGGAGAGAGCCCCAACGTGGGGCTCAAACTGATGAACAGTGAGACCATGACCTGAGCTGAAGTCGGGCACTTAACTGACTGAGCCATCCAGGAACCTCCATATGATACTTCTATTTTTTAAACTTTTGGAGAAATGCCATACCATTTTCCACAGTGGCTGTACCAGTTTGCATTCCTACCAACAATGCAGTAGGATTCCTTTTGCTTCACATCCTTGCCAACACTTACTTGTTTCTTATGTTCTTGATTTTAGCCATCCTGACAGGTATGAGGTGATATCTCATTATGGTTTTGATTTGCACTTCCCTGATCATGAGGACTGTTGCACATCTTTTCATGTGTCTGTTGCCCAACTGTATGTGTTCTTTGGAGAAATGTCTGTTCATGTTTTCTGCCCAGTTTTAAACTGAATTAGTTGTTTTTCTGGTGCAAAGTTGGATATGGTTTTTTATATTTTGAAAATTAACTCTGTATCAGGTATGTCATTTGCAAATGTCTTCTCCCACTCAGTAGGTTATCTTTTAGTTTTGTTGAAAGTTTCTTTTGCTGTTCAAAAGGTTTTTATTTTGACTAGGGACAAGATAAAGATTTCCAATCCCACCATTTTTACTCAACATAGTGCTGAAAGTCCTAGTCACAGCGATCAGACAGGAAAAAGAAAAAAAAAGCACAAAAATTGGTAAGGAAGACGTAAGACTTTCACTATTTGCAGATGACTTGATACTCTACATAGAAAATCTTAGAGACTCCACCAAAAAGCTACTAGAATTAATATATTTTGTTCTAGTATCACAGGATACAAATAAATATACAGAAATCTGTTGCATTTCTATACAATAATAATGAGGCAGTAAAAAGAGAAATTAGGAAAACAGTCCCATTCAGTTGTACCAAAAATAATAAAATACCTAGGAATTAACTTAACTAAGGCAGTAAAAGACTTCTGAAAACTATAAAACACCAATGAAGGATACTGAAGATGACACTAACAAATGGAAAGATATTCCATGCTCATGGATTGGGAGGAAAAGTATTGTTAAAACACCCTTACTACCCAAAGCAATTTACAGATTTAATGCAATGCTTATCAAAATAGCAACAGCATTCTTCACAGAACTAGCACAAACAATCCTAAAATTTGTATGGAACCACATGTAACCCCAAAGAGCCAAAACCATCTTGAGAAAGAAGAACAAAACTGGAGGTTTCACAATCCCAGATTTCAAGATATACTACAAGCCTGTAGTAATCAAAATAGTATGGCACTGGCACAAAAAAAGACACATAAGCCAATGGAACAGACTAGAGAGCCCCTAAATAAACCCATGATTTATATATAGGTCAATGAATCTATGACAAACCAGGAAAGAATATGCAATGGGAAAAAGATAGTTTCTTCAACAAATAGTGTTGGAAGAAATGGAAGCTACATGTAAAAGAATGAAACTAGACCACTTACACCATACACAGAAATGAACTCAAAGTAGGTTAAAGACTTTGAAACTTGAAACCATAAAAATCCTATAAGAGAGCACAGGCAGTAAGGTCTCTGACAACGGTCAATGCAACTTTTATTTTATTTTATTTTTTAATTTTATTATTTTACTTATTTTATTTTGTTTTTTTGGATGTTTCCCAAGGCAAAGGGAACAAAATGAAAATTCCTTTCTTAACCTCAAAATTTAATAAATAAAACTAATACTAACCCATAACAACAATAACAGCATCTAACACCCATTGAACACTTACTGTGTGCAAGGCATTATTGAAGTGTTCTGTATATTTTAATTCTTTTAATCCTCTTAACAAGCCCACAGTGTATAACATTATTACCACCATTTTAAAGGTGAGAAAACTGAGATATATAGAAGTTAACTTGTCCAGGGGCGCCTGGGTGGCTTAGTCGGTTAAGCGTCCGACTTTTGCTTAGGTCATGATCTCGCAGTTCGTGGGTTTGAGCCCCGCGTCGGGCTCTGTGCTGACTGCCAGCTCAGAGCCTGGGGCCTGTTTCAGTCTGTGACTCCCTCTCTCTCTGACCCTCCCCTGTTCACGCTGTCTCTCTCTCTCCTAGAAATAAATAAAACATTTAAAAAAAAAAAAAAAGAAGAAGTTAACTTGTCCAACATCACCCAGATAAAAGAGGGAAACTTCTAGAGGCTGTCTTTTTCAGTATGTAGTATGAAATATATTCCTTGGAGGAATCATTAATAAGGAAGAATTATTTATTTGTAAATTAACATCATGTTTTCTCTCAAGGATCAAGATAAGAATTTTCTGCAGAAGAACCTACTGCCTCTGGGAAGCAGATCCATGTCCTCTTCACTGTATATTTAACTCGCACAAGTCACGGTATGGTACATTCAGCTTGTGTGGGAGAGACAAGAAGGCATGATTCTATGCTCGATATTGGGAAGAGATGTGTCCAAAAATGATTTTAATTCAGAATTCTGCTTGCTAAGGGAATGATTCTGAATTGTTTGGCCAACCAACAGATAATATGCTTAAGAAAATAGCAAGTTTATTCAAGAAGCTTTCTTCTGAGTCATTGCTGGAGATTTGAAATCTTTGGCGGAGGGATTCCAAAGAATGAACCAACCAAAGAGCCACACTTTATTGAACACACAACCTAAAGAGGACATTATCTTGTTTACTGCTCTGAAGTCACAGTAAGCCTTAAAGAATTAAAGGAATTAAAAAAAGAAGTTCTTAGGGCGCCTGGGTGGCTCAGTCGGTTAAGCGTCCGACTTCGGCTCAGGTCATGATTTCACGGTTCTGGGTTCGAGCCCCGCATCAAGCTCTGTGCTGACATCTAGCTCAGAGCCTGGAGCCTGCTTCAGATTCTGTATCTCCCACTCTCTCTCTGACCCTCCCTTGCTCACTCTGTGTCTCTCTCTCAGAAATAAATAAAAACATTAAAAAAAAAAAAAAGAAGTTCTGTCGTACCAAGTTTTCTTTCCAGAAACCTAGCTCAGAAATTTCAATGAAAATCCAGATAATTCATGGTTGGGCATTTGGGATATCAAGTAAGGCTGATAGTTTTTATAAGGAAGGCTAAGTTTTCTTGGTTTTCCAATGTATCTGGAGGTGTTTTCTCCTATTTTTTTCCTATGTTACAGAAAACTTCCTACTGTAACTTACATCTTAATTTTTTCCTTATATTCTATTTTAGAACCCTAAAAGACCACCAGTCTATTTGTTTTACTTTCAGTAAAATGCAAATAGTATATATATTTGGAATAACTGAGTAAATAATTTATAGCCTGAACAGTAAATTATTTATTTACTCCAGGCATACATATTTAGAATATGAACATAAATATTTTATAGTCTGTGCCACTGCTAACAAAAAAATTAAATCAGCTGGCTTGCAGCTCTGGTTTATACTGTACATACATTCTGTCTACATCATCAATGACCTGTGCACAATTATTCATCATCATGCACTTCCTAAGTTGTTTTTGCACTTGCAGCGTTTTCCAGAATGTTCAGCCTTTGAAGTTTGTTTCCATCTCTCTTTTTCCTTCTAGCTCTTACCTACTGATTCTCTGTTCTTCCCTAATCTTTATCTGTCTGATTAATCCTTTACCAATCAACATGTATTTTTTGAACACAAACTATATTTGATGCTTGCTAAGAACTGTAGATTAATACCAGAGAAATATTAACTTTGGACCTTTCTAGGAGTTTTTTATTCTGGCTAAGTTACATAAATATTCTGCAAACAAACAAAATATCAGAACTGTGTGAACACTATGAACAAACTACATGGATACATCTGGCTGCATTGGAATCTACATGGGGAAGAATTTGTGACCTCTGAATAAAATAGCTCCTTCTGAACATTGATGCTAATCTACGAATGTTAGTGCACTCACCATCCAGCAGCAACTGGTGTCACTATGTTCACAAAGTGGAATATAACTACAGAAATTCTAGAAACCTTCTGTAAAAAAAGTTTCACATTTAACTGTTGTAAGCTACAGTGGTTGAAGGACCAGGAGGAGAATTTTTGGTAATAAATATTTGGAACATTTAGACTATAAACCATAGGGAAAACACAGGAAAAATGGAAATTATATAAAACCATAAAAATTAGGGACAAACTGAATATAAGCTTGCTTTCCAAATCCTTGAAATATTAGGACAGTTTTATAAAGATGATCGTTTTTGACACTCAGCTGAGGTACATGTTAGGACAATGCATAGATACCACTTCCTGAGCTCCCCTGGACATTCCAGGTGTTTGACATACAATGCTTAATGCAATCCTCACAACTGGTAACTGCAATTAGTTTCATTTTAAAGTGGAGGAAATTGAGACTCAAGAGTTTAAAAAATACCTCAAAGGGCAGAAAGACAGTAAGTGACAGGCCCCAGTATGTGGCCAGTTTTTACAATTTTCACCTATTTTTGAAAATAGTGAGGTCTCTGCCTTTTGAGTGGAAATGTGTCTGTTACGTCAAGCTTCTTTGTTATGCTGTTAAAATTTTCTATGTTTTTCCATATTTCTTTTGTCTGCCTGATCTTCCAGTTTCTGTGAGAGATGTTAAAAACATCTTCAATTAAATTGTGGACATGTATATTTCTCTTGAAGTTCTAGCACTTTATGGTTTAAAATATGAAACTGCATTAGTAAGTACATAAAAATTTTAAATTGTTATATATTCTTGGTGAGTTAAACCTTTTATCATTAGGAAGTTACACTCTTTATCTCTATTAATGATTTTTCATTATAGGCTATATTGTCTGAAATTAATATGACTATCTGAACTATTTTTATTAGTGTTTTAATATTAAACTTAGTCTGGATGTTTTTAGTGGAAATTTATTCCCATTATTTAGCCTACGAAGTTGCAAATTCAGAATACTGTGATTTTATTTATTTTCCTTATAATGTAGTTTCTTGGACTACTTTTATTAGTGTTTTTCCACTATTTCCTTTCCAATCTTCTTACTTGAATACTATCCCATAAAGATGTAGAATCTTTTGGGCCAGTATCATCTGTAACCTATGACCCTGAGGTTAGTGTGGCAAGACGTGTCTGTAGTGACTATGAACGCATATATATCAACACAATATGTTTTCTCTTTCCAACAACGGAAGAACACTTCTCATCTATATTTTACTTGTGGACGTTTTTAGTGTGTTCTCTCTACTAAACTTAGTAGAAATATCTTAAACTACACTCTTAAATTTAGAATAATCTCCTCAAGATCCCTAAGAAGTCACTGGTGCCAAAATAAAAACAAAATTTTAAGCCACGCAAAGAGATCCAGCCAAGAGAAAGAATCAAAGAAGTGAACTAAAGTCCCCAGAGAAGTACGTCGGCGCTCTCCTCCCACATTTTGCCTTCCTGCGCTGGCACCATGAACACAGGCCCTTGCCAAGTAGGTCCTCGTTCCACCCAGAATTAGAGCTCAGCCTGACTCTGCCAAGACTTTCCAGCATAGAGATCTTGAGTCTTCATTTCCTACCTCCCCGTTCCTTCTTTAAAAACATAATTCCATCCTTTCGGCATTCCATATTTAGTTTGTTTCCTATATGATATGGAAAACAACAGCAGCCTCGCCAGGGTATTGAAGGAATTGTGAAAAAAAAATGACAAAGTTTTGGAAAATTTCAAGGAACAAATTACTAGGTCACAAAGTGACTTGAAATCAAACTTGAACTCTCAGTGTCACTCCTGATGTCCCTTCTAAGAGGTTAATGAGGATCCAAATTCCCAAGGCTCATTTTGAAAACACCTAGTATGCTTTCTAGTTCAGATTTCAATTTACATTAACATTTGCCAGGTATGCAAGCACGTACAGATACACAGACATACACCTTCATTCCAGTGCACGTACACACGCATATGCATGCACGTGCCGCCAACTACAGCAATCACTGTGTTCAGCAACGTAATTATGAGTACCATTGAATCATTAAGAATAAAAAGGGAAATGCTATTGAGTTCTGGATAAAAATATATTAGGCTTTGAGTGGGATTAGTTTTCCTTGCAATTGATCTACTTTTACTAGGCAATAAGATTTTGTAAGTAGCTGTATTAATTAAATTAATGCAAATACAGTTGCCTATTTTATCTAGAGAGAATTAAAGTGATTTGGGAGGAAAGTAACTGCCTGTTATTTCCCATGGATCCAAACAAAAGAAAACAGATTTTAGGCTGGCCACCTAAAAGGGAACAATTCTCCACTGCATCAAGTTATAGGGTGGCTTATTTCCAAACCAAGGAATTCAATGTCTTCAATGAAGGGGCTCTGTACACTCCAATTGCAAGCAATTATCTGAGTGGGTAGGAACTGAAAACTCCACTATCTATGAAGAGAAAGAGTGAAAGATGCTGCATTCCTGGAAACCTCTGATTTTAAAAATTATCTAGATTAAAGGAAACTATGAACAAAATTTCTTTGGGTTCCTACAATGAATGACACAGGCAAAACTTTTTGAACAGACTAGCTAATAATGAACTGGAACCTGGTACTTTTTTTTAGTAAAAATGTTCATCAAACTTAAAGCAAGTTATATATTTAGAATTAAGTACTGTAAGTCAGAATTACATGGAGTTGAAAATTTATTTTCTCATTAAAGTGGCATAATAAGAGTTAATATTCCTGAACAAATTTTTGCCACCCAGCTTCAGAGAAATTACCATGAACATTTTATTTTACCAACTCTATATAGTATACCTAAAAAATGAAGTTTTCTAATGTGCATATAAATCAAAATCAAAGGAACACTCAGTAGCTAATTACACCAAATTTAATTTAATAGAATATAGTACCACACAAAGTTCTTTTCTTCACTCTTCAGTTTTTTATTTTTACTGCCTCCAATAAAAGACCATCAGAGTTCTTAATCAGGATTAATGATGGAATCCATAGTGGGAAATTTTCATAGTCAACTTAAGAAGATGTACAGATGCATTGAGTTACTTTAGAAACTGTTCCAGGACTGCCTGCTCTGCTTTTATTCTGGCTTATCCTTCCCACTGTTCACTTACATACAGCAAATGTAGGCACTGGGGATAAAGTTATTGGCCATTTTGCTGCTTTAGAAAGAAAATCTTTATGCTTTCTTCAGTTGCCATTTCATCATCATTAACAGTGGTAGTTTATAGTTTTGTGAAAGATAAATCTGTCTTTAAGTATATGACCATTATTTTACCTTAATTGTTTTGTTCGAAGAAAAGCCACAGTCAAAGGATTCCACTCATGCAGACAAATCATGTCTGTTTGCTTTCTGCAATTCTACTCTGGGGTCTTGCAAAAAATGGCTGCAAAATTCGCTAGAGCTCTATTGCATTTTTTAGTCATTTTAACTGGATATTGTTATATAAAGAAATGACATTTTTTCACAAGAACACATGAACATTACATAGCCAAATTATTACTATTATTTAAAATCGTTGTCCTTTAGAAGAGAAAACATCATGTATAAATAAAAACAACTGTCCTAACTTGTGAGGCTTTAATTCAACCTCCATGGTTCTATCATGCAATATTTTGGCCCCGAAACTTAATTTTTCCTACTCCTAGGTCATTTCCTCGTCTTTGAAGTGAGGAAAAGACCTGGATGATGTCTGGTCCTCTCCAGTCCCATAATGTTATGATTCTAGTCCCATTTATTTGAATAATATATAATTCCCTCTACAGGGCTGACTTTGGATAATCAGTTTTCCCTTTGCAAAATATGTTCTTCTGTCTCTTGGTGTCACACATTCTGTCCCTAGTTGCTAAAGCTGTGTTGTCTTACCCATGGCATGTACCAAGTTTCTTGCTCTGCATTAGCCACAATGGGAATCTGTGAGCAGCATACGTCAACAGAAAGAGAGGGGTTGTATAGAGCCTGGGACTGGCCATCAGGCCAGGCTGGAGCAGGGAGCTGGCCTCAGGCCTGTGCTTCCCCTACTCCTAGTCTAAGTGCTGTGAGGCAGGGATTGTGTAGAGTGGAATGAACACTGGATCCGTATCAAAAGACTGGAGGTTCAAATACTGGCTCTGTCACTTACCAGCTTGTGTGAGCTGGAGAAAGGTCCTTAACCCTTCTGAGTCACAGTTCACTTCTTTGCAAAATGAGGGCTTTAGTGAAAATTGGTGAGATAATGGGAAAGCTCCTGGCACAGTGCCTGTTACACTGTGGGCACTCATCAAACATGAGTTGAATCTTGATCTGACACTGGCACCATTAACCGAGCATCTGATCCATAAGCATTGCTCTTAGGCAAGGACTGTGTTCATTTGTTAAATTCCTACACTGCAGCTGCAGCCCATGACTGATGTTGGAGTTCATAGCGATTTGCAACAAGAGTCCCATAAAACAATAATCTGTTTCCCAGTGAGACTCACACAGAGACTGATCTCCTCTTTGGGATTCGTTGACAGAGAGGGTGCAATAAACATTGGCTAAGCAATCACCTTGTTTAAGGTCATCTGCCATACCCGAGTCTGCTGCTGTAAGTATTTAAAAATGTGTAAGGATTTTTCAGTTTGGAATCTGTCAGGAAGAAAGAGCATGTGTTGGGAATAGGTTAAGAAACTGTGTTAACAGATTATTCTTGTCTTTTGAGAATATGTGATTAGCATCTATCAAAGGAAGCAGAGCTCTGGACAAGAGCCAAAGAAATAGGACTGTAGCCAAAGTTTGGTATTTGTCAATATCAGTCAATGTGCTGGACATCAATGGATATAAATTTCAAACTGGAGTTTTGAGCTTTGACTGACAATCTCATTCCTCTGTATTTTTTTAAAATATACAACTATAAGCAGAAGGTACAGCAGCTGGCTAAACACTTGCTTCCAGAATGGGAAAGTGGTATTTTCCAAGGTAAAGAGGGCACAGGCGAGGTTAGGCAGAGCTGGGTCCTTGGAATCTGAAGAGTGTTATATTAGTTTCCTGTGTTTGCTGTTACAAATTACCACCAATTTGGTGGCTTAAAACAACACAGATTTATCTTACAGTTCTGTAAGTTAGAATTCACTGAGAAAAAAAATTAAGGTGTTAACAGCGTTGGTTCCTTTTAGAGACTCTAAGGCAGTATCTCTTTCCTTGCTTCTCCCAGCTCTTAGAGGCTGCCTGCATTCTTTGGCTCCTGACTCCTTTCCATCTTCAAAGTCATTAATGGCCATGTGTGTCTTTCTCAGATCACATCACTATGACGCCAACTCTTTTACTTTTCTCTTCTGCATTTAAAAGACTTCTGTAATTATATCAGGCCCCCTAAATTATCCAGTATAATATCTTTATTTTCAAGTCAGCTGATTATTACCCTAATTCTATCTACAATCTTAACTCCCTCTTGACATGCAACACAACATTATCATATATTCCAGAGATAAGAAAATGGACATTAGATATGTGCAGGATAAGGAGGAGTTATTCGGCCTTCAAAGGTATGTCATGTTGGTAGGTGTAAAAGTCGGGAGGGTCAGAACATAGCACCTGCATTAAAATATGCAATAGTTTCTGGGGAGTCACAAGTTTAAAATGATCCCTTCAAAGAGGAGACTGAATAACAAAAGATAGAGAAATATAAAATTCCAGACAGTATTTTAAGGCAGTTATTCCTTGGAGAGAAGGCAATACTTTATGTCTAATAGTTCACATCCTTCAATACAATGATTTCACTTTAGAAATCCAGTCTAGCTACAATGAGGGTGAAGATTTGTGAATGAAGATATTCAGGAGAGTACTACTGGAAGTAAACATGATATCCAACAATAGGAGATTGATTCAATATCCTATCATTATACCATCCATATGACTGCATATTATAGAATCATAAAGTCACATTTTTCAAAAAAGAAATTTTATTCCCAGCTCTTGTTCAAGCCATTTTAACTCTTCCCATATTTCTGTCTGATTTCTACTGTCTTGATCAAGTATTCATTAATTTTCAAAGAAGCATATTGAGTAACTAATAAATGCTAGTCTCTGTGTTAGGTGATGGAATATAGTACTACATGTTCCAGATGGAATTTTTATGTAGCTTACAGTTAAACACTAAAAATAAACATTGCACAGGTGACCATAAGTATGATGAGCTTTTTGAAAGAAGGAGTAGAAGATGCTTGAGAAGCAAACAGGTTGAGAATTGGTCTCTGAGTCATAAAGGCCTCAATTTATGGCTAAGCCCTACTAGTCTACCCTTATCAGGGCTTAAAAACGCAGGGCCTGTAGGTGGGACACTGGCAGAATTTGGTGCATTAGAATCCACAACTATCCAAGGGCATCACTTTTGGATAGCTACATCCAAAGGAATGAGACTGGATCACTTTCTGACACCACACGCAAAAATAAACTCAAAATGGATTTAAGACTTATGTGAGATCTGAAGCCATAAAAATCCTAGAAGAGAGCACAGGGAGTAATGTCTCTGACATTGGCCACAGCAACATTTTTCTAGATACGTGTCCTGTGGCAAGGGAAACAAAAGCAAAAAATAAACTATTGGGACTACATCAAAATAAAAATCTTCTGCACAGTTAGGTACACAATAAATAAAACTAAAAGACAATCTACTAAATGGGAGAAGATATTTGCAAATGACAAATTCAAGGTTATTATCCAAAATATATAAAGAACTTATATAACACAGGACAAAATAACCCCCCATATAATCCAATTTAAAAATGGGCAGAAGACATGGACAGACATTTCTCCAAAGAAGACATTCAGATAGCCAGCAGGGCCATAAAAAGACACTCAACATCATTCCTCAACAGGGAAATGTAAATCAAAACCGCAATGAGATATTATTTCACACCTGTCAGGATGACTAAAATAAAAGCCACAAGAAACAAGAAGTGTCACAAGGATGTGGGGAAAAAGGAACCCTCATGCACTGCTGGTAGGAATGTAAACTGGTATAGCTAGTGTGGAAAACATTATGGAGATTCCTCAAAAAAGTATAAATGGAACTACACTATGATCCAGTAATGGCACTACTGGGTATTTACCCAAAGAATACCAAAACACTAGTTTAAAAAGATATATGAAACCCTATGTTTACTGTAGTATTACTTACAGTAGTCAAGATATGGGAGTAATGCAAGTATCTACTGGTAAATGAACAGATGAAGAAGATGTGGAATATATATACGATGGAATGTTACTCAGCCATATTAAAAAGAATAAAATCTTGCCATTTGCAACAACATGGATAGATCTATGATACTAAGTGAAATTAAGTCTGAGAAAGACCAATACCATATTATTTCACTCATATGTGGAATTTAAAAATACAAAACAAACAAAGAGACTAATGAACATTCCTAACTATAGAGAACAAACTGCTGGTTACCAGAGGGAGGTGGGTGGGAAGATAGGTGAAACAGGTGATGGGGATGAAAGAGTATACTTGTGATGAGCACGGAGTAATGTATGGAATTGCTGAATCACTATATTACATATGTGAACTAATATAACACTGTTGACAATACTGGAATTAATTTTTTTAAGGGAGAAATATAAACGATATGGAATCCAATTTTCAGCAGGGGCATCTCTGGTGAAAATCTCAAAATTCATCTGTAGGGACCTTTTCTTGTATTGTTTTCTCACTATATACAGTGATCCAGACATGAATCTCAAAACTTCTTTAACTATCCCCAAAGCATTCAGCCACACAAGAAAAAGTTGGAGAAGTAGGAAGAAGCCACACAATGCAGATCATTTTTGGTCAAATTCAGGATATTTTGGTCTGACCCTAAGGGAAATGGAAAATCATTGAAATATTTGCTCAGGATGTTATTTGATATATATTTTGGAAATATCATTTTGGATCCATGTAAAGATCTGCTTTTGAAAGCCAGAATGAGACAACATAGGAGGCTAGTGATATAGTCCAAGTAGACTATGACGGTGGCTTAGACATGGGTGGTAGTAATAGAGAAGGAAAGAAGAGCAGATTTAACATCTTAAAATAATAACATTGGCAGAGATTGAAGATGGATTGGGGTGAGGAATGAGGGAGAAGTATAGATGTCTAGGATGACTGCCAAATTTCTAGCTTGGTGACTATAAAAACTATTATGCAAGTATATTCACAAATCCATTAAGGGGCTCAGTAAAACAGACTTTACACTTGACTAGATGTATCAATCTTGGAGCAGAGTAGGGATTCTAAATGGTTTTTTCTTTATATATAAAATAAAATTCAATTATTCCATTTATATTTATATGTGTATATATGTACACCAACACATATATGTACATATACAAATGTTTATATGTATTTACTTAAGAGTTTAAACAGGATTATAATAATATGCTGACAGTAGTTGAGAAACAATGTTGAAATTCCTTTTTTTAATGTTCATTTATTTTTGAGAGAGGAAGAGAGTGAGCACAAGAGGGAGAGGGGCGGGGGGGAGAACACAGAAATGGAAGCAGGCTCCAAGCTCTGAGATGTCAGCACAGAGCCCAACATGGAGCTCAAACTCATGAACAATGAGATCATGACCTGAGCTGAAGTCAGACACTTAACCAACTGAGCCACCCAGGTGACCCGAAATTTCTAAGGCCCTATATTTTCTCTTTTAATTTATATTTTTATTCATTTTTCAGAATTTATGTTTTAGATAGGAATTATTTCTAAAATCATAAATACAGTAAAGTATAAAAATTTATTTTAAAAAAGAAAATGGCTTCTCCATGGCCATCTGCCCATACTCTTGTACTTCATCTCTTGAGGATTATAAGATATTTATACATGCAAAGATTTTCAGACTTCTAGAAAAATGTATCAAAGATATAATCCTGCAACTTTTTTTACATTGCTCCTATAACAAATTGCCACAAGTTCCGCAGCTTAAACAGGACACATTTATTACCTTACAGTTCTGGAAGTTAGCAATCCAACATGGGTCTCACTATCTGCAAACCTGTAGTCCTATCTGTAAACTCTAGGGAAAAATCCATTTCCCTGCCTTTTCTAGATTGTAGAGGCTGCTTGCATTCCTTGACTAGTGCCTCTCCTCCCACGTCTTTCATCTTCAAAGGTAGCAACATCACATCTCCCTGACCCTTCAATCTACTGTGACAACTCTCTCTGACCCAGGCAGAAAGGTTTCCACTTTAAAGACCCATGTGATTAGATTGGACCCACCCACATAATCCAGCGTAATATCCCCATTTCAAAGTCCTCAACCTTAATCATATGTGTAATATTCCTTTTGCCATGTAAAGTAACATATTTCCAGATTCTGGAGATTGGGATGGGGACATGTTTGGGCAATCATTATTCTCTCTGCCATATCATCAAAGGTAGAAACCATTTCTAATAACATATTTCTTGACCTAACTTCTTCACAATAGGTCTGTAATTATTTAATACAAGGCTTATAAAATAAATATAAATAGAATACAATGAGGAAAGTTTTCTCCTAATCCTATTTACCTTATTCCCAGTGTTTAGCTGCCACCTATTTTTCTCCTTCGCCATGTATGAATTAGTTGAGGTCATTATCATTTGAGAATGACACATTTTTCACTAACTATCTCAGGTAACTTAAAGGTGGGAGTTTGACTGCTTTGGAGAGTATCTTTTCCAATTTAAATTTTTCTAAATTAGAAAGTATCACATCCAATGTAAGAAACCAACTAATGTAGGAGAATTCAAAACATCAAAGACATCTGAGACCCAAATTTCTAGTGAATGAGAAAAGACAGCTTTAACTTAAAAAAAAGTCAGTGTACCCCAAAGAGAAGTTGAAAGTTGCCTCAACATTTGTCTGAGGAAAGGCTGAGGGACACGAGAAGGGCTTCCAGTGAAAGGTCTTTCCTGTGTAATCCTTTATAAATGGTCTAAAATGAACCTTTCAGAGGTGGAGAGCTGGACCATTAAAAACCACTTTTGCCTGTAGGATCTTATTTTCAGTCCGATTGCAATAATTTTATCAGCATGCCAATGAACACAGGTGCTGCCAGAGTCAATCTCTTTGCTATATATTTCTGTGTCACAGGGCAGATTTCTGTGTAATTGGTCACATGATCAGCCAGTACCCCTCTTTTACACTTTTGGCATTTTTCAACATGAATTTAGAAAAATCAAAAACTTCCCCTCACTCTCTCATTTTCCCATTTGTAAAGTGGTGTGACCATTTACTGCTCTCTGACATAATATGCTCTGTCTAAAAGCCAAACTCTTAATGAGGCAGCTGGCTCAGTCTCCCCTATAATCACGGTATGAGGAAAGCTTGCTGACAAACTAGCATTTAAATCTCATGGTTAATTTTTTCAGGGAAGCTGTAGCAATGCTGTAATGAGAACTATCTACCGCATTAATGAGTAAAGCAGAGAAGGTCAGGTTTTCTAGCCCCTGAAAAATATCAGATCCATTTCCAGTTGAGTATGCTCTTCAGGGATGTGTCTTATCTAATTCCCGTGAATATCCATGATTTGTAATGGCAATGGTGGCACCTTTTCCCTCCATCTCCTTCTCTAAATGACTCTCCATACAGATGTTAAATCCTCAAAGGCAGCTGCTTCCAGAAACCCAAGAAACAGAGCCATATGGAATATGGGAAAGAAATGGGAAGAACTGGAGGTGTGCCATGGATCCTGACATCTTCCTTTACCTCATGTTTTACCAACCCAGATGTTAGTTTGATTCTGACTCAGGCCTTAGTAAATAAATTCTAATTAAGGGCAGATAATTGTTTTCCTAATGTACCAGAGTAACCAAGCAAACCAAAAATAAACTGCTGAAATATAGCAGGGTCATATGCAAAGTCTTACCTCAAGTCAGGAAATAAATCCTACACATACAAGTTTCTAAGCTTGTCCAATTTACCCTTCCAGCAGGCCTGCTACTCTTATAGTTTTTTCCCAGGCAACAGTAAATGGTCACATCCTAACTCCTTGCTTGAACCTAAAATTAGGAGTCATCCACTGCATCTTTCTTTTTCTCATTCTCCATATTTGATTTTTCAGCAAATCCTTTTGTTTTATACATGTATGTATGTATATGTGTATGTATGTATATATATTATACATATATATGTATTATACATGTATATGTATTACATATGTATAATATATATATCCCAAATCCATTGTGTTTACTAAAGTAATAAGGAATGGAAATCATGAAAAATTTAGTTTTGCCCTTATTTTGTAGGTCAGGGCTAATGATACAAAAAGCTATTACTCTCTCATAGCAATGGGGATGAAAGGAATCTCAGAATATTGGAAATAAAGCAGTGATGCCTAACCATCAGAAGCAAGTAAATACAATTGTCTAAACGAGTGCCATGCCCAGAGTGGCACACAGAGATATATGGAATGTGGCTGTGCTAGAAGAAAAACAGATGTTAGCCAACAAGTCTACTACTTAATTTATACATTCAAAAGAAAAGAAAAATGAAGGACTAGGAAGTTGAAGGCAGTCACCTCAATGAAAAGAAATGATCCCTTGCACAAATTCTGGATGTGAGGCCATTTTTCTTTAAAAAATTTTTTTTAATGTGTTCTTTTTTTTTTTAATGTTTTATTGATTTCTAGGAGAGAGAGAGAGAGAGAGAGAGACAGAGTGAGCAGGGGAGGGTCAGAGAGAGAGGGAGTCACAGACTGAAACAAGCTCCAGGCTCTGAGCCGGCAGTCAGCACAGAGCCCGACGCGGGGCTCGAACCCATGAACTGCGAGATCATGACCTAAGCGAAAGTCGGACGCTTAACCGACTAAGCCACCCAGGCGCCCCTAATGTGTTCTTTTTATGTTTATCTATTTTGAGAAAGAGAGAGAAGACTAGCATGAATGGAGGAAGGGCAGAGAGAGAGAGAGAGAGAGAGAGAGAGAGAGAGAGAGAGAGAGAGAATCCCAAGCAGGCTCCATGCTTAGTGCAGAGCCCAATGAGAGGCTTCATCTCACAGTATGTGAGATCATGACCTGAGCTGAAATCAAAAGTCAGGAGCTTAATAACCGACTGAGCCATCCAGGTGCCCTTCTGACCCTTTTTGAATGACACAGATGGCTCTCAACTTAAGGGGACAATCCAGGAAAGGTTTCTAATGTATTTCCTGGCTATAGTGCAAACAGTTCTGCTGTCTGGCCTATACAACCTGCTAGATCCAGTGACATTATCAGTACCTATGGTGAAAGGAGGTGCCCTTTGTAATTTATGAAAGCCTCAGTAGCAGACTCATAACACAAAACTCTTGTGTTTAGAGAAAGGATATGCCAAGTTTTTAACATTTGAAAAATAGTTCCCATTATGTTACTTAGTCCTAGAGGGGCAGAGCAATATCAGGAAGCACAGGTGATCATGTAGACAGACTAAACATCATGAACTGATTTCTCTTATACCCATCAGGTCATAAGTTTGGGTGGGCACAACAGCAATTCTTTGTAAGATTGAAGAGGTACATTTGGGAAATGGTATGAATAAGGCCAGACGGCAGAAATTAACTGCATATACCAGTATTACAAACCCCTATGACATCTACCACTGGTGCACTGTTTCTGTCTCTCTCCTCACATCCATGGATGCATAGGGTCCTTATGACCAGCTTATAGAAGAGAGAGAAAAAATCATATAAGAATGATTCATGGATAGGTTACCTGAGTATGTTGGTTCAGGCCAAAAATGAACCACTGCACCACTGGCCTACTGTGGTATATTGCTAAAAGAGAGTAGTGAGAGAAAATCCTCCTGATGGGCAAGGCTTCAAATAGTGAGCTTGGTCATTAGCTTTATGTAGACAGAGAAGCAGCTTGATACAATAATATATATTAACTCATTGACAGTGATGAATGGCTTGGCTTATTAATCTGGGGACTGGATGGAGAAATACTGGAAGACTGAGACAAGTAATTCTGAAAAAAAGGCATGTACATATACCCAGGGAAATAGGCACAAATGGTGAAGATTCATATTGCATGTGAATAGCCACCAGAGTTTATTCACTATGTAAGAGACTGCCTGATGAACTAGACAGAACGACTTAGCCAGCTAATTTTAACCTGCCTCATTTCTAGCCACTTGACTGCCTGTATAATATGTATATTAATGAAGTCACTT
Organism: Crocuta crocuta; assembly: GCF_008692635.1. Taxonomy (NCBI): domain Eukaryota; kingdom Metazoa; phylum Chordata; class Mammalia; order Carnivora; family Hyaenidae; genus Crocuta; species Crocuta crocuta. The sequence continues at coordinate 6,858,968 of NW_027528977.1, read as the reverse complement.
TGGTAGGCTATGCATGGAACTCCCATTCACAAAGGTCTATCTAATTTCTGCTACTCCCAAATGTCCAATGTGCCAGAAGCAAAAACAATGCTGAGTCCCTGGTAGGGTACAATCCTTCAAAGAACAAGTTTATTATACTGAACCACTCTTTTGCTCTGGTACAATTGCTAAAAGAGGAAGGATGTCCTCCTGACTAAAACTGACACTATTCTGAGTATAGATTTGTCTTTTCTGCCCACAAGGTCTGAGCTAGCTAGCTTATTTGGGGATTCACACTTATGATTCACTGAAACAGGATCTTGTATAACATGGCATCTGCCTAAGGGTCCTGTTTTACAACAAAAGAAGTATGGTACTGGGCATATGACTATGGAAGCCACTAGTCCTATCACATATTTCAACCCAGCATGATAAATCATAGCCTTTTGAAGACTAAGCTGTGGTATCTTGGTTATGATACCTTGTGATACCCACTCACCAGAACAGAGTATTTGCCCTATATCAACCACCGCTACAAAGTGCTATGTTCCTAATATATGAAACTCATAGGTCCAACCATCAAAAGAAAGAAATAATAATCCTGCTTAACATTATTCCCAGTGACCCACTCAGAGAATTCTGTTATTTTCTTGCTATAACTCTATGTTCTGTCTCAGGTCCTAGTTCCCAAGAAAAAAAATTCTTTTACCAGAAGACACAGAAAGACTTACATTAAACTTTAAGCTATGTCTACCACCTGATTACTTCAGGTCCCTGTGTTAAGAGATAAATAAGCAATGAAGAGTAGTACTATGTTGGGGTGAGTGAGCTATTTCACAGTGGAGGGAGGGCAGAACATCTGGACACCCAGGTGATTCCCAGGAGCACTTTTTTTTTTTTTCTAACTCTTCTGTCTGATTTCATCAGTCAAAGAACAAATGCAGCCAAACATGGCCTGAGGAAGGCATGGTGACCAGGGGTTCCAATCTTTCACTGATTAGAGTTTGAGTCATCTGATCAAATAATCTTCCCAGACCAGCAGAGATCTAGCTGAGGAGAATCTAAACTGAGTAATACAGGAGAAAAAACAAACAAACGAGTATTAAGTGCATCCTACAATAAATTTCAATAGCAAGAAGCTGTACTTTATGCTGCTTAATTTTCTCTTTTTAGTTTCCCAGAAGTGTAACAAACCAGACTCCTGGAAATGCTTTTCCCTGATGGGGTGAAATTTTTGTATGAAGCATGTGGACCTGAGTAGCACAAAAACTGGACCGTAATGACTGCTGTTGGGTGTCACCCAGATTTCCTGAAACACTCCTTCCCCAGCTGCCAGGGGTGTTGCCAGCCAAGGGCTCATAGATAGTCCTGTCCTGGAAATTAGCCTCAGCTGAAGGTGGGCATTTACTTCCTTCCCAGGAAGGCACTATATCCAGTGATTGGTTGATATGAGGTTATAAAGGCTCAGTCTCTTGTCTCAATTTAGGCTACTTCCGCAAGGCCTTGGTGGGGGGGGGGTTCCAGAGCTCTCTGGGGAGTGGGTGGAAGCTTCTATTGCACTTGCATTACACTTCCACATCTCCTCTGCCTAATTATGCTTTCCTCAGTACCTCACTAATGTTGTTCCCTAGACCACTCCGCACTGAACACAATGCAAGTGAAACTCTGTGCTAGGGTCTGTTTTCCAGGGCCCCTAACTTAAAATAAATTTTGAGAATTTCCAGGGAAAATGGTAGAGGAGGAGGACTCTAAGCTCACTTTGTCCCATGGATACAACTAAGTAACTAGGGTCTCCAACAAAATCAACCCAAGGAGGTCCTAATCAAGACACACAGTAATTAAAAAGGCAAAAAGTAGTGATACAGAGAGTTTTAAAAGCAGCAAGAGGAAAGAAAACAGTTACATATAAATGAAACTTCATAAGGCTGTCAGCTGATTTTTCAGCAGAAACTTTACAGGCCAGAAGGGAGTGGTCTGATATATTCAAAATGCTCAAAGAAAAAAAAAAACAAAAACCTACAGCCAAGAATACTTTATCCAGCAAAGCTATCATTCAGAATATGAGAGATAAAGAGTTTCCCAAACAAAGGTAAAGGAATTCATTACCACTAAACCGGCCCTACAAGAAATGTTAAAGATGATTCTCAGAATGGAAAGAAAAGGTCATAAGCAAAAGTAAGAAAATTAGGAAGAACAAAAGCAGTAAAATTAAGTATAACTATAAAAATCAGTCAAGAGATTCACAAAATAAAAGGATGTAAAGTATGACCCCATATACCTAAAATTTGGGGAGAGGAGAGGAGTAAAGAATAGGTTCAAATTTAAGCCACTATCAACTTAATAGAGACTGATATATGAAGATGTTATATACAAACCTAATGGTAACCACAAATCAAAAACCAGTAATAGATACATAAAAAATAAAGAGAAAGGGGTCCAAGTATATCACTTAAGAAAGCCAGCAAACCATTAGAGAAGAGAGCAAGAGAAGTATAAAAATAACCACAAAACAAATAACAAAACGGTAATAAGTAAATACCTATCAATATTTACTTTGAATGTAAATGAACTAAATGCTCCAAAGACATACGGTTACAGAATGGATAAAAAAGCAAGACCTATCTTTATGCTACCTACAAGGGACTCATTTAAGAAATAAAGACACATGCAGATTAAAAGAGAAGGGATAGAAAAACATTCATCATGCAATGGAAGTGAAAAGAAAGCCAGGGTAGCAATTCTTATATCAGAAAAAAACAGACTTTAAAACAAAGACTATAACAACAGATAAATAAGAACACTATATAAATCATGAAGGGAACAATCCAACATAAGATATAAAGTTTGTAAATATTTACACACCCAACATGAAAGCATTGAAATACATGAATCAGCTAATAACAAACATAAAGGAAATAACTGATAGTAATACAATAATAGTATAAGACTTTAACATTCCACTTACATCAATGGACAGATCATTCAAACAGAAAATCAACAAAGAAATAATGACTTTCAATGGTACAGTGGACCAGATAGATTTAACAGATATATTCAGAACATTCCTAAAACAGAAGAATGCACATCCTTTTCAAAAGCACATGGAAAATTCCCCAGAAAAGATCATATATTAGGCCACAGAACAAGTCTCCACATTTTCAGAAAGATGAAAGTCATATTATCCATGTCTGCGTACCACAACACTATGAAACTAGAAATCAACCACAAGAAAAAGTCTGGAAAGAACACAAATATATGGATTTGTATTCATAAATAATGAATGGATCAAACAATAAATCAAAGAAGAAGTCAAAAAATACATGGAGACAAATGAAAATGAAAACACAATGGTCCAAAATCTTTGGGATGTAGCAAGTGGTTCTAAGAGGGATGTTTACAGCAATATAGGCCTACGTAATAAGAAAAATCTCAGATAAACAAACTCACCTTACACCTATAGGAGCTAGGAAAAAAAAGAATAAACAAAACCAAAACCAGTAGAAGGAAGGGCATAATGAAGATTGGAGCAAAACTAAACAAACTACAAATTCATAGAACAATAGAACAGGAGTGCCTGAGTGGCTCAGTCAGTTAAGCAACCAACTTCGGCGCAGGTCATGATTTCATGGTTTGTGGTTCAATGGGGGGCTGATGGTTCAGAGCCTAGAGTCTGCTTTGAATTCTGTCTCCCTATTTCTCTGCCCCTCCCCCGCTTAATTGTGCATGCTCTCTCTTGCTCTCTCTTGCTCTTGCTCTCTCTCAAAAATAAACATTAAAAAAAAAATTGAACAAATCAGTGAAACCAGGGGCTGGCTCTTTGAGAATATTAACAAAATGGATAAGCTTTTAGCCAGACTCATTAAAAAAAGAGAGGACTCAAACAAAATCAGAAACTAAAGAAATAACAACTGATGCTACAAAAATAAAAAGGATTATGAGAGAGTATTATAAAAAACTATCTGCCAACAAACTGGACAACCTAGAAGAATGGGATACATACCTGGAAACATATCACCACTCAAAAGTGAATCAGGAAGAAACAGAAAATTTTAACTGATTACCAGCAATGAAATTGAAACAGTAATGAAAAAAATCCAAAAAACAAAATTCCAGGACCAGATGGCTTCACAGGTGAATTCTACCTAACATTTAAAGAAGAGTTCATACCTATTCCACTTAAACTATTCCAAAAGTAGAAAAGGAAAGAAAGCTTCCAAATGCATTTTATGAGGCCAAGCATTTCCCTGATACTAAAATCAGATAAAGAAACAGAAAAAGAGAAGTACAGCCCACTATCTCTGATGAAAATTGATGCAAAAGTCCTCAACAAAATATTAGCAAACTGAGTCCAACAATACATTTAAAAAACCATTCACTAAAATCAAGTGTAATTTATTCCTGGATGCAAGAGGGGTTCAGTATTCACAAATGAATTGTGATTCATCACATCACGGAGACATAAGGTAAAAACCATGTTACCCTTTCAATAGATGCAGAAAAAGTATTTGACATCAACTAACAAGTGACATCAACTTATATTTAACATCAAGTACAACATCAATTTATCATAAACATCCTCCGCAAAATAGTTTAAAGGGGGGGACATACATCAACATAATAAAAGCCATGTCTGAAAACCCCACAGCTAACATCATCCTCGATGGTAAAAAACTGAGAGTTTCTTCTCCCCTGAGGTCAGGAACAAGATAATGATGTCCACTCTCATCACTTTTACTCCACATAGTACTGGAAGTCCTAGCCACAGCACTCAGAGGAGAAAAAGAGGAAGGCATTCCAATTGGTAAGGAAGAAGTAAAACTTTCACTATTTGCAGATGACATGATCTTCTACATAGAAAACCCTGAAAACTCCATCAAAAACCCAACAGAACTGATAAATGCATTCAGTAAGGTCTCAGGATACTAAATGTATACATATCTTTTGCATTTCTAATAATGAAGCAGCAGAAAGAGAAATTAAGAGAACAATCCCATTTACAACTGAGCCAAAAATAACAAAACACCTAAGACTAAATTTGACCAAGGAGGTGAAAGACCTGTGCTCTAAAAGGTATAAAACAATGAAGAAGGGGCACCTGAGTGGCTCAGTCAGTTAAGCATCCGACTTCAGCTCAGGTCATGATCTTGTGGTTTGTGGGTTCAAACCCCATGTCATTCTCGGGGCTGACAGCTCAGACTCTGAAGCCTGCTTTAGTTTTTGTGTCTTCCTCCCTCTCTGCCCCTCTCTGCTTGTGCTCTCTCTCTTTCTCAAAAATAAATAAATAGTAAAAAAAAAATGATGAAAGAAACTGAAGATGACAAAAACAAATGGAATGATATTCTATGCTCATGGATTGGGAGGACAAGTATTGTTAAAATGTCTATACTACCCAAAGCAATCTACAAACTTAACGTAATCTCTATCAAAATACCAACAGCATTCTTCACAGAACTAGAACAAACAATCCTAAAATTTGTATGGAGCCACAAAAGACCATGAATAGCCAAACCAATCTTGAGAAAGAAGAACAAAACTGGAGGTCTCACAATATCTGATTTCAAGATATACTATAAAGCTGTAGTAATGAAAGCAGTACACTGGCACAAAAATAGAAACATAGATCAATAGTATAGTATAGAAAGCCCAGAAAATAGCCAACAATTATACGGTTGACAATTTTTGATAGAAGACATGAGAATATACAGTGGGAAAAGTCTCTTGTTTAGAAAACTGGGCAGCCACATACAAAAGGAAAAACCAGGCCACTTTCTTACACTATACACAAAAATACATTCAAAATGTATTAAAGACCTAAAATGTGAGACCTGAAACTATAAAAAATTCGACAAGAGAGCACAGGCTTTGACATCAGCCATAACAACATTTTTCTAGGTATGTCTCCTGAAATAAGAGAAACAAAAGCAGAAATAAACTACTGGGACTACATCAAAGTAAAAAGCTTTCCATACAGCCACAGAAACTAAACTAAAAGGCAATCTACTCAATGAGAGATGATATTAGCAGATGACATATCCTATAAAGAGTTAGGATCCAAAACATATAAAGAACCTATACAACTCAGTATAAAAAAAATCCCACAAATAATTCAATTACAAATGGGCCAAAGACATGAGCAGACATTTCTCTAAAGAAGGCATACCGATGGTCAATAGACCCATAAAAAGATATTCAACATCACTCATCATCAGGGAAGTACAAATCAAAATCACAATGAGATATCACCTCATACCTATCAGAATGGCTAAAATAAAAAACGCAAGAAACAACTGCTACTGCTGAAGACGTTGAGAAAAATGAACCATTGTACACTGCTGGTAGGAATGCAAACTGGTGCAACCACTGTGGAAAACAGTATGGAGTTTCCTCAAAAAATTAAAAATAGAAATACCATATGATTCAGTAATTCTATTACCAGCTATTTACCCAAAGAATATGAGAACACTAATTTGAAAAGATACCTGCACCCCTATGTTTATTGCAGCATTATTATAATAGACAAATTATGGAAGCAGCCCAAGTGCCCATCGATACATACATGGATAAAGATGTGGTATATGTATATGTGTATGTATATGTATATATATACATGTACACATATGTATATACATGTATATATGTATATATATGCACAATGAAATATTACTCAGCCATACAAAAGAATGAAATCTTGACATTTGCAACAACATGGATGCATCTAGATGGTATAATGCTAAGTGAAATAAGTCTGAGAAAGACAAATACCGTTTATTTCACTCATATGAGAAATTTAAGAAACAAAATAAAGAGAAAAAGAAGCAAACCAAAAACCAGATTCTTTTTTTTTTTTTTTTTAGTATTTTTTTATTTATTTCTAGGAGAGAGAGAGACAGCGTGAGCAGGGGAGGGTCAGAGAGAGAGGGAGACACAGACTCCAAAACAGGCTCCAGGCTCCGAGCTGGCAGTCAGCACAGAGCCCGATGCGGGGCTCAAACCCACGAACCGCGAGATCATGACCTAAGCGAAAGTCGAAAGTCCGAGGCTTAACCGACTAAGCCACCCAGGCGCCCCCAGATTCTTAACTAAAGAGAATACACAGGTGGTTACCAGAGGGGAGGTGGGTGGGAAGATGGGTGAAAGACGTTAAGGAGATTAAGAATACACTTTTTTAAAAATGTTTTATTTATTTCTGAGACAGACAGACAGCATGAGCAGGGGAAGGTCAGAGAGAGGGAGGTACAGAATCTGAATCAGGCTTCAGGCTCTGAGCCTGCTATCAGCACAGAGCCCAAAGAGGGGCTTGAACCCACGAACCGTGATATCATGACTTGAGACGGAGTCGAATGCTTAACCGACTGAGCCACCCAGGCACCCCAAGAATACACTTTTCATGATGATCATCTGTGTAATATATAGAAATGTTGAAGAACTGTGTTGCACACCTGAAACTAATATAACATTGTATATTAATGATACTTGCATAAAAATAAAAATTAATAAATTTTGAGTATATTACTACTAGTTCCTCCATATACAAATAAGAGAAGCGATGAAAGCACAAGACACAGTTTGGATAGTGTTTTAGGTGTCCTGTTTTAAGAATGTCTGATACATATGAATGTACAGGTTGATAGGTTATCTAGAAAAATATCAAATTAGGGCAGTTTAGGAGTTTGGATTTTTAAACAGAGTATACTAGGCTTTATTAGATCATGATAGCTATCTTCAGATAATTGACAAACTAGTATATGATAGAAAGAGTGGAGATTTTTTAATTTTTAATTTTTAATATTTATTTATTTTTGAGAGAGAGACAGGGCGTGAGTGGGGGAGGAGGAGAGAGAGAGGGAGACACAGAGTCGGAAGCAAGCTCCAGCCTCTGAGCTAGCTGTCAGCACAGAGCTCGACATGGGGCTCGAACCCATGAACCATGAGATCATGACCTGAGCCAAAGCCAGACAGTCAATTGAGTTAGCCACCCAAGTGCCCCAAAAGATTGGAGAATTTTAATGTCATTCCAGAATAAAGACCTAAGATCAAGGAATAAAAATTATATACCAGGTGTCAACTCAATATGAAAAAGACCATAGTACCTGATAACTAAAAGCTTTTATACAACTGAATGAGATGCTTTGAGAGAGAATATGTTCCATGAACCGAAGGTAATTAAAGAGAAGTTGCATGATCATTTTTTATAGATGCTGTCAGTATGGTTTTTACATCAAAAACTAAATGAACTTTGAGGTATATATTAATTTTCTATTGCTCTGTAACAGGTTACCATAAAATTAGCAACTGAGAACAATAAACATTTATTATCTCACAGTTTCCATAGGTCCAGGAGTCTGAGTATGAATTAGCTAGGGTTCATCAGGTGGAAATAAAGTCAACTAGTTCTGGATCTCATCTGATGTTTGGGGGCCTCTTCCAGGCTCATGAGGCTATTAGCAGAATTCAGTTCCTTGCAAGCCTTGGAGTGAAGTCTTCTTTTTCTTGCTGGTTGTTGGCCAGGTGTCATTCTATTCAACACTATTCTGGAGTCCTTGTCCCCTGGTTTATTTAAACCCTCTCATATTCTTAAGCTTCAAATCTCTCTTTCCAGACAGGTCTAGAACCTTTAAAGGCTAACTTGATTAGGTCAATAACATCCAGATGGTTTTCCTTTTGAGTGACTCAAAGTCAACTGACTCATAATCTCATCATGGGAATGATTGTCAATATACTCACAGCTTTTGTGCACATGCAAGGGGAGAAGACTATACAATGCATGTGCACCAGGGGGCAGAGGGCTTGGGGGCCATTTCACAATTCTGACTACCACAGTGTATTTGCCAATTAGAAAGCCCTGAATTCAAATCACCATGACCACCTACAGACTCTCATGAAATTAAAGGTCTTCTGGGTTAGCAAAGTGTGCCTCCTGGGACTGATTTTATAGTCCGACATTGGCCTTGGTACTGAATGAGACAACAAGACCACATCCAGATAAGTGATGCTTCAGAGGTTTCTGGGGAGACAGAAGAAGGATCTGAATGTATAGAGCAATGCCCAGAGCTCTCTAGACTCCTCCAGATAACTCAAAAACATCACCAATCTGGAGATGACTTGGAATCATGAGGGTTTCTGAACACCAAAGTGGATAACTCATCAGCACCCAGAACAGTGTCTGGCACTAGTAGGTATAGATTTCTGGGAATGGACCACTTTCAGGGATGAGACATGAAAAAGTCTAATTTTCCTCATTCTCTTTCTCTCAGTGCTCAGCTTTCCATCTGGTCACTAAGAGGGGTAGGATTTTATACAGAATTACATCAGCAGCTCAACTGAGACCCTTATGAAGAGAGGAAGGACACAAGTACCAGGCAGGAGTCTGGAGACAGAAAGCCATCCATGCTAAGAATCTGGCTACAAATGCCTCCAGGCCCGGAAGGAGGTATTGCAGGGACAATTATCTGCCACTCACAATGGGCCAGCCTAATCTGCTCTCATTGTGTGTGGCTACAACCTCCTGTGAATGTGTCCCTCCAAATCTGACTGAAAAGAACTCATTTGGCTTCACCAAGGTGAGAAACTGGGAGAAATGCTGGCTCTCCTGACATTCTGGCTTCCAGTTCCTGTATCATTGGCCCTGAGAAAACTGAGCCAAGCAAACAGATCTTTATCTTTGCTCAGTGAACTGCTCTTTTTGTCCTTAAGCAGAAACCAACCAACCTTTTTAAATAAGGGTGTCCTATTGGGCAGACCCTAAACAATGTGCTTTGCTTTATACAGAATTGTAGGGCTATGGACCCTGCATAAAATTATGACCTGATGAACACTGATCTAAACTAATATTCAAGCAGAATCACGGCGTTATTTTCTTCAGATAAGCAGTTGGCATATCTGACTATGCTTTTTGACTTGCCCCAGAATTTGAAATAAATTCCACCCTCACTTCTTTTTTATTCTTAAGGCATGTATGTTTTTGTGTAAAAGTCTGCATACATTTAATTGTTCTGATAGAAAAAAACTCATAGAAAATACAGGAAAGTTTCAAGAAAAATGATAGAAGCTACCAATGGTCTCTGTTCAGAAACAGTCACTATTGATGTTTTGAATTTTATCTGTCACATCTTCGATATATTTCATATGTATCATGTATACTGTTTGGTAGACTGAATTTTTCTATGTAAAAATATATCATGCATGAGATTGAGAGAGTGCAAGGACCATAAACTCCCAAAACCTCAAAGCAGCTACTCTAATAGGCTTTAGTTTTAAACCTCTTTGTGGAAGGGAATTTGACCATATCTGATAAAGGACTATGTCAGTCCTTCTGGTTTGGAATTGACTAACCAGCCTTGTTTTTCCCTTTCTTCAAGACCCTTATACTTACCATGGCCTTTTAAGAGAGAGAATCTAGAAAGACAAGAGTTCTAAGAGCTGAGTGAGAAAATTCAAAGGCTTCTATGTAAATGCCAGAATTACTGGAGCTGTTTGTTCATTTGTTTGCTTTGTGTCACACTCTAAACTTTACCCTCTACCAAAACAGCCAGTAGTCTAGTAGTGTCCTTGTCCTATGTAAAAGTGACTTTCAGAAAGTGCACAGAATAATATTTATACACACAGAAACCCAGAGATCAGCACATGTCATTTTTAGTGAGCATTTTCTTAATTAATGAAATCTTTGAAGGCTTGTTTTTTCACAGCTGCACTGTTTGGACATACCTTAATTTAATCTACTGTTCGGGAGTATTAATTGTTCCCATTTTTCCCTTTATATATAAGGCTATGAAAATGTTCATATACATTGGTCTTTAAAAATGTTTTCCCATCATTTAAACTGTTAAAAATAGAGCATATTGTTCTAACTGACCTAACCAGAATTATTCTCAATAGCAGATAAAATTAAAATTGGAAACACAAAGAGAACTAATGTTTGGAAACTTACTGGAACCAATTATATATAAGTCTTACAGAGAGGATGTTAAATATTGATTATTCAAAGTTGCTGGAAAAAGAAGTTTCTATGCTCTGGGTTTTAAAATCAATTAGTAAATTGATTATAGTTAATTTGAACATAAGTAATGGATGCAAAGTGAGAATAAGATCCAGACAGTTGCCCTGAAGTAATACAGACACTATTATACAAACTTTTGGTAATCATTAAGAAATTTTAAGTACCTAGTTGCTTGACCCCCTAAAAATTATCAATGATTAAAATAGAAAAGGTTGTACATTCCCCCTTTTTTTGTCATCTTTATTTGCTCCTTTTCAGAAGACAGCATGATTCTTCAGCTGGAAAGGGTTCAAAAACTCAGTGTCTATCTCTTTCCAGAGGGTAATAGGGTAATAGGTATTGAAAGCATTTGGAAGAGGAGGGAGAGTATGTACCAATGACGAGACAGAAATGAAAAACTCAACATATAACTTCAATCCAACCAATTGAAAACTGATTTATAAACTTAATGATATAGTAAGAAGCCTAAGTTTTCTGTCTGTGATTCACCTGTCTATTCAACCATCTACTCATCCATACATATGTTATCAGCCTACATCCAAGTGAATTTGAAGTGGTTCACTTGCCAGATGTTTCACGACCACTGCTCTCTCTACTACAGCGCTGACCCTGACCAATGCTTTTAATCAAGTTCTAGAATAACAATGATAGTTTCATTTAATCCTTCTATGTTTTTCAGTAAATTATTTTTTCAAATACTACTAGGAGAGAGGAAGATGAAAGTAATGGAAAATACTTACTCTTTCCTCCCACACTATTAATATTTACTTTTGACTCTCAGATCTCAGACTTTCTCTTTTTCAGCAGACAAAATAGTGAATATTCTTTTCTAGTTAGTTTGTTTTAAAGATGGTACATTAAGTAGTCTTGGAAGGGCAGGGTCTAGGTGAAAACACTGAGTCATTAGTGTTATTACTTAAGTGGTTTGAGTCTTCAGACACATCCTTAATTTCTTGTGCCTGCATTTCCCAATCTGCAGAATATGATGAATATGCCTTACCTTCCTTTAGTACATGCCCATCCTTGCTAGGGTCACTTGCTAAGATCAGTAAATTGCCTCACAAAACATGGATGTTTAAAAGACTTATCCTAAATTATAAAGGTTAAATGTAAAATGTAAAATGGATTGGCTGAATTAAAAGAAGAGTTTTCTGGCATCAGGGATATCGTAAGGGCAGCACAGACACAGAGAAGTTTGGGAGGAGCCTAGAAAGTAGAGACAATAGAACCTTGTTGAAGAAAGTGCTGACTCTGAGGCCTCTCGGAGGCAGCCTTTTCTCCAGATGCTTCTTCCATATCACTGCAAGGTGGGCTGCTGCTAGCACCCCCTTTTATCTTGTTCCTCAGTGTAGTTTCTCTGGGAAAATAGTCAAAATAGATTTGAGCTACAATGTGAATGTCACCCTAGGGAATGACTTTGGAACTAGATTTGCCTGTTTCTTAAATAAGGAAGGCAAACCACCCAAGAACATGGTGTCAATGCCAAATAATCTCTCCAAGCTACTGGGAGTGGGAGAGCAGAAGAGATAGTTTCATAAGTAGATCTAGTCATAGCTCAACACTGGAAACAGAAAATACATATACAAGTGTTTATTGGTACAGTTAAATCTCATCATAAGAGACTCCACAGATATAAAATTTCCTTGAAATCAGCGTTCCTTAATACCTCCTCCCTTCCTGCAGCTTTTTAATCTTACACCTCCGGTGCTATTGGGTTCTGTCTAAAAATACTGTAGCATATGTTTATGTAAAAATACTGCATCATGAAAATAAGGGAAGGCTCCCTTGAAAAGCACCATGGGATAGTGAAAAGAGCTGAGCTGAAAATGGGGAGATTTGAGTTTCTACTTTGGATTCTGCCTGTGATTAAGTCGGAAGATGTGACTAAGTCAAATGAACCATCTAAGTCTCAATTTCTTCCTTTGTAAATAAGCACTTTGGTAACATGTATCTAAAGCCCTTCTGGCTCTATTGTCATATGAGTCGGTATTAGGTGATTGTGAAGGCTCTTTCAAGCACTATGACCCATAAGTCTTGCTTATAGTTTCTAATTTATAAATTTCTTAGTTAACATTATTTTTTATACTTTCTATTTATTTTTCTAATATAATTTATTGTCAAATTGGCTAACATACAGTGTGTAAAGTGTACTCTTGATTTTGGGGGTAGATGCCCATGGTTCATTGCTTATATACAACACCCAGTGCTCATCCAAATGAGTGCTCTCCTCAATACCCGTCATCTTTCTTAACATTCTTAAATTGAAAAGTCACTTATTGGGGGCATCCACAAATAGCACCAGGGTAAAATGCATTAAGAATGAGCAAACATATTCATTTATATTTCTTAAAATATCAGTTCAAGTTTTAAATTGAAGGGGTATTATTTTTTATTACCTAAATGGAAGATAAAGCTAGCTCATCAAAATACCACTGGCTATGAAAGGGCAGACAGAGGAATGCTACTAAGACAAAAAAGTAGTCTCAAGGGAAAAAAAAAATGTTTCCTTTAATTACAATTTATTAAAACCCAGTGGTTCTCAACTGGAGAAATTTTACCTTAAAGAATGTTTGGCAATGTTTGGAGATGCTTTTGATGGTCACAACTGGTGGGGACTACTGGCATCTAGTGGCTAGAGGCCAGGGATGCTACTAATCAACCTCCAATGCACAAAACAGCCCCCTTTAACACAGAATTATCCAACCTAAAATGTCAGTAGTGCCAAGGTTGAAAAACCTGGATATAACTCTCTCTATTCTACTGACCATATTATATTAAGCTTAAAATGCCCAAGTTGATATTGAAACCAGTAACCTTACCCAAAAATGTTTATTTTAGTTTTGCCTGGAGAGAAACCACCTCTCAGATGAAATTCCTTATAAAGGAATTAGGTAAAAACATTATTTTTGTGGATGCAGGCATTTATTCCTCTATTCTGAGTCAAAATCCACCAAATTCAGCTATTTTGTGCTTCACATACTGCTATTTCATATCTTGATCTTTAAATATTCTTTTCTCATCTCTTGCCCAAAAAGTACCTAATATTAGTTATGATCATACTGAAAAATATGACAATCCAGAAAACTAGCCAGATTTCCAGGTAGTCCTGAACACTATCAAATCAGAAGGCTATTAAAGGAGAGCCACACTGTGGTTTCAAGTGTCCCATCTTCAAATTAGTTTTGTTCTCTGTGTCAAAAGACTTCTGGGACGGACACCACTCTTCCCTATCTTTCAAATAAACACTGGTAACTGACATTTACCAAGGAGAAATTAATGATTCAACAATTGAAAAGGAGTTACTAAAACCTCCTGAGATGACTACAGGGGATCACATTGACCCAAGATCAAATGTCTAATGTTATTCATTTCCACTTTCAAACCCATTGCTTTCTATTAATTAATGTGTGGGTGCTTGTATGCAAAGATGGTCACTATCCATTCATTCCTTTCCTGTCCATGCATGTCACTTTTATATCAAATGGAGTCAACTTCTTAAGCCTCTTAAATCTAGACTAGTCTGGGACTGCTTAGACTGATGCTCTGTCAAGTTAGGGTCTACCTTTGAGAGGCCTAATGGTTTCTGCTTTCTCCCTCTTGGAACTCAAGGAGAGTTGAGTTCCTGTGCTGTGAGGAAGCCCAAGCAGCTGCATAGCTGGGTCTATGTGAAGAAGAATCAAGACCTCTTGCCAACAGCCCAGGGAGCTTCCAGCCTAAAACCATCAACAATTTGTTCACCGTGTGAATGAGCCAGCTTACAAGTGGATTGATCAGCCACACTGCACCACTTACTGATACCACACATAACAGAGGCAAACTGAGCACATCAAATCCCGCTCAATTACAGTTCATGAGAGAGTAATTGTTTTAGTTTTTTTCCAGCTCTACTGTGGTATAATTGACAAAATTACATATATTTAAGGTGTACATTGTGACCTTTTAATATATGTACATATTTTGAAATGATTACCACAATCAAGATAATTAACATATCCATCACCTCACATAGTCATCTGGTTTTATGTTTCCTTTTGTGAAATAATTAAAATCCACTTTCCCAGAAAATTTTAATTATGTAATACAGTACTCTTAACTATAGGCATCATACTGTACATTAGATCTCCAGAACTTATTCATCCTGCATATCTAAAACTTTGTACCTTTGACCAATATATCCCCATTTCCCTCATCTTCTAACCCCTTGGTAACCACTATTCTAATCTCTGTCCCTATGAATTCAACATTTTTTAGAGGCCACACGTAAGTGAGCTAATACAATATGTCTTTTTGTATGTCTGGCTTATTTCACTTAACATAATGTATATATAAATTACATTTTCTTATCCATTCATTTATCAATGGACACTTAGGTTGTTTCCATATTGTGACTATGGTGAATAATGCAGCAATATACATGGGGGTAAAGGTAATTTACCTTCCAGATACTGATTTCATTTCCTTTGCATAAATTCCCAGAAGTGGGACTGCTGGGTCATATGGTAGTCTATTTTTTATTTTTTGAGGAATCTTCACAGTTTTTGGTAATAGCAGTATTGATATACATGCCCACCAAGAGTGTACAGGGGTTCTCTTTCCTTCACACTTTTACCAATATTTTTTGTTATCTTTTGTCTTTTTTGTTATAGCCATTTTAATAGGTATTAAGTGATATCTCACTATAGTTTTGATTTGCATTTCCCTTATGATTATTAATGTTGGGCACCTTTTCATATATCTGATGGACATGTGTAGATTTTCTTTTGAGAAATGTCTATGCAGGTCCTTTGCCCATTTTAACATCAGGTTATTGTTTTCTTGCAACTGAGTTATTTGAATTCCTTACAAGTCTTGGATATTAACCCCTTATCAGATATATGGTTTGCAAATATTTTCTCATGTGCCACTTGGTTTCATTTTAAATTACTAAATTTTACAGTAGGTTTTATGCAATAGTTGAGTACCAAGGCATATATCAAAGTCTAAATTTAAAAAATATCCCTATTGGAGATTGAGGCAAGATGGCGAACAAGTAGGGATTTCGCTCGCCCGCATCTCTCAAATAGAGAAGGCCTAAAGCCATAGGACACTGAACTCAGAAGTCTGGGAGGAAAAGAGACAGAATCCACTAAAAAGACAACCTCACAGGTGCATGAGTGTGAACTGGGGAAGATAAAAATGGGCTGGGACCTGGAGACTCAGAGGGAGGGGAGGGAATACCCTTTACGGGGAGCCACGGTGAGTTGAGGGAAAAAGAAAGAGCGGCTGAAATTGCTCATAGAACTGTCCCTGGAGAAGAGAAAAACCTTGGCTCGGGATGAAGAGTGATCCTATTTCTAGCTGTGGTGCTGACTTTGGGCTGGGTACCCCGGTCCCAGGCAGTGCCAGAAGAAACTGCTCCGGTGCTCTCCCGATTTGATTCCCAGGTAGGAAGTGGCCAGGCCTGAAACTGCTCCGCTGCTCTTCCAGCTTGATCCCAGGCAGGGAAGAGGCCTGGCCTGTGGGATTATATTTCAGTCGGTATCAATGAAGCCCATGGACTAAGACCTGGAAAAGAGGCGGGGCTTGGGACATAGAATGCAGCCCACATTGGCTACACCTGCAGTACAGGGAGATGGGACCCAAAAGAGTGATTTGCAATGTGTGGTTTGAGAAGGGACTGGGATGCCACCAGTTTTCTCCCCACAACCACCAAAGCAGGACCTCAGGGAGTGGCCCCCAGGGCCACAGTGGAGGCTAAGACCTGCCTACACCAAACCACACCCATCCCCACTAGAGAGCTGCCTTTTTTTTTTTTTTTTTTTTTTTACCGGAGCCTGGGGCAAGACCAACATGGATGCACTGCTGTGATTAAACCTAGATCAATTTTTTCTATTCAGATATATTTTCCCTTGTCTCATTCGGATCCCTCCTCTCAGCTGGAATGGGCACTCTGGTCACTGGTTTGCTTCAACAGTCACATTTAATCCATTTTCTAGATGTATTTTCTATACCTCCATGGCTACCTTTCTATCTCTCTCTCTCTCCCTCTCTCTCTCTCTCTCTCTCCCTGGAGTAATCAGACTATTATAGTTTCTCTGAGTAATATTGTCTTCATTTATTTCACCTCACCTACTACCATATTCTCCTCTTTCTGTCTCTGAATTAAGCCTCTTAGTCTCTCTCCCTGGTCATTGTCCAATTTCACTTTCTCCCCACCCTGTCATTTCTCTCTATGTATATGCTCTTCCATCAGCACTGAATACACCCTTCTCTTTATTTGTAGCTGGGAATTCTGGTTTTATGCTTTTAGACTGTCATTTGTCTTTTGGTTTTCTTTTTCTCTTATCTTTTTTTCCTCTTTTTCTTTTTCCCTTTCAGTTTGTTTGTTGGATTTTTCTGTGCATTTGTGTGCCTTTGTTCTCTGTGTATTTCTCTGTCTGTTTTCTTTTCCATGGCTACCTCAAGAAACAAGCCAAAGTACACATGGTAGAGAGTCCCAAATACCACTATGAGTAGGGAAATAAAATAATCAAAGTATCAACAAGAGAGACCAAGAGACACCATTAAAAGAACACTTCCTGAATGAACAGGCTCTGGACAGTCAATGAGCCTTCTTTAATATAGCAGTACTCACAGGTGCAGAGTGCATAACAAGCTTTTAACACTAACAAGAGACAGAAAGCTAGCCAAAATGACAAAATGGAAGAACTCTCCTCTAAAGAAATTCCAGGAAGAAATGACAGCTAAAGAACTGCTCAAAACAGATATAAGCAACATAACTGAACAAGAATTTAGAACAATAGTCATAAACCTAATTGTGGGGATTGAAAGAGGCATGGAAGACATCACAGAAGCTACTGCTACAAAGACTATGGAGCTTAAAAATATTTTGATGAATTTAAAAGTGCCATGAATGAGGTGAATAAAATGGAGGCATCCAATGCATGGATTGAAGAGGCAGAGAGGAGAATAGGTAAATTAGAAGACACAATTAAAGAAAAAGAGGAAGCTGGAAAAAAAGAGATATAAACTGATCCAGGAGCATGAAAGGAGAGAGTTCAAGAACTGAGTGATACAATCAAACGAAACAATATCTGTATCATGGGAATTCGAGAAGAGGAAGAGAGAGGGAAAGGCGCTGAAGGAGTCCTTGGACAAATTATAGCAGAGAACTTCCCCAATCTGGGGAAAGAAACAGACATTGAAATCCAAGAGACACAGAGAACTCCCCTCAGATGTAACTTGAATTGATCTTCTTCACGACATATCACAGTGAATCTGGCAAAATATAAGGACAAAAAGAGAATTCTGAAAGCAGATTGGGATAAAAGGAACCTAACATACAAAGGAAAAACCTCTTAGAGTGGTTACAGACCTATCTACTGAAACTTGGCAGGCCAGAAAGGAATGGCAGGAAATCTTCAATGTGATGAAAAGAAAAATTATGCATCCAGAATCCTCTATCCAGCAAGCCTGTCATTCAGAATAGAAGGAGAGATGAAAGTCCTCCCAAATAAACAAAAATTGAAGGAATTCATCTCCACTAAACCAGCCCTACAAGAATTCCTAAAGGGGACTCTACGAGGGAAATGTTGCAAGGAAAGCAAGGTACCAGAGACACTACCACAAGCATGAATCCTGTNAGTGTGGAGGTTCCTCAATAAATTAACAATAGAACTCCCCTATGACTCAGCAATAGCACTGCTAGGCATTTACCCAAGGGATACAGGATTGCTGTTGCATAGGGTCACATGTACCCCAATGTTCACAGAAGCACTTTCAACAATAGCTAAAACATGGAAAGAGCCTAAGTGTCCATCAACGGACGAATGGATCAAGAAGATGTGGTTTATCTATACAATGGAATACTACATGGCAATGAGAAAGAATGAAATCTGGCCATTTGTAGCAATGTGGCTGGAACTTGAGGTTGTTATGCTGAGTGAAATAAGTCAGGCAGAGAAGGACAGATACCGTATGTTTTCAGATATAGGTGGATTAGGAGAAACTTAACAGAGGACCATGGGGGAAGAGAAGGGGAAAAATAGTTGGGGAGAAGGAGGGAGGCAAACCATGAGAGACTCTTGAATGCTGAGAACAAACAGGGCTGATGGGAGTGGGGGAGAGAGGAAGGGGGGTAATGGGCATGGAGGAGGGCACTTTTTGGGATGAGCACTGGGTATTATATGGGTACCAACTTGACAATAAACTATGAAAGAAAAAAAGACTCAAAAATTTTTTAAAAAAATAAAAAAGAATCCCTATTGTTTATACCATATAAAGAATCATTTTATTTCCATGAATTGCAAATATCCTTTGATTTATTGTCTTCCTTATAAACTAGACTCTTTGGGAGCTTTGAAATGGTCAAATATATAAACAATACCAATTTCATGATCTATAATAAATACATGGCTTTTGCTGAAAAGTATATGTAGTTTTTACCAAGATTGTACCAAAATGTTCCACACTCACCTTTGGGTCCTCTCTATGGCGGCATAAGCAAACCAAGGACATGGCACTATGTGAGTTTGCCTTTACCTTTTTAGAGGCAATTGCTACATCAGCCTGACTCACTCCTCTCAACAAAGGAATCAAATGGAATCCCTATCCTGTGGAAAGGCACAATTTGAGAAAAATTGGCATGGGGCTGTACTATGAATCCAGTGGAATTTCTCTTTCTAGAAAGTAGTCACTATTGCAACTTTCTGCTGACTTTTTATTTCATGCTCCCCACACCTAAACTGTAAGCATTTAATTTGATGTCTTCAAAAGTAAGCTAATACCTTATATTTGAAGCACAACTTAAAGAGCCTATGCTAGATTGAAAGCAAAAAGAAATTTGGGAAGGGCTTCTTCTTCTTGCCTTGTAAGAATGTTCAGAACATTAATACTTTTTCATAAGTTCTAGCTGGTTGTCCTGATGTCCTTCAAACTTACAAAGGTTTACTTTATCAGGAACTACAATCAAACATCTGCTACACATCTGACTTCTCTAATTTTTATCAAATGCCATAGCAAGTCTCGAGGCCAGAAGTCATAGACTGTAGTCCTACTTACCTATATCTGAAACTCGTGCACATTAAATGACAATATTTGGAGTAGACTTTTAATACAAACATGAAAATTGCATTTATTTTTTGATTCACAGCTTCTGAAATTTGAAGGCATAGGCAAAACCAAAAAGAAGGTAGCTTATGTCAGGAAAATGGGCCCTATTCACTTCCTAACAATGGCTAAAACCACTGATGTGTTAAGCAGCAGGTTTTTCTGTTGATTTCTTTGTGGCCTCTATGTGACCAGATAGTTATTTGAAGAGACGGAAACGTAGAGTTTCCATTCCACCCAGCTGAAGGAAAGCATTCACAATGAATGTAACTAGACTTCTATTTCAGGGACAAGAACTTGATACTTCATAAAGCTTTGTGAAGCATGGTTACTCTAAGAGTTGGAGTAGTCTGAAGGGAAACTTCCAACTTCTAAAGGCAATGAGAGAGAGGTCAGCAGAATGGATCACTGCAGTAGTTTGGACGAATGAAAATTTCTACTGAACCAATCAACTGAGAAAGGGGGACTGAAACGAAATGGGTCATTTTAGTGTATCTCATTCCACATGAACTAATCTCATTTTACATGGATTGGTTTAACTATGCCTTCAATAGATTAGTTCTGTGTACATCACTGGAACGTGTTTAAATCATGAATGGATGACCACTCAATGCCTAATTAGTAATAAAAATACTATACATTATAAATAAGTGTAATAAATTATTTGTGGATTTACTAACTGCAGAGCCTTTTTACCATAATAACATGCAATCGTGTATTTGTATATCTTTGTATATTTTGTGTGAGAGACAATTTCTCATTTTTCATGGTTATTGTACTAAGAACATTTAACACGGAATCTTCTGTTCTACCAATTTTTACGTGCACAATACAGTATTATTAACTACAGGCTAGTTGCTCTTTTAATCCGTTTTCTCACATCATTATAACCAGCAGAAAAATAACGGTTTCATAAAATCAAGAAAAACATCCCTTCTGTGGTTAAATTTTTAAAATATATTCATGTAGTTAGTTTTTTAATTTATGTCCAAGTTAGTTAGCATATAGTGCAATAATGATTTCAGGTTAAATTTGATAGACAACCATCTGGGATGGGGCCATGAACAGAAATGTTACTAACCAGATATGGGAGCACTGTGATGGGTGTGAAAGAGTCCGGCGGCTCACCAGGTGGGTGAAGGAGTACTGGTGAGCAATGTAAATGGGAACTCTAAGAGCATGGGCTCTGATTGAGTTTAAGTCCTGGCTCTCCCACCTCAGTAGCTGTGGGCCTCTGTGGGCTCAGAGAAGTGAGCCATTGTATCCTTCCCTATAAGACAGACATAAACGTAATGCTTACCTATGGTGTTTGTTTGGATGATTAAATGAGAAGGTGCATGTGTGAAGAATATTAACAGATAAATATTTGGAACCTCTCCTTCTTCTTCTTTACTCAGAAAAAGATAGACTGTGAGTCAGGACGGGTTAGGTTTTCTATGATAATAAAGCACCTCCAACTTTCACTTAGCCTCACTATGCTAAGTTCTCGGCAGACAAGGTCTCCGCAAGTAAGTTTCTGAGGAGCTATCCTTCAGATGTTATAGCTCAGCATTTCAGTCCCTTTGATCTTATGGCACCTTGAGGTCAACACGTGCTTCTACAATACCTGGCAGAACAGAAGGCTAGAGAGTCAAGCCTGAATGGTGATGTGAAGATGGAGGCAGAGATTGGAGGGCTATATCTATAAGCCAAGGAATGCCAAAGACTGTTTAGAGCCACCAGAAGCTGGAAGAGGAAAGAAAGGATAAAAAAGGCATCAGCAGGAACATGTCTTGCTGACACACGAGTTTCAGACTCATGCCCTTCAGAACTGTGAGAGACTTCCTGACAGCTCAAGCCACCCGCACTGTGGTAATTTGTTGCAGCAGCCCTAAGAGACTAAGGCCAGTGTTTCTGGCAATCTCTCAATCTTTCTCTCTTTCTATCAAGATGGCTGTCACATCTCTGGGCATCATGTCCCTATCCAAGAAAAAAAAAATGATAGAGAAAGGATGTCACAAACACCATTTGTACCTTGAATTAGGAAAGTTAAAGCTTTCCACTAAGTGATTTC
>NW_027528977.1:6830581-6836839 GCF_008692635.1 Crocuta crocuta | reverse complement strand
CCCCCCAGCAGTCTTCCCTTATTTCTTCCTTAACTAGTCTGGTAGCATTAGATACTCCTAGTTCAAACAAACCCTGAGAAAGTGAAGGAAGCAATCCCTAGGACTGATGTAGATCTATCAGGATTCATTGCTTGGTAGCAGCACATTCCTGCCTCAAACAAAATCTGTGTTCTACTAAGCAGGAGAGAAGAGGATAATGAAAATTGGGTCGGGATAAAGTGTCTTTCAAATAAATGTTAACCGTTCTTACTATCTGAAAGTGGTGGGACTCAAGTAAAGTATTTGAGGAAGAATTTGGGAGTTAAATCTTTTAAGTCAGAACTTCTCAAATAGCCTACTAGAGTAAATTAGTGTGTCATTCAGAGTGCATAGGCTGTCACTGCTGCCCCAGAAACTAGGGCTGGTTATTTCTAGCAGCAAGCATTTAATCTATTTAGGCCATTAAAATATTAGAGAGAGAAAGAGACAGAGACAGAGACAGAGAGAGTAGCATTATGTGAATAAGTTTAGCATTTTTAATTGCTCAAGGATAGCAGGGCCATGCTTCATATAAACTCTTTTGAAAATCATAAAGCAGTTTAGAGCATTAAGAATGAAGAGGAAAGGAAGAGAACAGTCTGAAGATAAGGAATAGAATCTCCTGACCCCTTTATGCCTTCTGTGGTATATTTTCACACTCAGAGCCCCAGTGAATTATCCTTCCATCCTTCCTGTGCTTGAACACGTAGTTTGCTTTGGTCTTTGAGAAATCAGTAATCCAGATATACAGAGACACTTGTTAAGTGCTTGGGAATTAGGGCTTACATTTTTCGAATACTGCCACTACCACGTGTTGGAGACATATAACTCAGCCAAGGGTCAGCACCAACCACCATTTATGTGAATGAAACCATCTCAGACCATCAGCTGCAGTAGAATCAGCAAATGACTACTGCCTAGACACAGTTAGCAGAAGAGCCACTAAGTGAAGCCCAGATCAAATTGCAGAATTGTGACCAAGCAAATGGTTAATGCTTTGAGATTCTAAGTGTGTGTGAAAGATAATAATATGTAACTGATATATCCCTCCAACCTTATCTCCTACCATTTTCACTTCCTTCATTCCACCTTTGCCTAAGGTTTTCTTGCTCTTCCTTGAACATGACAGGCTTATTTTTGCCTCAGGTCCTTGAACTGGGTATCACTTCTACCTGCGAAGCTCAGGTCCCTTCACGATTTACATCCTCACTACATTCAAGACTGATCAAATGCCACCCCTCAAGGAGGTTTTACTCACTACCACATCTGATATGTAACATACCAGCCCCATATGTTCTTTTCCTATTTCCTTTTTTTACTTTATTTTTCTTGAGATCTTCTTTTGAAACCATTCTATATATATCTCAGATACCTAGGTTATTTTCTGTCTCCTCCACTAAAACATAAGCTCCAGGAGGATAGAAGCTTTTTCTGTCATGTTCACTGCTCTAGTACCCATGGTTAGAATAGTTTGAGAATATGGTGGACACCTCAGTAACGTGTTTTGAATAAATTAATAAATGAATAAATAAAATGAAATTTATTAAATGTGGATTTGGGTAGGACCAGAGGGAATGAGAAGGTGATATTCAGAGCAAGGACTCAAAGCTTCCTTAATTGGAAATGCATTCCTAATAATTTTCATATAAGTGCAGTTTTTACCCTTTGACTTTTTAAATTGACATTGAATTTTAACCTCTTGCTCAGTGCAGAGCTTTTACAGTACATTCATAATAGTTTTATTCATTCTAATTAAATATTTAGCTACTGTTTGCCATAATTTATTTAAAAAATTCTTTAAGAAAGGCTACTATTTTAAATATACTATTTTCTTCATGTGGTTATAAATATTATTCCTAATAAAATGCCTAATTATTATTATTTTACAACCTCTTGAATGTAAAATTTCCAAGTAATTGTGAAATTATGCTCATATTGGAAAAGCATTATAGTTCTCCATAGTCTTAATTCAGGCTTGTTCAACAAACATCTTTAATAATAAAATACAATAATTCATTCCATACATGGTAATTGCATTCTTTAAAATCCTAACTCTCCCTCAAAAACATAAAATAAAGACCTCTGAGAACCCATTAGACATATCAAACCATCTGTGGGTTAAATCCTTTGAACATTTTACATATACGATTTCATTAAAAACTGCCATATCTTTAACGTGAACAACAGTTTAACAATTTTGTTATCTGAATCTTTAATCCATCGCAGACTATAAGCAGAAAACTATAAGAAAAGATAATTTGAGGGTCTTTTAGAAAAAGGCAAACTGGCAATTGCATAATGCTTTGTTCTATACCCTTTAAATTGTTTCTGCCCATGAAAACTCATCCTTTGTAATAAATGACCAAAGTCAATGACAGTCATTTATATTGAACGAGACTACCTTCTGTTCATTATTTCTAATCTACTGGCTTTGCATCTTTTTTATTTTTTGTTTGAGTATAGCTGACACACACTGTCCGGTTAGTTTAAGGTGCAGAGTATAGCAATTTAACATCTTATGCTGTGCTCACCACAAGACTACCTATTGTCTCTTACCATCCAACACAATCACTCGGCCATTAAAAAAGATGAGATCTTGCCATTTGCATCAACATGGATGGACCAAGGGGCTACAGTGCTAAGAGAAATAAGTCATACTGAGAAAGACAAATACCATATGGTTTAACTCATATGTGGAACCTAAAAAATGAAACAAGTGACTAAATGAACAGCAGAATCTGCTTTGGCATATTACTGGCTCTGCATCCTAATAACCATGTCTGTTTGCCCTGGTGCTTCCAACAGTCTTCTGGCTTAACCATTAAAGCTCTCTCTTTCCCTCTCTCCTTTCCTATCTCTCTCACACACATGCATATTCTCATGTGCACATGTATACACACATGTGCACATATCTATGTGTGTACACACATATGCACACACACACACACACACACACTGTTGGTGCTTCCCCTACACAGGAGGTAGGACTACAGATAAGAGGAAGCCAATCTCTGATGTTACTTTCACAGGACCTATAGCAGTCATAATCCTTTTTCCTTCCATTTCCAGGAGGGGATGACAGATTATAACAGAGAGAAATGTGTGATTCACACACACATATTTGTGTATTTACCACGTATATGTTTACATATACACATAGTTGCATATATGCTGCAACAGTAAATATGAATTGGGTTTTATTCTATAGATTTTTTTGTTGTCTGCTCTTACCACTGACCCTGTCTTCGTTAATCAGAGTAACCCAGAATGAATCCGTTATAGGGAGAAACAAATCTGAACAACATTCATATGAGCAGCATTAGTGGTGTGCATGTATGTGCTGTGGCAAGCACGGCAGTTTCTTTTTTTCAACCAGATCAATTGTTACAGATCAGCTCAACTTAAGGTCTTCCTTATTGACTTACTTGTCAAAGACAACATGCATTGAGTGGTTTGGTCCATGAGACCTCCTCTGAAGACATGAAATACTATTTTCAAAACTTGCCACCATGCTTTGCTTGGGCATTGACTAATTTATAGCTGGCATCCAGCATAACATACAAATACTAGAAAATGTACCAGGAGGAAGAGTACATGCCATGAGCTCAGCCCAATTATTGGTTTGTGAACCTATACACAAATTGCAGCCTGTCATTCCACGCATTCAAAATGGAAATCTCAGCTTGAGCTGAGAGACCTTTATGCTTTTACAGTACAATTTAAGGAAGTGACAGAATTGTTACAAAATACATGCTTAACGGCATAGACTCTTAAATTCAACTGAAAAAGAAGGGAGAAGTTTCAGGAAGAGATAAGAAGAAACATTTGACATGTTATCAAGGTAGGAAGTAACATTTCTCTACTAAAGTATAAGTCAGTAGAAGAATTTAGGAAGGTAATGAAATATGTAACCTCCCTTAGATAGGTTTCTAACATAAGCAGTTAAATATGAAGAAATTCTTGATTTTCAGAAATTTAGTTGCCTTAAACTGCATAAATGAAACCTCTTTTGACTTGTCATGATTTTTTAAGTGGACAAAGGACAAAATGAAATACACTATGGAGCCTTCATTATAAGGGTGCATATTTCACCCATTTCACCTAAAATCAGTTCAGTCACCTTCACCATGTACTCACCCATGTACTCCCTATATTACCATCTATACTCGCTCCCACTTCATCACAAACTCTGCTTTCTTCTGTTTTCCTAATCTTTTTCCTTTTCTTCCCCTCTTTCACCTTCCTTCCAGGCTAAGTTGCTTTGCAAACTCATTTCCTTTCTCCTTCTGAATGTCTTCTCTCTCTCTCTCTCTCTTTTTAAATATTTTTAATGTTTAATTATTTCTGAGAGAGAAAGAGACAGCGTGAGCAGGGGAGGGTCACAGAGACAGGGAGACACAGAATCTGAAACAGGCTCCAGGCTCTGAGCTGGCTGTCAGTACACAGCCCAACGCAGGGCTTGAACCCAGCAACTGCAAGATCATGAGCTGAGCCGAAGTCGGCCGCTCAATTGACTGAGCCACCCAACCACCCCACTCCTCTCTTTTATACAAACAATAATAGCTACTATTTACTAAACACTTATTAGTTGCTCAGTTTTGCTTACAATGACTCACTGATGTTCACAGTAACACTATGAAGTAGACACTTTACTTAGGTCTATTTTATAGATGAGGAATTTGAAGGCCTAGAAGGATTAAATAATTTGCTTAAAATTATACTGCTACTATACTGCAGAACTGAGATTTGAACCCATCTCTGTCAAATTCCAAAGCTCTTGGCCTTTACCACTAGGCTTTAAAGACAATCCTCTTGCTTTATTTTAGCAACAAATTATATCAAACCAAGGTACATTTACTGAGCATGTATTGAGTATAAGATGCCATTCCAACCATCAGAGGCTGTGCCGCACTCAGGAAAAATTCCTTTTTGTCTGTCAGTGCCCTGTCAGGAGACAGAAACCATATTAGTTACTTTAACAGGGAGAATAGCAGGGGCGCCTGGGTGGCTCAGTCAGTTAAGGATCTGACTTCGGCTCAGGTCATGATCTCACGGTTCGTGAGTTCGAACCCTGCGTAAGGCTCTGTGCTGACAGCTTGGAGCCTGGAGCCTGCTTTGGATTCGGTGTCTCCCTCTCTCTATACCCCCCGTCATGCTCTGTTTATCTCTCTCTGTCTCTCAAAAATAAATAAACATTAAAAAAAAGATTAGCATATACAGAATGTATTGCGTAGTAAACTAGCTATTGAAGAACTGAAAAGACATAATAAGAGGTATAGTCAAGTATCAAATGGAGTAAGTTATAGGCTCACCCCTAGAAATGAAGAGTCAGAGGGAAAAGTTTAGAATTTTTAACACTGAGAATTTTGGAGACCCACAGATTTGTCACTCAGACTCCTGAGGAGAGATCGGCCAGCAGATGTGAGTGACTCAGCTCACAGAAAGTCTGTGGGGTGCTGGTAGCCAGACATCTGAGGAGGGTAGCCTACTGCTGCTGGGTCCCCAACAGGACAGGTTGTCATTGGTTCTGTGAGCTGGAAAACTGCACATTAATTAATTAATTTTTAAAATTTTTAACGTTCATTTATTTTTGAGAGAGAGAGCACAGGCAGGGGAGAAACAGAGAGAGAGGGAGACACAGAATCCAAAGCAGGTTCCGAGCTGTCAGCACAGAGCCTGACACCAGGCTCGAACCCATGAACCGGGAGATCATGACCCAAGCTGAACTTGGACGCTTAACCGAATGAGCCACCCAGGCGCCCCTGGAAAACTGCATATTTAAATCAAGTGCTCCTACCTGAATGATCTGCCACAGCAGAGATGCAGTTTTCCTAAGTGGGCACTGACAAGAACAGAAAGCAAACAGGAAGGGACGTGTTCCTCTTCCCTTTTGAGCCTTCCACCTCTTGCCAGTTACCCTACTGGCAGAGCCCAAGAGAGATGATAGACCTCATGTGACGGTACAGTCTCGGTGCCAGAACCATGAGCTAGGGTGTAAAAGGCTGCATTTGAAGCTGAGAGACAGTGGCTTACTAATTAGTATACCCTTGCAGCTTACAATCTTGTACAATGACTTATGCAAACGATATACAAGGTTTCACATCGTAACTACCAAGACCTACAAGAAAATGAGAAGGTGTTTCATCCCATAAACTCTAGTACATAGGAAATATTAAATACAGTCTCCTTAAACACATTTAAATCCAATCCTGAGAACCACCACAGTCATTACGGCGCCTT
>NW_027528977.1:6803649-6830521 GCF_008692635.1 Crocuta crocuta | reverse complement strand
TGTGCAAACATCATTAGCTGCGCTCCAGCAGCCAGGACATTTGCACTGGTTTCTCCTGAGAGGCTGGGGTTCCCCCTCCTCCCTCTGAGACAGGGGCATCAATCCTTCAAAGAACTTAGGTCATTACAAAAGACTGAAACCACCACTGACTTGAGGCAGCTTCTGCTTTTTAGCTCTACAAAAACTCTTTGAAGAATAAAAATACCAAGAGGCTGTCTACTTGCTTAGAAAATAGTTGGGAAAAGCAAATAAAAATTAATATTTTAATACACTCTCCCATCACACAAATACAATGCCTACGGTTTCAGAACAATTGACTACTATCCAAAAACAGAGAAGTGGGAAGTGGCAAGTGTGCCTGTTTTGTAGTACATACCGCTTTGTACCTATTGTGAGCTGTCCTGAGTATATCAGCCCATGAGGCATAGGCCCTGAATCTAGAATATTCTTCCTGCTGTGCCATGAAAAAAGGGAGTATGAGAAACTTCCTTCATGGTCTTAGCCCTTTGATGTGATTTACCTACTTGGGAATATTACTGAGAAAGGACAAACTCTTCTCTTTGGTTTTAAGCATCATTACTATTTTCAAGGATGTATAAATCACCAGTTTCACTGGGGGCTACATTCTCACACCACAGTATTACGGGTGCCCCTGACAATATTTCTGACTCCCTGCCATTTTCCTCAAAGCAATACAGAGGCAGCCTGAAATTCAACTTAATTTCCAGTGCTAGTTTCAAGGTCCTTGGAGATAATGAACGTGCTATTTGATTTATATAGTAAATGTTATTTGCCAGCATGATTTGTGCTCTTGAGATCCTGAGAACATTCTAGAGTTTGTGCTGGTGTTAGAGTGTTGCCTTGAGAGCCTCTCTTTAGGAAATGACTTGGGAAAGGAGGCTTATGATCTGCGAAACAGTGCCAGCAACACCTATGACTAGCAGGTGTGAGGACTTCTAGCGGTGCCCTGAATACTGAGAAATTTCTTTTCAAGGAGCTGCCTGTGGCTTCGCCTCTCTGACACTGTCATCTCAAGTGTTAAATGAGATGTTGAAGTGTTCATGCTTTGGGTTTAGTGTCTACTAGAGATGACATACTGTTGCACTTCAAGGATAACTGGGAATAATAATAATAATAATAATAATAATAATAATAATAATAATACTGCTGCTCTCAGTCCTGGAAAATGGGACCATAGAGTACTATCAGAAACAAAACCACAGTCCAAATAGTTCAGGCCTCTTTACAGGCCTCTTTAAGTACATTGCAAACAAGGTCACGATCGTAATTCAAAGAAGTTGTTCTTCCTACCTAGTTTCCATATTTTGAAAATATTGTGTATTTTGAAACCATGAGTAATCCCAGTAAGAAAAAGGAAGAAACATGATTCATCTCTGCCCATTTTCTCAATCACTAGGTCCTCAAACTCATTTCATCCATCACATACTTACTTCAAGATATACTCCAAAAATGGGTTCCCATAAAAGGAGATATACATGAGAATGATTTTCTTCAATTTACCCTGACACAACAGAAAATGTAACCAAAGTACTGACCTAGTGCCTCAGTATATGTGTGTAGTTCAAAAGAAAATTAATAATGCTGTAAGACTTTTCAAACAATTATGCACAAAGAAATTTTATTTGATCTTCTTGATAATGAGCAAATGTATGGTGATCAGCAACCCCTGAATCGTCTCTTCATATCTTTTCTTTCCTAATAGAAAGGTGCACCTTGTAAAAAGGTTTTTTCCCTCCTACCATCCCTCAGTGGCATCCAAGAAAAATAGTAAATTCAAGTTTGTGCCCATGAATTACTAAGATCTTTCCAACCTCTTGGAGGCAAAGAGATTTATGTGATGAAACCAATAGCTTTTTGCAACCTGTCTTACAGTGTGCATTGTCTGCACAATAAGATATGTCTTCCTTTCTTCCTCTCTGTTAGCTATCCTCCAAAGGTCACAAAAGCTAAATCCAAATATAATGACATCCAGTAACATCTCTATTGCCAACAGACGACTAGCTGACTCTAATGCAATGCATTTGTTAATGCAGAGTAGCATTTCTTTTAGCATTTATTATGCTCTTGTGCATAGACTCATATCAGTTATGTTTGCTCTGAAGAATAAGCTCTTCTGAACTAAAAGAAAATGAAGGTGTTGATGATGATCAACATCATCATCATAAAGCTGGGTTTGACTTTGCTGCTGTTTCAGCTTGGGTAAGAAATTTCAGAAAAAATTGCCCAATAGATGACTGTGTTTTAATCCTAAGAGCCAAGCCCTATGTGTAGATAAAAAATATTTATTCCCATGGAAGTGGATATTACCTTACATAAAACTCTAAATTGAATTCCCAATAGGGCTATTAGTCTAGGTGCTCATTAACCTGTAGGAGCCCCAAATCCCTAGAACTGAAAGTCTATTGTAGCCATCCCACTGGCACTGGGAATAACTTAAGAACATTGTTGGAGTTCTCTCCCAAAGCACTAAGAGAAAAAAGAGGGAGTGTCTTTCTTGATACTGTTATTTTCTCCCCATTCTGAAACCAGTAATTCCTTTTGTTCTCTGTGCAACCCAACCTCTCAAGAGAGACTGAGACTTCTTGGCTGAGTTCTCACAAAGACTAAAATGAACTGTAATCACCTTGGTACAGTATATTATTTGAAACCTGATAATGGCATAGTGCAAATGGAAAACCTTCTTTCTTTTCTTCATAAGACTATAGCCCAAATACGAATTAAAAACAACCCCTTTCCCTTTTCAATGGGGACTTTTTAATGATAAAATGGAAAGATTTTGGCCTTCTGCTGCTGCAGCAACTCCCACGCCTACCTAATTTAATGACACTGTAAAGCTCTTGTAGTTGCACTCCCAGATAACACATTAAAGCGTAGCTCTGGGTGAGAAATAACGTGACATCAAAGCCTCTCAAGAAAAACACATTCATTAGACATGAAAACAGCAAGAGAGGAAAGCTCAAGTTTGCCCTCGAAAGAAACACAGAGTGTCAAGATTCTGAGGTTGCACTAAATCCTAAAAAGCCATGAAAGACCTTCTATATTTGATAATGCTGCTTTGCTGTGAAGAGCCTAAGTACTTACAAAATTATGTCACATTTAACCCAAATCACAGGGTACGGTCTTCACTGAACACCTGTGCTTAAGTTTCAACCCATCACTTCCCCCGAGGAGCAATGAAAACGGTGATACCTGTTAATGATGTGACTTTCAATCTTGCCTGGAAAGAAAGAGATAATGTAACAAACCTTCCTCTGTGGAGAAAAAAGCAGACATTTAAATAATTCTAAGTTTCCAAACGATTTATGAAATAAGGCACAGAGTAACATGAATGAATTCACTATTTCCTTAACTTAGAACAGAGGAGGCAGGTGGACTCGGAGCCAAGGATCCTAGTTTTCATTCCCATTTATATTTCTGGCTCATTAAAACATCCAAGAGCAACCAACTCATTGTGCTTATCTTGGTTTTACATTTATTAAATGCTAAAATGCAGGATGTGGTGGTGGTTCCTAACTCACTCAGTGCTTCCAACGGGTCCATGGAGCCCTATTCTGACCCTCGCACGCCTCTACATGGAATATAGCAAATCCAAATACAAACTGGTGCTTTAGCTAAGCCAGAGCTATGTTCCATAGTTGGTCTCCCTTCCTTGTACGGTTCTGTTACCACAGAGGAATTTGCATGAGATTTGAAGGTGGGGTGTAGTAGTGGGCATTAAGCTCAAAAGAAACCTCTAAAACCCATGCACTCTGCTGCTGATTTGATAGTTCCTCTTGTTGCTGTGGGCAGAAGCACCTTGGGCATGTAGCCTCCCACCAACATTTCTCACTGTTTACAGGCACATGTGCACCTCTGCAGCAAAGGGCCCCAGACCCTTCTGCAGATCATCTCCATCATTAAGGTTAGATGTAGGGAGAGGCTAATGTAAGTTCCAGTTTGTCCTTGTCAATTTCATTTGTCCCAGATGATTTCATTATGTTTCTGATTTATATCCAACTTGTTCTTTCCCACTGCCTGTCCTGGAAACCTACAGTGATTACAGCCTATGCCTGTTGCAGAAGCAAGAGCCAGACTTATTTCTCTGGTCTAATTATTTGTGACCCCTACTAAATTCACATGTTGAAATCCTAATCCCCAGGGCACCTGGGTGGCTTAGTCAGTTGAGTGTCTGACTCTTGATTTCTGCTCAAGTCGTCTCACAATTGTGAGATAGAGCCCTGCATCAGGCTCTGTGCTGAGCATGGAGTCAGCTTGGGATTCTCTCTCTCCGTCTGTCTGTCTGCCTCTCTCTCTCTCTCAAAATAAATTTAAAAAATAAAAAAAAAAGAAATCCTAATCTCCAAATTTGGTGTTATGAGGATGTGAAGTCTCTGGGAGATGATTAGGTCATGAGGGCTCTCAGTAGGTCATTTAGTGCCATTATAGAAGAGGTCCACAGAAACTCCTCACCATGAAAGGCAAAGAGAAGGCAACATCTACGAACCGAGAAGAAGGCCCTCACCAAAACACAACCAGGTAGCTGCCTTGGTCTTGGACTTCTCAGCTTCCAGAACTCTGAGAAATCAGTTTATGTTTTTGTAAGCTACCCAGTCTGTGGTATTTCACTGTAGAACTCCAAACAGACTAAGACACTTAGACTTTTCTCCCTTCATATTCCCTAGTTAGTGACTTCTCTGATCCTCCAACCATCTTTTCTAGACTTATTCTTTGGCTTCTCTCACAGTGTTATAATGCCTAATCTCTGCAACAAATCGCTCATTTCAGGTTTTTCATTCCCTAAAGCGACCCATCTCATAATTATGTGAGTCAAGAACTGGGCAGAGCTCAAGTGGGTGATTCTTCTGTCCACAAGTGATGACTGGGTCACTTGATGGTATTCAGCTGGTAGTTGGACTAGACTTGAAGCTCAAAACAGTTTCAGCTACAGGAATGACACCTTGGTACTCACCCCCTCTACATCTCCATGTAGTCTCTTCCACAGGATATGTGAACTTCTTAGAAGAAGATTCAGGGGTCCAAGGGAGTAGGAAGCTGCCAGGCCACATACAAGCTAACTGAAAGCTAGCATGATGTTACTTCCACTGCATTTCACTGGCTAGAGCTACCTCAGTGAAGGAACAAGAAAGAGACCCAACCTCTTCACAGAAGGGATGCCCAAAAATTTTCAGCCACCTTAAATCCACCACAAAACCAAACTGGACTTGCTTTGTGTTAAAGCCAGTTTGGTTAGAATTATGCCCTTTCCTCATATTTCCTCCTCACTCATTTTGCTGTCTTTTTCTACATTTATTTACTTATCTATTCATCTAGTTGTTTCATGTGATCCATCTACTTCCCAAATAAAATTCTAAGTTCTTTGAGAACAGGATTGGCTTCTCTCCCCTAACTATCTGCTATCTCCCAGTGTCCTCAAGTCTATAGCCTCTGGGAAGTTCACAGACACAGGAAAACTAGTCTGTAGGAGGCCTGGGGATCAAACACAGTAGAGTCCTAGTAGCTGAAGAAATGGAGGCAAAGTGTAATGTTTGACATAGTGAACATGTTATGGTCACTAACTGACACAGAGGCAATCAATGGCACCCACTCACACGTAAGTCTAAAGTTCCTTTATAGCAACTGTGAGTATGGAAATGGTTCTCTTACTCTCCAAAAAAGCTTTATGCAGTTAAAAAAGAAAAAGGCTTTATATAATTTTAAATTAATCTTCACCATGGACCAGAGTTTAAAACCAATGGGTAAGAAACTGCTTTAAAAAAAAACTTTTGATTCTGAAATCCTTTTTATTTTTTAATATTTTTATAATGTTTATTTTTCAGAGACAGAGAGACAGAGTGTGAGTGCAGGAGAGAAGGAGACACAGAATCCAAAGCAGGCTCCAGGCCCCAAGCTATCAGCACAGAGTCTGATGTGGGACTTGAACTCACAAACTGTGAGATCATTACCTGGGCCGAAGGCAGACACTTAACTGAGCCACCCAGGTGCCCTGAATCTGAAATCCTTTTAAACTTACATAGAAGTTGGAAAAATAGTACAGAGTTCCTGTATACCCTTCACCAGATACCTCAAATAATCGACATCTTACATAGCTATAGTAAAATGATCAAAATTATAAAGTTATTTCTAACATAATTCTATTCACTAGAGACTTAATTCATATTTCACAAGTTTTTATATATTCCTTGTTTATTTTCATGTTAGAGCTAGTGAAATGTCATCACATGTATCAATTCATACAACTACAATCATAATCAGGATGCAAGACTGTTTTACAACCCTTCCCCTCCCCCAAACTTCCACATGCCACCCTTTATTGTCACATACTCCACCACCCCTATCAGAGGCAATACAATATACGGTGGTGCAGGAGGAAAAGGATAATATCCATGCACAGGTTCCATTCAGAACAGGGAAGAATAAAAATATACCACAGACATTAATCTATAACAATGGGGTAGTGCTACAGGGTGAAACTTCTGAGGTCCCCCTATCCTGGCAGGAGAACAAATTCTTTACTTAGACCCTAAATCTGCTTTTTGTGAATGTCATGGGTTGATTTCTACAGGAAGCAGACCCTGACAGAGATTAGCACCAGGAGGTTACTAGAACATGTTCTTGGGAATAATACCTGAGGAGAGAAGCCAAGGAGCAGAATTGAGAGGAGAGGTAGATCTCCATTCTACAGTCTCACTGGAAGCTTCAGCCACCCCACAGGGGGTCCTAAAGGTGGGTTGTCCCTTCAGCACTGTCCTGAGATAAGCTGGTCTTTTACTCTCATGTTGCAGGGTCAGTAGATATGGAAAGATGCCATGTCTTTGGGCACTGCAGCAGAGGGCTATTGGTCATCAGCACTCCCAAAATTAGGGGTAATGAGTTTTATAATCTGGAATGGAGGCCCAATGGATCCTAGAATACCTCCCCCTAATACCCCAGGAGAAGAACTGTCTTTAGATCCTGGGTTGCTGGACCATGAACGTTATGAAAGGAAACCTTACAGAGTTTACAATGCACTATTCAGATATTCTGGGCTTTGAGCCAGATGGGGTAACCCTTACAAAGAGGAAACTGGTTTATAGGTGGGAATGAGTGTGAAGGTGTAGTTGGAGACCAATGGGATAGACTTTGGCAGAGACAGGTAGCTCTCCAGTAGATCTGCATGTCCCCATTTGAAGAATGCAGAATTTCTAAGAACTGGCTTTCCAGACACAGACTTCACTTCTTATATCTCCTGCTGCCAGCAGTTAAGGTGGCCCTGTGTCTATTTCTGTCCACTGAAATAAAAGCAAACGTGATGTACACTATATGCAACCCTGGCCTTTCAAAACTTCCCAGCAGTGCTTCTCCAAGCTTCTTATTCTGCCTGGGTGCAATGGATTTAATTCCACAGGCAACTTTGGAAGCCATGTGTTGAAGATGACAGAACCTCACTCAGCATGAAGGAGAAACTTCCTCCATCCTCTTTGCCTTCCAAGTACTGTTTTGTGAAAATCCCTTCTACTGCTTTGGTATTTTTGTCATGGTAGCTAGCTCTACATGGTCTAATACAACACATCTGTGTGCACACACGAAAAGTTGAAAACGTAATTTTTAAAAGACACTATTTACAGCACTCACGGTGTTAAAAAGTTTTTAGGCAGAAATCTAACAAAATTTGCAGGATCTTAATGGGGGAAATTATTAAAATTTACTGAAAGACAAAGAAAAATGAGAGAGATACAGGAACATAAAAGAGAGAATGGTTATTATGTCCACATAGATGAAAACATAACAATGCTATCACTTTTCTTAAAATTATACTAAGTCCTATTAGTTGTCAACAAGGTATTTTATGGAAGTTGACAAGCTTAGTTTAAATGTATATAAAATTTTTTTAAAAAGCCTAAAATACCTAACACACTTCTGAATAGGAACAAGATGAAAGAACTCTTTCTAGATAAAATTATTTTTTAATTATTAGGATTATGATAGCATGGTATTAATGCAGAGAAAGATAAAGAGCAATGCCCCAGGAATACAGAGTCCTGAAGCAGACCCATGCATATAGTGAAACTTGACCTATGATAGATGAGGGTGAAAGAATAGAATTTGGATAAATGAAGTGAGAGAAAGAAGTAATCATCTAAAATTAGATTGGACTTGAAGGGGAAAAACAAAGTTTAAAAACTTTTAGAAGAAATATCTTTTTAAACTAAGGATGGAAACAAATTCTTAAACAAAGTACATGAGCCATAAAATAAGTGACTGAATACATGAAGATTATGAACTTGTGGTTATCAAAATATACCACAAAGAAAGTGAAAGCAGAAGCTTTAAAACTCTAAAAATCATAAGAGAAAGACAGACTGATAAGTCTAGGTCAAAGTCTATGAATGAATCTAGGTCAACAGGAAGGTACATACACTGCTGGCAGAAGTAGGAATTAATAAAAATAATACAGGGGTGCCTAGGTGGCTCAGTTGGTGAAGTGCCCAACTCTTGATCTTGGCTCAGGTCATGATTTCATGGTTCGTGGGTTCAAGTTTCCTGTCAGGCTCTGTGCTGACAGTTCAGAGTCTGCTTGGGATTCTCTCTTTCTTCCTTTCTCTCTACCCCTACCTTGCTCATGCTCTCTCTCTCTAAATATATGAACTTTAAAATCATCATCATCATCATCCTAATACAGAAGATACTTTGGTATTGTCTTAGTGTAATTTTGTCTTTATGTACATGAAAACTAGGAAAGTTATGCATAACATTCATGTCTCTAGTAGTTAAGTGTCTCTAATAGTGGAAAAGTGGACAAAGTGACATGTAGGCAGAGGACGGATAAAATGCAGTGGACCGATGTAATGGTCATGCTACTCAGGAGCAACAACAAATGTGCTATTGGCCTCAAAAAGAATATATCTCAGACACAAAGGTGGAGTTGAAAAAAAGTAAGATTTAGAAGAGTCCATATATAGCATATAACTTACAAAAATTTTAAAGCACAATGTTCTTTAGATATACATTTAAATGTATTATAACAATAATCCAAAGTGAGACAACACTAACCATGAAAGCCAGAAGAGCAGTTAGCCCCAAAGGCGTTTGTGGGAACACGGAGAAGAGACACCTTGGCTCACTCTGGGAGGTTCAGGGTAAAAACTGAAGCCTGTTAACACTTGAGGTGGGTTCTGAAGAAGACACACAAGTGAAAGGTGGAGGGGGAAGAAAGGAAAGAAGTAGAAGAAACAATAAGGAGGTGAGAGAGATCAGGGAGAAGTGGAGACAGTGTAGAGAATGACACCAGGCTGTGGTGAGTGGCGTGCTGGTAAATATTTAGCAGCAGGTCCTAGAGGAAAGCACCTGCATGCACACACACACACATATGTACAGACAGCTACATACATATTTAAGTTTACTGTAGTCTCTAGGTGTAAATATGCATACACACACCCCATATGTATACACATATAATATATACATACATATGTAAGTTTATCGTGGTTTCGGGGCGAAATGTGTGCACACACACACCATATGTATATATAGACATATGTACATACATAAACATGTAAGTTTACTGTGGTCTCTGGGGGGAAATGTGCACACACACCTACCATATATATATATACATACACACACATATAGGCATACATACTTACATACATAAGTTCATTGTAAATTTTATTCACATGAACGATATGTAGTCCACAATTTGCAAATAATGATAAAACAAGAAATACTCTTTATTGTAGATTCCATATAGCCAAATAATTCTCAAAAACTGTTTCACTGATTTTTGCTGAATACTCTATCCTTGGCCAACCTACAGTTAACAAGTTAACCATGATTTGACATAGGAGTCACTTCCCAATCTGGTAACTTTACCTAATAAATTTATTGAGATTAAATTTGATGTGTGACCTACTTTTCAAACTATCTCTCACCCTTCTACAAATTTGACTCCTTAAACCAAAACCTCTTCTGGTTTTAGTACTACCATATGTCAGAACCGCAATCGTTCATCAGCAATGCAAACAAGTTCTTTGCTAAATTGGCGAACGGTGTTCAATACTGAAAAAATATTTCCTCAACTTGAACGCTATCTACTATGTAAAGGCTGTGGGCTCAACATACTTTTAAATTTAATCTGAATTACTAACATGTTCTCAGGCACTTTCTTAAGTCTAGACAATCAACAAATCAGTAAGTCAATCCCTGATATGTAGCATTTGCCTATTGCTGAAGTGACCTATTCCCACACTGGCTGACTGCAGGCTGCCAGCATCAAGTCAATGAATGTGAATTTGGGGGTAGAGGGGCAGTGTTTCTACACACAGATACACTGGACATAACCTCAAGAGTAAAGGAAAAAATGTAGTTAAATAAGTAAAAAGTTATGAGTTTTCAATACTTATCTTTAGTTCTAATCTACTTAGTTTTTAATTAGTAGGTTTTAACTGTTTTATTTAAAAAATTTTTTTAATGTTCTTTATTTATTTCTGAGAGGGAGAGAGAGAGAGAGAGAGAGACAGACAGACAGACAGCATGAACAGGGGAGGGTCAGAGAGAGAGGGAGATACAGAATCTGAAACAGGCTCCAGGCTCTGAGCTAGCCGTCAGCACAGAGCCCGACGTGGGGCTCAAACCCACTAACTGTGAGATCATGACTTGAGCCGAAGTCAGGCACTTAACTGACTGAGCCACCCAGGCGCCCCGGTTTTAACTTTTTTTAAATAGTAGGTTTATATAATTTATTTTGAAATAATGGCTGTGTTTAACAACCAGCTTTCAAAATTCCTGCAAATTGGCAACTGTCTCTTGTGAATTGGAATTAGCCCTCTCCCACCCATGATGTGGGTTAAGTGAGTCAATGGGCCAGGGCAGGAGAAGCGAGGAGCACATTTTCTTGTATCCACCTGGGAAGCAGTTGTACTGCAGGGTCCCTGCACTGGGAAATGGCCACATTCACAGAGTCCGGCTAGTGGAATATGAATAGAAGTGACTTCATCTCTTCCAGGCCTGGTTGATGACACTCCCTCACCCACCTTTCTCCCAGATGAGACTTTAGCTCTCTTCCCTCATCTGCCAGCTGAATGGAGAAGACTCAGCAGTCTTAGAAGATGGAGGCACAAGCTCCTTAAAGTGTGGAGAGCATAATCCTTTCCCACTTGACTCCTCTACCCACCCACCCATTCATACGCTGATCAGAATAGGCCTGTGAGGAGCAAGAGAAACATTTCACTTTGTTAAATTACTGAGATTTCAGGACATCTCTGTTCTAACAATGAGTGTTTTGTTGTTGTTGTTACCTCAGCAAATATAAAATCAATGCAAGGTTTTCCTTTGTTCTGTTTTGCAGTGAGAGTCTTAGCTGTGGTCTGTGTCTACCTTCATTGCTTCCCCAGCTTATCTTCAGGCCCAGGCTCCAATTTGGAAACTACTGAAGATCTGGGCCAGAAAAATGGATCCCTCAGGACAGGTCCCCACAGAGTGTGAATTATATTGAAAAACAAAACCCATTTGCACTTTTTTTAGGAGAAAGAGCTTCCAAGCCTGGGGATATGAAATTCCTTAAGACCTTCAGAGAGAGGGAGGTGGAAAATCTTAGATGCCCTAACAAGGAAAGTGTGTCCTCCGATAATAACAAATCGAGCTTTTATC
The DNA here is from genome assembly GCF_008692635.1 of Crocuta crocuta. Taxonomy (NCBI): domain Eukaryota; kingdom Metazoa; phylum Chordata; class Mammalia; order Carnivora; family Hyaenidae; genus Crocuta; species Crocuta crocuta. The sequence continues at coordinate 6,818,875 of NW_027528977.1, read as the reverse complement.
CTTGAACAGTGATATGAAATGAAGCAGCAGATAAGACCAGGATAAAGCCATTAATTTTGAGAAAATCAGGCCTCCACAATAAAACATCGACCAAGCTCCCGGGGGAGAGAGTCATCTCTGCAGGACGGCCGGTGGGACTGGACCAAGTTCAAATACATCTCCTTCCTCCCTCAGCACTGCAAGTGGATGGTGCTCAACCATCTGACCTTTGAGTTATGTGTGCAACATTATTCCTCTCTGCTTGGGGTATCCTTATTTCTTCTTTTGCTTTTTTTCTTTCTTTGGGAATGCTTTCACATAACTTTAACAATATTATCTTTCACAGTCTGGGGTTTCTCCCTTTTTTTTTTTTTTTTTAATCTTTGAGTGGGATCCTTTCAAATGCTTCCTGGCTTGAATTCTTTCTCTGTTTGCTGACCCTCTGCTGCAGAGAATGAGAGGCACCTCTCTCCCGAGCCTCACCTTGTTAGCGATCTCTAAACACAAACACACAGATGTGTCACTCTTTTATCTTCACCTATGGGGTCAGACCCTCCAGTCTCAAAACTTTTCCTGTGTTCCTTTTTTTTCTTTTTGAGAGAGAGAATAAGAGATATGGTTTTTGAAAGTAATCTGAAATTGAAATTAGTCCAAGATGATTTTATGATATATGCAGATCCAAATTAACCGAGAGATACGAAATATTTAAAGTGTTTCTTTTAAAAGATAAGGCTCTTTTTATCGATGCGTCAAATGCTAAATAAATGCCCTGCCTTAAATAAATTGCTCAGCAAAAATTGCAATAATGCTATCTAATCAAGTCCAGCAGAGTGTCTTCTCAAAACCTGATATTGGGTTTCCTATTTTCAACATTTTTCCATCATCAGGGCTGTGCATCTGTGTTTTTTCATCTGTATTATTTAGATAAAATAAAAATTTAAAGCCCATCATCTAATATCATAGAAGAATAAAATAAAGAAATTCTAATATATAACACCCAGTGTTTAGACCCTATCTTCTGTGGAATTTAAGGAAGAGTAACTATGAAAATCATCTATTGTTTATGCTATCTGTTGTTATTCCTTCATCACTTTTCTGGTAATTGAACCTCAGTTCTCCTCTGAGCAATCACCCCTCCCCTATTGTGAGCTCCCATATTTGGGAAAGGTTTGACTGCAGACTCAGGAATGAAGTAAGTGACCCAGGGCATATGATCTGAGTATTTCCCTGAGTGACTGGTATAGAGAAGGGCAAGTAACTTAATCAAAGATGGTGAGAACTAAGGTGACTATTTTTGGAACTTGTATTAGCCTCTACAAAGCTATTCCTTTTCCTTCGGTCTGTCACTCAGGCTCCCTAGGATCCTCATCTACTATATGCCCTATGCAAATGCACTATATTCTTGTCTTAGCCTCTACTTCCAGCAGCATGGGGGAGTGAGGGGACCAGGTTAACACACTCGACCGTAGTCCATCTTCCTCAAAACATCCAAAATTAGCTTTTGAAAGCTAATTGAAACCAATTCATCCCTACCTGAAAACATTCCAGTGGCTTTTCGTGATGGTCCGTAGGAATCCAGAAAGTGTGACCCTGCCAATTTTTGACTTTATCTTCTTCCAAATTCCACTTACAATTCTAGTCGTACTATCATTTTGTTTACCCTTAGAATATGTCATGCTCATTTGTGTCTCAGGACATTTGCACCTGATGTTTATGATGCTTTGAGCAATCTTTGAGCAGTATTTTCATGGCTGTTTCCTCATTTAGGACTAAACACCACCTTCCAAGCTGTTCTTACCCTACTGCCTACCAAAAGATTTCACGCTGTCACCAATTCTCTATCAGAATTCTTAACGATATTTGTAAATACCTAACTTTGTTTTATTTAGGTCCTCTCTTTCCTTCTGAACTACAAGCTGAGAATAAAATGGAGAACTTTTATAGCTAGAATCTTATGGAGTGAAGAGATAACCTGGATGGGAATCAAACCAATGGGAAGGCAGAGAACTGACTCTAACAAGAAACCAAATCCTGATGATGATGTTTGATTTTTGGCTTAAACAGCATCTAAACCATCTTAGCCTTGCTCTTCTCAATTAAATTATATATTAATTCTTTCTTAAGTCTGTCTGAATTGGGTTTTCTGTCGCCTGAGCTTAACAGATACTGTGAACTCCATCAAAGAAAAATTAGTGTGGACATCATTTTAAGACCAAAAAAAAACAAAAAAACAAAAAAACAAAAAAAAAAACCCACAAGATGCTTCTTAAACAAACTGTTTTAAGTGTCTTTAAAGAAACATACTGAAGCAAGGAATAGCAAGGTTAATAAGGCTTGACAATATTTAAGTCAAACAAAAATTCTGTTTAGTGTTTTGACATAAATTAAAAAGAATAATGTGCTCTTCTTTGGAGGTACTTTAAAAGAATGTCTCACCTACGTGACGTGACCAGATTGGCATCTGATCTGATCTGATGGCAGAGGGAGGACTTCAATGACCTCAGGCTTATTTTGACTATGTGAGATAGAGAGAGATAGATGACAGATAGAGAGATAGATAAGAGAGAGAGAGGGGGGGAGATAAATTTAAGACATGGAAAATGGTTGTTCTAGTTGTGAAAGTTGTCCATGAAAAAAGTGGGCATTTTTAAAAACAACACGATGTAATTAACAAGAGACATTACACTAAGCAAGAACACATGTTTAGAGGATGAAGCTAAAAAAAGAAAGCAGCAGTGTTCTCTTCTTAGGGATGGCAAACGAATGCCATGTGACTGTGACTAGTCAGAATGCCCTCAGGACAGGGATGCAGGGTCTCCGTGACATGTTGGTGTGTTTTGAGAGTCCTAGTCTGTCCTAAATGAGCTCAACATTCCTAACATCTGATATCTGGAACCAAATGTCACTTAAAGAATGTGCACCCATGCCCATTTCAACAACCTACTAATAATTATTACAATAATAATAACTGGACATTTTGGAGCAGTCTCTACATGTCAGGTACCATTCTAAATACTGAAGATGTAGTGTCTCTTTTAATCCACAAATGCAATGACATAGGTACTATTAATTACTCCATTTTATAAATAGAGTCATTTAAGCAGAGAGGGCATTTATTCTTTTGTGATTTTGACGAAATGTCAAAGTCTCAAGAGACAATAACCAAGATAATGTACATAAGCTGCAAAGTACAAAGCCAACTGAAGAATTTAAGAGCCAGCAAATTTGGTCCTTACCCAAACTTAGATCTGATCTGATCATCTGATCAGCTATTGTGAATATTTTCTTGGAGTTTAATACTATGAGGAAATCAGATAAAATCTGAAACTCTAATTTTTCATACCACTAGAATGGGGTAATTTATATTCAGCATAAGGCAAAAACTCTCAATGTCAAAGAAGAGGCTGATGGAGCTGAGCTACTTAAGGAGATCAAATGGCAAAGAATTCAATAAGGCCAGATTGTGTATGACAGAGGAAATGATAATGTGCCAGTTTGGAAATAAAAATAGGGAAGTCCAAAGAACTTAATGCATGCAAAGATTTTTTTCCCTGTGAAAGAAGTCAGTTTGAAAAGCTTCAGGGAAAATAAAAGTTCTGTGTTGAGATGAGGTTTTGGATGCATGAAGAGCTTAAAACACTTTCAACTTGACATGACTTGGGTTCAAGGTCTCGTAGTTTCATTATGAACTGTAGATGATGTAACTAAAAGCATGACTTTTACCATGAACCAACAGAGATCTAAAACAGTAAGGAAAAAGTTCTGATTGCCAAAGCGAGGGCTATGCTTGCTACCTTCTATTTTAAAGGGGAAATCCTTCTCCCACCAAATCTTTTACACTTCCTCATGTACCTGACATCTATTTTAACAATTGAATAATTCTTCAGTGATGGATCTATACTCAGGGACCAAATCATAGGTGAGCATATTGGAGAAGCAGATCCCTGAGGATTCACCCATAATGAAGACGGATCCTCAGGGTTGTAAGCTGGTGAGGCTCTGGCTGGACCCAGGACTCAGGGAGGCTCACCCCATCCGCTTTTCTCAGCTCATTGCCTATGTGGTCTTATACACTCCCTGGAGCATAACAAGGGGTAGTGGAAGTCAGGCTTGACCAAAAAATTTAATTTCCGAAGGATATTTTCAAAATAAAACAGTAAATAATTGTCTTTCTAGTGGTTGGTTGCAACACTGCTCAGGAAAAAAGGTGTGAGCCCTCTTGAGATATTTCCTTACTTCTGTTGCTGTGATTCCAAACAGTCTGAATTCATAGAACACCTCTTCTCTGAGTCATCCCCTCACAGTCCTAAGGATCTGGGAACATAGGCAGGATTCTTTCCTTTTCTTAGACAGATACGGGCATAAAGGTTTGCAAAAACTAGGGGACCTTAAACTGCCTTGGCTGAAAAAAACAAACAAACAAACAAACAAACAAACAGATAACGTAAAGCAGAGATTGTTAGAATTTTGAACTCCCCGGCTCCCAGCTTGGGGTCCCGGGAACATAGGACCAATCATTTTCCCAACTGCTTTTTAATTCCTCTTTTCCTATACTTTCAGTTTATTGTGATGAACAGTAATAACCGTCTATGAAATACCATCTAACAAGTACAGTCAATCCATTTGAAATAGTGCGTTAGGATTGCAATCTGTCTGCCTCCTTTTCTTGCTGGCTACTGCTAACACACCTGGTAAAACTCAGAAGGTGCAGCTGGAGTCCCTCTTTGAGTCTTTTTTAAACATCAAATGGAAGCTGAAACTCAAAGCAACGTGACCCCTGCACAACCTGAAACCTAAAATTTTCCCAAGGCTCTTCTGTGAATTCAATGGCCAAGTTTCAAAAACACGCACATGGCATTTGAATGAGGTTCAGGATAGCTGGTCAGAAAAAGGAATTGAACAAAAGAAGGGCAAACTTAAACTCAGTAAAAGAGCAGGCATTCTGACAACACAAGCAGGCAGACAATGGCACGGAGGCCATGCAGAGTGTCCGAGGCCTGGGATGGAGCTGGGGCTCCTGAGAGCTTTGCAATAGTGTAACTAATTAGAGAGGCCAGGATAGCAAGGTCAAAGCACGATTTGGTCCCCTGGATGTGACCGGGACGTTTTCACAAATGCCACCTTTTCGAGGGACACCTTGAAACTTTCTGGGTCAATGGAAAAGCCAATCTGTTTCAGCAGTTCAGTGGTGCTTCTGGGGATGACTCATGCGACTCTCTCTTGAAATGTGCCCTGGGAGTAGAATAGAAACCCTGCCCCCCCATCCAATCCTTTCAATTAGCAAAACAGCAGCCTAGACCAACTTCTGTCAGGCTCTCTAACATTCAAGCCACAATTTTTTTTTTCCTCCTTAAGCATCTGTTATGTATTCAGGACCGCACAAGTTGCTGTCACTAAAAATATGGAAGTATATCACACTATCTCATAATTAACAATCTCTTTTTGGACACAAGATTTGCAAACCTGAAACAATGCTGTAACAGTTACAACGTTGTCCTGACAGCCAGTTTAGCTTTCAGTATATTCTATGTTAAACAGAGTTAGTCCCAGACCTGCTCTCAGAAAATAAAATCCTAGAGTGCAAGCCCCTGCGGTGTGTATCCCCTACAGCATCTAGCACTGAAGCTGGGCACAGCAGGTTCACAATGAATGATGGATGGTTTATAGGATTAATCAGTTGGGAAACAAATGCATGTGCTTCTTCATGGTTTGGGTCGCCTGGTGGCACTTGAGATGGAGACGGGTGGAAAATGTCACTCGATTACACAAAGAACTTCATCCTGGGTTGCAAAATGAAGTTTAACTTCTGGTTTAAAGTTTTGATATCTTGGGGCTCCTGGGTGGCTCACTTGATTAAGCAGCTGACTTCGGCCCAGGTCATGATCTCATGGTTCATGGGTTCCAGCCCCATGTCCGGTTTTGTGCTGACAGCTCAGAGCCTGGAGCCTGTGTCTCCCTTGCTCTCTGCCCCTCCCCCACTCGTGCTCGCTCTCTCGCGCTCTCTCTCTCTCTCTCTCTCTCTCTCAAAAATAAATAAACATTAAAAAAAGTAATAATAAAATAAATAAAGTTTTGAAATCTGCAGGATGGCCTCCGCCCATGACTGGGTGGTGCGTGGTAAGCACAGATTCCAGTAGGGAGTTCCCTGACAGTCTTCCTGGCTCACCTTGACCAGCATCTGGCCCACATCACATTCCCCTAGCGGGTTCATCTGGCAGTGGGACAGATACTAAAGCCCCTTCTAACACAGACAGTGTGTTAGGCAGCACCATGCACGTGGGCACGTGCACACACACACACAACACAAAAGTAGTACAAGAAAACTGCTGGAAACATAATCAGCTCAGAAACACTTTGTCGTTTTTCCTCTGGCAGAATGGGGGCTAAGGATGGACAGAATGCATAGTCCCTTCTCTCAGAACTATCAAAAGAAAGTTGGTTGGCCCCCTATTTAGCACACATAGTAGTCAGTTGGAGGAAAGAAACTTCTCATTTTTTGGACTTTAAAGGAAAATACGGACTAAAACTTTATCTCCAGATTTTGTCAACTCTAGCTATATTCTACAGACTGTTTTTGCTAGTCCTATCCAAAGAAAATAATTGGACTCAATCATTTATCTAACCATTATTTAATAACTACCCTCTGTATGCCAGGTACTAATTCTAGAAGCTAAGGATATAGTGTTGAGTAAGAAAAAAGACCCCTGTCCTCAAGGGGATTCTAACTAAAGAAACTATATAACTAGTGATAAGGAGTAATAACTAGTATATCTTTATAAATTATGATATATTGGGGAGCCTGGGTGGCTCAGTTGGTTGAGCATCTGGCTCTTGATTTTGACTCAGGTCATGAACCCAGGGTCATGGGATCGAGTCCAGAGTCTGGCTCCATGCTCAGCTTGGGATTCATTTTCTCTCTCTTTCTCTCTCTCTCTGCCCCTCCCCCACTTGCAATGTTCTCTCTCTCTTAAAATAAACATTTATAAAAATAGTAAAATAAAATGTTTAAAAAATAAAATAACTTATTATATATCATTATAACTAGTGACCATAGCTAGTTATTTCAGAGAGAAAAGATGCTTTCTCAGAAGGAAATAAAACAAGATGGGATGATGTTGGAGGGGTGTTTCTGACTGACTGCCCAAAGAAAGTCTGGATGAGGAGGTAACGTCTGCGCTAAGAGCTAAATTACAGGAAAGGGAGAACGTTCCTGGCAAAGGAAGAGCGAACCCAAAGGCCACCACTTTTCTTTATTTATTTATGAGCATAGATAGCCTGATCTCTGACCCAGACAGTCTTCCATGGCAATAAAGCTATGTGTCAGTGTGGCCTCCACTCTGACGGGTTATCTTTCAGCTGGCCCAGCTGCACAAGAGCTGAGGACAGAGGCCTAGCAGCAAGACTGCTTCTCAGCTTCCAAAGAAAGAAGAACACTGGAGAAGAATCACAACTGGCCAGGCCACGCCTCCCACCTCTCCGTGTAGCAACCACCCCTGTGGTCTGGTGGTAATGAATATTATCAGCAAGTGTCTGGGAGGCAAAGCCTGCATGGCAACAGAGTATTATGTGCCTTTACTGTTCATCGGCCCACTGTTTACCATTGGCCCACAACTTGGTCTGGGCCAAGGCCAACTCAAGGCTGGGCTCTCATGTTCCAGGCTGAAATGACCTACTCTCCCAATTTTCGCCCTCCACGACATCATAACCTCCAAAACTGTGTGACGGAAGGAAGAAGGCAAGGAGGCAGCTTGCTCCTAGGGTTTGAGCTCTGAGTCCTGACAATTTTCTGATCCTTTCTTAGATGTGTGAGCTCTTACTTCACAATGTGCAGCATCATGGTTAAAAACAAAGAGTTGTGGGGTCAGGAAGCTGGGATTCAGATCCAGGCCCCACCTGTGCTGGCTGCCTGGTGACCTGGAACAGGTTACTCCATCTCTCTAAGTTTTGGTTTCCTCCTCTGTAGGACAGTGGCTATGTTACCTCGTGTAGCGGCTGTGAGGATTAAGAGATGGTCCGTGGAGAGCCAGAACGCACCATACCTGCATGTGGCATGCACTAAGTCAAAGCCGCAGCACGGCTAATCCCTGAAGGCTCTTCACTCAGCATCCATTTGTAAACATCAAGAAAACCTGGCTTTTCAGGGTGCTCTGGCACCTTTCACAACCTCCAAAACCCTAGATGAGAGGACTGGGGTGGGGGGTGGGAGGGGGGAAGGGTAATTTTCTAGCCACGTTCCCAGAATGCACTAACATGGCTCAAGGACGGAAAGTACATTTATTTCAAATAAATATTAAAACAATTGCAAGAATTAAAAGAAGAGCTGTTTTGCAGATGTCTGGCCATTCATAGTCACCCTGCTTTTGGACTGCTCCCAACCAGTGAAGGGAGGAGGGAAGCCATTTGAAAGTTTTGGGCTCCCTGTGAGGGCACTGCTGATTGAGAAGAAGCGCTAATCCAGTTCTGTCCCTGAATGCTTGTAAACATTCATTATTTTATGCCCTTCTGTTCTCCTTCTCTGTTAGGCTAAATTTTTTTCAAGGCCAGAGACCAGAGCAGTTCTTTTTATATGCCCAAAGCAAAGCTGATTTGTGTGGTAGCGATATTCATCTGCCATCATTCACCTGTGCTTCTTTAGAATGGGGGTCTGCTGGATATCTCATAGCCATGGGGTATTATATTACTAATCCCTGTTTTCCAATAGCCTGGCACAGTTCCTGGAACACTGGTTTCCACTGAAGTTTGTTTAAGGGAAAAGTTAAAATGGTAGAAGATATGTAAGGCTGCTAGGAGCTACCACAGAAGAGCAACAGGAGAAGAGTAAACCCAGTGTGTTAGCACATGATGATGATATAATTAACCTAAGATTAAAAATAGTATTCTAAATGAAGGTGGAAGGGCTAATAAGAGTTTATTTCTCACGCACATCAGGAAAAGAAGATGGAAGTAGCCAAGCCTGGGCTGAAATGATAGTTCCTTGGTCATCAAAGGCTCAGGCTCTTTCTGTGATTACCAAGGTGTAGCCCTCAGCACTGCAGCCCAAAAAGGCTGCTGAAGTCCCAGCCATCACAGTCACATTCTAAGCATCAGTATAAGCAAAGAGGAATGGAAAAAAAAGAGGGAGACTTCCCAGGATTTCTCACAACATGTTTGCTTACTTTCCCTAAGCTTTGACCTCACCTAGATGCAAAAAAGACTACTGGGCAGCTGTAGGCTTCATAACGGTGGGGGGTAAGACGTTTGCCAAGAGGACCACAAAGATAATAACTCTAATACAAAAATGTTTAGGAGCTTGCAGAGGTTTTGTGTGCACTTATGCTTTGTAGGGGGAGGCATGCGGGCAGAGGAGAGAGATGGCTCTTAGGAACACAGAGCCCAAAGTGGCTAGGGTAACACCCAGCTCATCTGGGGTCTATTCTGACAAAAAAGATATACTTATGCACACCATGAGCTCGAATGCTTTAAAGGCAAATAGATGATCTTAAAATGGTCACAGCTGGTGTTGTTCAGTCCAGGTCATCACTATAGAGAAGCAGAAAGAGATCCAGGGAAAACAGCTCAGGCCCAAGTGACGATTCAACTGTTAGCCTGGAGTCTCTGGGGGCAGAATCTTTCAGAGCCTCACTATGACACGGGGTGAATGGCGAAGCACCCTTACTCCGGTGCAACACTCTGTGGAGACTTCAGGGGGAACCCAGTGTCACCTCTCTCAAGAGCGTTTTGGGTGCCTGTTCTTGGATCAGTCTTCCCCCAGACCTTCTGTAGCCCTAAATATGGTGATGCTGTTATTTGCGCAGTGGTACTTTTCAAAATACTTGCTCTTGAATGACTCGAGAAACAGGCATCACTCTCACACACTGGCCTCCCTACACACACACACACACACACACACACACACACACACTGACTCCACCACGACTCACACCAGTCCCTTATCTTACAACAAGCAGCTTCCAGGAAAGTAACTGATCAGATATCCTGCAGGAAGACTCAACAGCCTAGTAACAGGGCTTCTGTTTCCCCAGTGAATGTTCATTCCTTTGGCAGCTGTAGCTAAGAACAAGGAAGAACCCAGGTCCTCTATATGCCCGGCAGGGAGAGAGGGGAGTACAACACAACCGAGAAGACAGCATCGGACTGAGGTGGTCCTGGAAACGCCATGCTCTGGGAAAACCGCCTGAGGCAGAGAGCAGCTTGGCTCCTGCGAGGAAAATCATTTACTGGACCCTTGCTGGTGCCAGCTCCAGGCCCAAAGTTAAGAATAGATGAAAATGGAAATGGCTGAACTTGGGTATTTTTGTTGTGGTTTGGTTTGGATTCGTGTTTCTTTGGTATAGCGGAAGAGAGACAGGAAAGTAGTCATTAACTATGACTATAAATTTTACCTCTCGTCTCTCCCTTCCTACACTAAAAGCCGGGGAATGTCCAAGGCACAAAGGGGTGTGGACCATATGCCTTAAAGGAATTCTGTAACATTGATCTACTTTCAGCAATTAAGAAAACCCAGGCTGCTTTCACCCTGCCCTTCACCCTGCCCTTCACCCTTTGGCAGGTTTTGAAGGCCTCTGCTGCCCAGCAGGTGCTTCAGGCCCGGGGTGCAGCTAACCTGAGCACTTTGAGTTTGCTGCCGGCCTCATAGCTTGTAATACCTTGCAAGGGCTCTGGATAACTCAAAATGCTAGATCAGCCCTATCCTCTCCTTTACCTCCCATCTTTCCTCCTGCTGGGATAAGCAACAATAATTCTCTATACGTTTTCTATCCTGTTTACATATCGCTGAAGGGATCATAGCAGTTGCATTAGGGACCTGTGTGGCATGTTGGTATTTTCTGAATGTTTTCAGAACTCAATCTGGACTCATCTCGATTGAATTCAAGGGCAGGAGAGCTTTTAAGCAAGGGGGCAAGGCGATCATAGGTCATCTGGATTCCATAAAGGTCTAGGTGACAGGGAGGTCAGGGACCTAGAAGCAGGAAAAAGCCTATCTAGGCTCTAGTCAAGCTGAAGGAAAACATTACATCCATCTTGGCCAATCCTTACCATAACACCATAGACTCGTGCATTAATATGTCCATTTTACAGATTAGAAAACTGAGGAGCAGAGACTTGCCCTAATTCGCAAAGCTTCACGAGTCCCAAGCCAGCCCCAAGTTCACATCCCTCCCACAGCTCCTGACTGCCCACATTATAAATTATTTCTTAGTGTGGCCAGGAACCAGTTCAGCTGCATCATGCACAAGGGCTGCCTTGATGACGGTGTCTTTAAAGGCTCACCCTAAGATAGTTTTAGAAAAGTAGGGAGGAGGAAAGAATGGGCAGAGCACAGGTAGAGGTGAGAGGGGCTGGCCATCATCCCTGCCTACCGCTCAGCTGTGATACACACCATCTCCAACCACATGCTCAGAATGGGGTTGGCAGTAATTGAGGCAAACAGAAATGAAGCCCTGATGAGGTCAGTGGGAATGGGGTTAGAATGGATGGGATGGATTTCACAGATACATGAAAAGAGTGGCAGAATCTGGAAAGAGAGATTAGAAGGCACAAAAGGCAGGGACCTACAATAGGAAGTTAGTCCTAGAAAGATGAGGATTGCAATAGTTGGAAGAGGAGGCAAAACTTAAGGGGAAAGGTATCAACGTAAATATTATTTTTGTTCATTGTAAGGTAAACTGACATGTTTATAATTTTGGAAATATGAGTTACATATTGTAGACATAAAATTGGTGCTACTGATTTCCAGTTTGGAAGTGCTCATCTCCACAGTGACATGGGAGATCCAAAAATAAATGACCCCAGTTAAAGATGAACTACAAAGGATGGAAGCAGAGGGCAAGATAAGGAATCTTTAAGAAGACTGAGGATCAGTGAAGGAGGGGCAAGAAAACAAGGGAGTATAAAGTATAGAAAAAGAGCAAAAAGAGAAATAAAAGAGTTCATAAAATATCAGGTCATAGAAATCAAGGCAAGAGGAAGTATAAAAACAGTAACCAATTCCCAAAAGTCAAATGGTGCAGTCAAGGAAAACTATTATAAGACAGAAGAAGATACTGGGTAACTGTCAAGAAAGAAATTTCAATACAGTTGTGAGAATAGAAATCAGACAGCACAGCGTTAAAGGACATGGTAGATGGATGAAAAGCAGAGGTATGGGGTCACCGTTAACTAACAAAGAGAAGAAAGTTTGGATACTAGTTGGAAACACAAAAATCTTTTTGTTTTCCAATAATAAGGGAAATTATGTTAAGAACCTGAAGCAATTACTCTGGATCCAATATATTTATAGAGCTTCTACACAGATTGCTAATGTATACACAAATATATGGGTTTATAAGAATATTCTGTTTCTCTACCACACTTCGATCAGGACCATCTTGAATAGGCACATTCATAATGGCTGTCACGGTTAGCCTTTTCAGTCACGCAGAAGGGCACTGTTCTCAGCCTGCTGGCCACACCAAGGCCCTTTAGCTTGCTACTATTTGGGGAGCTTCTACCATGGGCTTAGAGACCCCAGAGACTGCTTGGTTATCTTGGTGTCTTAATTAGTTCAGGCTGCTCTTATAGATTAGTGTAGACCAGGTACCTTCAATGACAGAAATTTATTTCTCATAGTTCTAGAGGCTCAAAGGTCTAAGATTAAGGTGCGTGTAGATCTGGTGTCTGGGGGGAGCTCTCTTCCTGGTTTGCAGATGGCTGTCTTTTCATTGTATTCTAACAAGGCAAAGAGAACAGAAAGGAAGCAGGCTCTCTTCAGTCTTTTCTCTTAAAGCACTAATCCTGTTTCTGAAGACTCCATCCTCCTGGCCTAATATCTCTACTAATAGCATCACATTGGAGGTTAGGATTTCAACATGTGAATTTGGGGGATGACACAACCATTCAGTCCACATCACTTGCCAAAAGGAGCCAGAGTTTGTGGAGCTTCACGGAAGGATGTTGATGTTCTTACAAGAGTTTGTGGATGTGGGGGTAGTTGTCACAGTTGAAGGTGATGGGTGTTTGCAGAGTATCAAATAAGAAAGCTGTTGCTTTGTGTGATGTTTCCTTGTGATAGATACCTGTTTCCAAACAGCGATCATTTGCCAGCTCTTGACAATCCCCAGCTATTTGCTCTGAGGCCATCAGGCACAGGTGTGATCAAACAAAGGGTATCTTTGCCTTATTAACTTTCTGTGTACATACATCTTTTTCCAGCTACAGCCAGCAAATGCACTTAGAAGAAGGTAACTTATCTTTCTAGCCTTGCCTTTCAGCACCCTTTAAAGCTATCCGCTTCTTTAAACCAGGTCCATGGCTGATCAATAGTTTGGTGGATTTATTCCTCCACTCATTTTCTGTTCTTAACTTTGGGCCATTTCTCCTCTGTGGTTCTCCAGAGAGCAGGCCTTCTCTCGCCTCCATAGCTATCACCTGGCAAATGAACTCCTGTTGTTCTATTTTATGTTTTCAATTCATCTTTCCCAGTCACCATCTTAAATCTGCTATTCCTGCAAACACTCTCAACGATATCTCTGTCCTCCAGGGCCCAAAATAGGCTGAGGGGCGAGGAACAATTAAAAGCAGAGATCAGGTGTTTTCAATCATGTCTGTGCTTCTGGCTGGAATGGAAACAGCCAGCATGGGTCCTACGTGTACCTATGTGCACTCGGAGACTGTCTTTAACTAAAAGAGTAACAGCAATCACACCCAACATGCTTTAAATTAGTTTCAGAAATAAGTGAGAATAACGAAGTATAAAAAGTGTATCTGGTCCAATCCTGAATAAAACTTCATCTGAACTATGTGCTTACAGATGTTATTCTGTAGGGGAAAGGGGACATTTCACGTCAAGGAACAGATCAAAGAACCTATGATATCAGTAGCGACAAAGCTACTAAATGTTCTTAGGATACTGGAAAAGTTAAAAGTTTTTCAGATTCCTATTTAATGTCACTGACATTAAATGAGAACTAAGTTCTGTTACTGACCATACTCAAGCATTAGAACTGACTAAGCTATGTCATTGACCATACTCAAGCATTGTTTAGGATTTTAATTATCTCCCCAAACTGTCAATGTCACTAAGTGATGAGAGGCCCCAGGCTGTCCTGGGACAGGAAGGGGAGGTGGCCAGGGTTAGGGGGTGGGCACTGCCCAGGACTCTGCTGCCCTGACCACACGGCATCAGGGAAAGGCTGATATCCTTAGTCTGGTCAAAGAGAATTGCAATTTTTATAGTTCTTTGTCTCTTTCACACATGCACATACTCAAAAGATCTGTTACTGTGCATGTGCCTTTTACTCTCCTTTTGAAAAGCTACACAATGAAGAAAGATTTATCCATTTTAAAATGCCGCCTGTGCACAAAGTGAAACCCGCTTGCATCCTTCTGGCTTATAACACTGCTCTTGTAAAGCCTGCATGAGCCGGGCCACTTACCGTTTGCCCTTAAACTATCAGGCCTTGGGGCAGGGAGGGGCAGGTGGTATGTGCAATCTGTTAGCTATTGTACAGCCTAATGAGGCTGGAGAATAAAGGTTCCCCATGTGGAATGTTCTTCTCTGCATCTGAGGCACTGAGGAGGCTCTTTGCAGATTCCAGCAAATCTGAGGAGACTGTCAAGTGAGTCTGCCAAGCTCCTCTGGCTGTAGGGGTGAGTGACCTGTCAGTCAGTGACATGAAGTGACCATGACGAAGGCTTAGCACATACTCGGATCAGTAGGTGAGGTCTGTGCTTATTCCCAAGGCCAGATTCACCCCAGCTAAAGTGACCTCTCCCACAGCCTGCTTCAGTCTGCAATGGAGTATCCCCTGCAAGCTTGATAGCCACTGAGACACCGACAAAGAGAGAAAGGGGGGAACATAAAGGAACGGAGCTGGGGAGCAAGGCGGGGATGCCACTAAGGATCACTCTCCCAGGACCTTCAAAGAAAGCTTTAAAACTAAGAGGATTCAGCGTTCAGTCAGCTGTGCTGTGGGCAGCTGAAGGCTGACGGTGTGCACACCAGCTGGTACAAAAGCAGAGTCTAGCTGGACCTGAGAGCAGCACCCTGTGGCTGTTACTGAAAAATTCACAGGCAGATGTCAGCTGCCCCTGAAAGTATAATGGAAAGGGTGGAGATAATGGTGGTGTCTTACTTTTATTAACATATATGAACACCAGATTCTCTGATAGGGTGGGAACAGCAGGGATGAATCATCTCCTCTCTCCAGTTTGTGTGTGTGTGTGTGTGTGTGTGTGTGTGCGCGCGCGCGCGCGCGCGCGCATGCGC
>NW_027528977.1:6682151-6803639 GCF_008692635.1 Crocuta crocuta | reverse complement strand
GTGTGTGTGTGTGTGTGTGTGTGTGTGTGTGTGTGTGTGTGTGTGTTTCTTCCTGGGAGCAGCAGACAACAAATGCTGCACATTCTTCAGGGCAGTATTAATAAATTAAATAGTTTAGAACAGAAAAATATGATCAGTGGGCAAAGAAACTGGGAAAAATATTAAAATGATGAAGGAGCTGGTGGCTGCAATGAGCCACGCTAGGAGCTATAAATATGGAGAGCAGAGGCAACGAGTCAAGAGTGACTCCTCGAGTACATCCCCCTAAATGGCATCCTTCCCAAGCAAGCAGGCAGAGCATGAACTCATACCCACCTCCAGAAGTCCTGCCTGGCCTGTGTGTGTGCACGACAGAACGCATGTTCTCACAGAGATGATTACCCGGAAACAGAGATTCTCGAATGTGACTGTGCAAAGGATCATGTAGGAACTATGACACTATTACACAAATACATTTTCTGAGTCGTGCCCACCTCAATGCCCACCTCCGCCAGAGATCTGATTCAGAACTTGTGGGATGGGGCTCTGAAAGTGAATGTTTCCAGCTCCTCAAAACCTTGAGAAATACTGTTGCAGCTAACACGGAGGCTAACACTGGCTGAAATTAAACGATAAAGGTTTCCTTCAGGCTGTACTGCTGTCTTCCCTTGAGAATTCTTACTGCCAGCTCCTATGCACCATCTATAGATAAAAGCGGTCTAAGAAAGTCACTGCTGATAGACATTTACATCTTAGATTCAATTTAAGTCAACATGTTACCTACCTTAGGAGTATTTGACATTTTAAGCATATTGCTTGTTTTAGAATGGGAGGTTGTGCTGTCAGGTGAAGGGATTTCTCACAGCACCTGAGAGAGGAAGACTCCATTCTATTCTCAGAAATCATGCAGAACCTAGCAGAGCCTAGAGCTAAGCCAGGTTCTTATTGGGATCATACCATCAGTGGTGGAATTCACTAGATCTTCCTGACTTAGTCTGTTCAGGCTACTTCAGTGAAAATACCACACATTGGGTGGCTTAAACAACAACACCTATTTTTCACAGTTTTGGAGGCTGTCTAAGACCAAGATGGCGGCAGATTTAGACTGGTGAGGACCAGCTTCCTGGTTCATAGAGTCTATTTCATAAGATCACTAATTGCATTCAAGAAGGCAAAGTCTTCATCTCCAAAGGTCCCACCTCCAAATACCATCACCCTAGGGATTAGGTTTCTTTCTTTATTTTTAATTTTTTTTTTTTTTCCTGAGAGAGAGAAAGAAAGAGAGAGACAGAGTGAGCAGGGGAGGGTCAGAGAGAGAGGGAGACACAGAGACAGAAATAGGCTCCAGGCTCTGAGCTGGCTGTCAGCACAGAGCCCGACACGGGGCTCGAGCCCAGGAACTGTGAGATCAAGACCTGAGCTGAAGTCAGACGCTTAACCAACTGAGACACCCAGGTGCCCCAGGATTAGGTTTCAAGATATGAATTCTGAGGGGACACAAACATTCAGGGTTTGACATCTCCAATGTCAGATTCTATTAATTAAAGCAGATAGCCAGGAGAGCAGAAAGAGCTTTTTTTCAGACAGCCCAACCTGGTCTTTGATAATATCCACAACCACATTCTTGAGCTATGTTAGAGCTTAACTAGAGTCTGGTAAACAATTTCTCTACTGCCTCTAGAAATGGTAAGGCTCATCCATGGGTCGCCACAAAGATGCCATCAGTCATATGTATTCAAACAACCCTATTCACCCTAATCATTGCTAGGCACATAAATTGTAGTAAATGCTCATGTATAAAGTGAAACTGATTAGAGAAATTAAACCTACACCAAGAGATCCATTAAAGAAGATCAGATTCTTCTATATGAATCACTTGCACATATGCCTCTCTATTAGGCTGGGACTGTCTTGGCACATGGAGAAAATAGCCTCCATAAAATCCAACCACAATGATTCACTCATTCAGCCAGCTCTGGACTACATGTGAAGCTTGCCTTTTTCCAAATAAAAGCACCCTTTTTCCCCTGCAGCCACCAAAGAAAAGCAATGCAAATTAATTAACACCGTTTCCATTTTGTCTTCACTGTTAGAAATCTAATTAGATCCAAGTGGAAGGGGGCTTGCTATTGTCATCATTCTCACTATGCTTAAGGATGGCTTGTGGTTCAACTAGGTAAGAAGGCCAGCAAGATGAAATGACCTTTAATTTATGACCTTATCTAAGTGTAAAAAAGAAACTATTGTTGAGAAAGTCAACAGTGGTCACCAGAGCCAAATAAAAAGGTCCTTAATACTTCTAATATGGGGCCACCTGGGTGGCTCAGTCTGTTAAGCATCCGACTTTGGCTCAGGTCATGATCTCACAGTCCATGAGTTTGAGCCCCACATCAGGCTCTGTGCTGACAGCTTGGAGCCTGGAGCCTGTTTCGGATTCTGTGTCTCCCTCTCTTTCTCTCTGCACACCCCCCCCACTCATGCTCTCTCTCTCTCTCAAAAATATATAAACATTAAAAAATTATAAAGAAAATACTTCCAATATGGCAAGAATTATGCTTCTTTTGTTGTTTACAAGAAAGGAAATGATAATAATGGTCACTACATATGTTACTATTTATTGAGCACACAAGACGTATGTGCTAGACACTGTATTAAAAGTTTACATAAGGGACGTCTGAGTGGCTCAGTCGGTTAAGCGTCCAACTTCGGCTCAGGTGATGATTTTGTGGTTAGTGGGTCTGAACCCTGCGTCGAGCTCTGTGCTGACTGCCAGCTCAGAGCCTGGAGCCTACTTCAGATTCTGTGTCTCCCTCTCTCTCTGACCCTCCCCTGCTCACACTGTCTCTCTCTCTCTCAGAAATAAATAAAACATTAAAAAATTTTTTAAAAAGTTTACAAAAATTATTTTTTAAATTTTCATAAACGTTCAATGAGTACATTACTTTTAGTATTCTCATTTTAGTAATGAGAAAATAACTGGGGGATTTTGTTTTTCCTTTGGAGGAGGAGGTCTTTCAATTGATTTGTAAGAAGCTGTCGGTAATAGCATTCACCAGGGACCAGGTCTCCCTTATAAAATAAATAAGCAAAAAATTTTGAGAATCCAATAGCTTAGATAAAACTAACCCAAAGCAGAATAAGGACTCAAACATAGGTAAGTTGATGCCAAAGCTCATATTCTTAAGGAGTGCATTATATTGTCCTTTATGTTATTTCATTGTTAGGATAAATCAACAGTGAGGGGCTTTACCGCCCACATGTTAAGAACATATATGGATTACTTTTAAAAATGTCTCTTGCTACACACTTTAGAGGCCAGCTACCAACAAATAAATTGATAACTGCCATATATTTCTTTGAAGTGAAAATATCCTTAAATTGGGGGCATATAAAGAATACATAGACTATAATTTAATTTATTGTTGATGAAAAATGTGAATCATGGGGTCGGGGTGTTAGAAGCCATGTTAGTCATCTTTGTAGGAGCCCAGGTCCAATACAGGAATTCTATCTGCAATTTCTCTGGAGGAAAATCCTAGTAGCTGAGACAACAGGCACTTCTATTATGAATGCTTTAAGATCCACATAAAGAAGGAGTCTCTTATTCACCGAGTCCGGGTGGCTCAGTCAGTTGAGGGTCTGACTCTTAATTTCTGCTCAGGTCATGATCTCATGGTTGTGGGACTGAGCTCTGCACTGACAGCTCAGAGCCTGTTTCGGGTTTGCTCTCTCCCTCTCTCTCTGCCTGTCACCCATACTCACTAGCTCACTTGCTCTCTCTCTCTCTCAAAATATATAAATAAATTTTAAAAAGAAGTAATTTCTATAGGCTTGCCCTGATGGATAAGTTATGATTTTTTGAAAGTATTTTTTAACTCCTTAGGGTGCAGTTTACATAAAGATGATCATATATTTTTTTTCTCTAATTTTTTTCTAGTTTTTTTGAAATATATTTTAAAAGTATAATGTTACAGGAGTTTAGGTGTACAATGTGATAAATGCAAATTTGATATATATTCTGTGGTGAGAACTTTCAGTATCTAATCTCAACAACTTTCTAATACACAACATTGTTAAGTACAGTCACCGTGCTGTACCGTAGTTCCCCAGCTTGCTGGGTTCCACACTGGGGTTTGGGGACACTGAGTGGGCTCCCTGGTTAGGCAGGACTGCTATGTTCTGTGGCCAGGTGAGGCCAGCAGGTGGGCTCTGTGACACCCTCTGGTCGGGCTGGGTTGCAGGATACGTTCCCTAGCAGGGCACCACCCCTGGCTGGATTCTGTCACTGGGCCCGGCTGCCCGCTGGGCTCCACCATTTTTCCTGGTCTGGTAGTGCCTCAGACTGTGCTCCCTAATCAGAAGGTGCTGCCAGCTATGCTCTGCATTCAGGCAGGGCCAGAGGCCTTGGGTTTCACTCACAGGTAGGCTGTTGGCAGTGCTCTACTGCCAGGCAAAGTAACCGGCTGGCCTGTTTGGGTGGGGCCGCCAGCTGTACTCCACATGCGAGTTGGGCTGAAGACTGTGTTGTGCAGTCGTGCAAAGTCTCTGCCTGGGCTCTCTGGTCTGATGGGGTTATAGGCTATGGTCTGTAGTTGCATGGGGTCCCTGATTTGCTTCTCTGCCTGAACAAGACTGCAGACTTTGTTCAACAACTGGGCAGGGCCATATGCTGGGTACTGCTGGTGGCTGGGCTCCATGGGTATGTGATACCATAAGCGATGCCCTGGGGCTGCTCTGGGTCACTCTTCAGTGTCCCTGCTTTTGTGGCTCCAGGATCTATGTTCAACAACTGGGCAGGACTGCAGTCTTGGCTCCCTGCAAATGTGCTCCCCTGCTCAGCGAGAACCATACAATGGGCTCCATGGCCAGTATGGCCCGTTGGTTGAGGACCCAAATCAAGCACAATTGCCAAAGGAACTCCCTGGCTGGACAGGGCCAGCGGCTCAGCTCTACAGAAAGGCAGAGCTACTGGCTAGGATCTCTGCTCAGGCACGTCTACAAATAAGAACACAGTCCACCAAGCCTTTCCCATCTGATTCCTCAGTGGTAGAGTTCCACAGATTCCTCTAGTGATCCTTAAGTGGGGAGATTGAATTAAGCCTTCTGGGAAGAGTCCCACAATGCTGGCAAATCTAGATGTCCACCTTAAGTTGCCTTTTTCCCACTAGAAATAAGCCATAGGTACAGGGGGAGCTCTCTTAGTGCAGCTTTTTGCCAGCCTAGGGACAAGTCCATGCAGTCAAAGTTAAGCTGCTCCTCTTATTCTTCTAATATGGTCCTTCTAGGTTTCCATTGTCCAAGGGGGATGCCTCAGTTTCACCCCTGTGTTCTGGAATTTTCACAACAGTATCTTGTCTATGGATAGTTGCTAGTTAGTCTCCTTATGAGGGAAACCTAAAGTCTGCAATGACCTATGTCACCATCTTGATGATGTCACTGCCCTGTCTTCTTATTGATGTGGTAGATTACACTGATTGACCTTTCAAATAATAAATCAACATTGTATGTCTGTAACATCTGATTGTAAGGTATTATCCTTTTTTTCTACACTATTGGATTCAATTAGCTAAGTTTTGTTAAAGATTTTTGCATCCATATTCATAAGAGAAACTGGTCTGTAATTTTCCTTTTAATACCTTTGTTAAGTGTTCTAATTAAGGTAAGGTGGTCCCATAAAAATACTTAGAAAAAGATTCCTCATTGAATTTTCTCTGAAAGACTGTGTCCAAGTTTGGCGCTCTTCTTTCTTGAGTGAATAAAATAATTCATTGGTGAAGCCACATGCATCTATGAAAAATATTTTTTTGTACCAATTTCCATTTCATGAACAGATAAAAGATTATTCAGATGTCTACTTTTACTTGTGTTAGCAGTGGTATATGACATTTTTCATCGATATTGTCTATTTTATTTAAATTTTTGAATTTATTTGCCTGAAGTTCAAATGTGCTTTTTATCTAGAAAATAAAATCTAGTGTGCATTCTCACTCTCTCTCTCCTTTATCTTCCTTGATTGTAAAGAATTTTCAATTTGAGGGCCGCCTGGGTGGCTCAGTCTGTTAAGCATCCGGCTTTGGCTCAGGTCATGATCTCACAGTCCATGAGTTTGAGCCCCACACTGGGCCCTGTGCTGACAGCTCACAGCCTGGAGCCTGCTTTGGATTCTGTGTCTCCCTCTCTCTCTGCCCCTGCCCCATTTATATTCTGTCTCTCTTGCAAAATAAATAAATAAATATTTAAAAAATTAAAAAAAGAATTTTCAATTTCAGTTATCGAAAAAAAACAAAATATTTGTCTTTGTTTTCTCCCATGTATGTTTTTTTCTCTATCATTTATTTCTGCTCTTATTGTATTATTTCCGTCTCTTTTCCCTAGTTTGATTTGCTTTTCATTCTCTAGGTTCTTGAAAAATAAAAGCTTAAAAGATTTAATTCCTCTTATTTTCTTAAAATGCATTTAAGCTAAAAATTTTACTGCAAACATTGATTTAGATTCATTCCAAAAGTTTTGATATGCTATATTCCTTTATATTCCATATAGTGTGTTCTGATTTCCATTTTGATTGCTTCTTTTACCCAGGGATTATTTAAAAGATTATTGTTTAACTTCAATGAACTTGGGAATTTCCTCATCATGTTTTTGTTATTGGTTTCTGGCTAAATGTCAATGTAGTCATTGAACAGACTGAATCGTTTTAATCATTTGAAATTTTTGAGGCTTTCTTTTTGGCCCAACATATAGTCAGTTTTGGCATATGAACATGACAATAATTTTAATTCTATTAAAGCTAATCTTAGTGCTCTATGTATGTCAACTGAGTCATGTTTATTTTGTTGTTCAGATCTATACCATTACCGAGTTTCTGTATACTTGTTAAATCAACTTCAATAGTAGGGATTTTCCAATGTCCTCTCAGTTCTACTTTGTATTTGTTGTCTGCTTTATCTATTTTGTAGCTACGATGTTGACTGCATATTAATTTCAGACTGGAATATCTTTCTGTTGGATTAACCTCCTTATTAGAAAATAACCTTTGGGGTGCCTGGATGGCTCAGTTAGTTAAGTGTCTGACTTCGGCTTCAGGTCATGATCTCATGTTTCTNCTCCCCACAACCCCCAAGGAAGAACTCCCGCCTGACGCATTGGGTCACGCCACGCCCATCCCTGCCTGAGAGCTGCCTGCCTCCCTTTTTTTTTTCTTTTCTTTTTTTTTCNATGCCTTTTAGCATTCACTTTTCTTTATGTAGGTGAAACTTAACAAATTTAAAAAAATAAACACAATAAGCAAAAAAAAAATTTAATAAAAAGAAAAAAAAAGAAAATACCCTTGGCTTCTTGCTATTCATGTCTACCTTGTCTCTCATTTTGGCTATTTTCTCTTGGTCGGTGTTTAAAATATTTTTCTGCCCTTTGATTTCAACGTAACAGTCTTTTAAGTCAGTGAAAGTCTGACTTTCACTGTTATTCAGTCTATCTTAGCTTTTTATTGGAGTATTTAGTCCATTTATAGTTATAGTAATTTCTAATAATAGGGTCATATCTACTGTGTTAAAATTCCTTTTCTATTTTTTCCAATTCACTTTTTCTTCATTCTTGATTTATTTTGGGTTAATCATATATTTTATTATTCTATATTTTCTTTCTATTAAGTGTATTCACATATTCTTATATTCTTCTGTTAGCAGTACCCATAGATATCACAGAACACATCCTTGAATTACATAGTGAACTCAGGTTATTGCACTTATCATCTGACATGCATCAGGACTTGTACCCTCATGACTTTTATTATTGTCACACATTTGAATTCTACATCCAAATGTAGATATTTAAGATTCACATATATTTGAAGATAAATTTATTCATATGTTTATTAAGATATTTATCATGATTTATCTTTTCTCCCCTCTGGCATTTTTCATTCTCTCCTGCATGTCTTTGTTTCTATGCTCATCTTTCTGCTGATGAATTCTATTTAGGTTTTCTCTTACTGCAGGCTTACAAAAGAAAAGTTCTCTCAATCTTTGAAAAACATTCATGCTATTCTGAAGAATATTCTTGCAGAATGCATACTTCTATTTGGCAGTTATTGTCATTCAGCACTTTAAAGATACCATTCCATTGCAATCTGGCTTCCACCACATTTTTAAAGAAGCCAGCTAACAATCTAATTTTATTTTCTTTGAAAGTAATGTGCCTTTTCTCTGGATGCTTGTAAGATTCCTTTCTTTTCTTTTATTATTTTTCCCAGATTTAGTGTGATGTGCCTGTAGTTGTTTTTCCTACTTTATATTTGCTAAATTCTTGACTCTATGGGTTGATGAATTTTAATTTTGAAAAGTTTTAATCATTTTCAAATTAATTACTGCTGTCTCATTCTGTTCTTTTAGGGCCCCCTTTATACCTATGCTACTTACTATATATTTTTAAGTTCATTTCATGTATTTTGCTTTCTGTTCTGTCCTTTCCATCTCTTTTCCTCTGTGGGTCAGTTTGGATGTTTTCTACTGAACTGCTTTGAACTCCTTGTGTTGAAGTTGTATCTGTGTTCTGTTGTATCCAGAGAGTTCTGGGTAGTGTTTTGGGGTACTGTTTTGTTGCTGCTGTTGTTGTTACTGCTCACTGTCGTTTTAGCTCTAGAATGACTATCCTTTCATTTTTATAGATATCCTTTATCTATTTGGTCCTTTCCTCTAATTTCTTTAATATATTATTTATAATACTTTGCTAATTCTGTTACCTAGATCATTCATGGACTGACATCTATATAATTATCGGTCATATTATCTTGCTTTTTCACAGGTCTATTAATTTTTCATTGCATGCCAGGTATAATGAACAAAAGATTCATAGAGGGTCCAGATCATTTTATCTTTCACCATAGAGTGCCTCCTCCACACTTAAGTAAATACAGTGAGGGCATGATCATCTCAATCCAATTAGGAACTCATCAGAGATAAAACTAGATTGCAATATTTATAATATTCAGTACATTTCTGATTGTCACTGCTCTAAGGACACGCATCTCTTAGATTTTTTATGAGGGCTCTGACAGCCTGATAGGACTCTGCCCATCAAGCCTCAGAACAGTAAATGTCCATTTCTACTCTTTGTAAGTTTCAGTCACTATATGCAGCCCCCAAGCCCACTTCTTGAATTCCTGGCAGGTAATGTTATTGATGCAAGCTCCCTCACTGGTAGATCTAACTTCCTAAGCACGAAGAAAATCTGGATACTTTACTCTGCATACTTTTAGCTTAGCTCCCCTGCTACTCCAGAACAAATTTCCAAATTGCCATACTAGGCCCATTTAACTGCTAAAAGCTTAGGTGGCTACTCCTCCCCTCAGCAAGACTAGCCCACAGATCATGTTCCAAACTAGCAGATGACTGAGGCTGAAAAATGGCTGGAGGCAGGTGGTTTACTTCCCCTCACTCAAGTTATGGCTTATCTCATCTCTGCCACTTTCACAGCTCTCTCACGAAGTCAGAAATGTGAGTTTTATAATTTATCCATCCATTTTAAGCTCTCGCAGTGGGAATTTCACCTTGTCAGTATCTCCTGTATCCTGCCCAGGAGGAGAAATCTATTATGCCCATCTAGAGGCAGAAAAACCCAATTTAGGAATCCTTTGGTTCCAAGAAGCAAGCAACATAATGCAAACAGTCATATAAAAAAATGAACTGGCTTCAACCATAGGCAACCTAGGAATTTTTTTAAAAATCTCATTGGCTGTCATCAGTCATGTGCTCATTCTTGTCTTCGTCATCACCCAAACTAAGTGGACTGAGTGTGATGCATGATTCCCCACCAAAAAAAAAAAAAATCTCCATTATTTTAATAGAGGAAAGATGAGTAGACTGTGGGCAGTAAGAGCAAATAAATACTCATTATGCCCACTGAGTCCAGCTGTCATTTATCTATTTGTCTTCTCAACTGCCATAGCTTCTACCAGCCATTTAAGCACTGCAATGTCTTATTTTGGCTTGTGTATTGCTAGGGTTAAACTGAAACTTTGCTCTAGATACTCTTTTGGTATCCAAAGCATGCAAATTCCTGCTGTATTACTAATAGATACTTAATAAATGCTTGTGGTTTGGTTGGTCCCGGGGTAGGTTACCTGACTGCATTTCACACAGCAGGCCAGCAGCTCAAGAAGGTCTAGTTTCTCAGTTTTCAACTCTAATCATGCGCTAATGTGTGCAGCCAGAAGACAGCACTTTAAAATAAGCTGTGGGTTACCGTGATATATTTTATGCAGTTTTCTTTTGAAGAAAAACTAAATGAGAAAATGGGTGAGGGTGCCTAGCTAATCCTGAGCTGTTTCACTGATGTGCTCTACTGGGTTCCACATGCCCTCATTTGCTGTGACATCGCATCTCCCATTTTCCACCTTCCAGGCAGGCAATTATGGGAAAGACTTTAGTGAGGCTCTCCAAGAGACTAGATTGTGGGCTGAATGGAGCTATGTCAGAAAGGCAGCCCCAATTCCTCCCAACTACTTGACGCATCTCTCCCAACAAAAGAAACAGTTTCGAATTCTTTCTTTCACCTGCTTGCTGCCAGAAATGTCATAAAAGAGTCTACACTTTGAGCCTGAGCTTGAAACTAGGAACTGACTTACACAGTGAGTGAACGGTTGGAATTAGCAGACCATGTTATTTCTAGTATATATATATATAGATCCCACAGTGGCTGTGATGACTACAGGCATTTGAAATAAAAAGACCTAAATGAATTAATAAATTACAGCAAATGCATAGTGTGATGATAAAGAGCATAGTCACTGGAGTCAGAATCTTGGCTCAGTTGCGGGGTGGCCTTGGGCCTCAGAGTCCTAATTTGTATCGCAGAGCTATTGTGATTAATTGGAATAATGCATGGGGGGTGATTAGCATGATGCCAGGCATAACCAATAATGCATAATTATTATTGATATTTTCATTGAATTGTACAGAAAACTTTAGGGATAGCACCACCAACTATTTATCACCATGGTAATGAGCTGGTGTGCCAATGGCCACAGATAAGTGCACAAAGGCTTAAGGATTCAGCTGTTTTAAATGTGTCCATATGTTTTTTTTTTTCCTGTGCATTAAAATGCCCAACCAAATTGTTTTGAATTTCTGTAGACCCAAGGGCAGAGGCCATCATTAAAAGTTAATGCCATTAATTATGACGGGGGGGAAATTAAGTGTACATTCCTATGAGTACCTGTGTTGCTCAGGACTCATACAAATGCCAAAATCTCTTTAGTCTGCAGTATGCAAGCTCTTAGAATAAATGTCATTATTTTTTCAAAAAGATAATTGGGAAGAAGGTATGTGGAAGGACTTGTAATTTATTTATTCACCCCACATCTGTTTTTAATCTATAACTCATCCTAGATTGAAAGCAACTAGGCAATTATGCAAGCCCTATCCATTTTCTCTGTCCCGGGTTTTGACTTCTCTCCTCTTTCTGTTTTAAACCTTGACTCTGAGAACATCCTATTCACCTACTTATCACAGACATTTAACCATTTGTGACTGATTTCAAAAACATACATTGTATGTAGCAGGCCCTGTGGTACCGACATAAGAATACAGGTCCTGTTCATACTCCGGTGAAGGAGAAGGTAAGAAAAGCAAATGTTGAAGCACAATGGGAGAAGGGTTCATAGATCGTAAGAAGGTAATGGAGTCTGAGTCTTAAATGATGAATGAAGTTAGGCAGTATGATCAAGGAGTAAGAATTCTGGTGTGACCAATGGTAAAGAGGCAAGAAATAGCTCAGCATGGCAAGAAACTAAACATCATTTGATGTTGCTCAAATATGAAGTTCAAAGCAGTGAGTGTCAAAGAAATGCTGGAGAAGTAGAAAGAGCTTTTCTTCCATTTTAAGGACTTTGGGCTTTTACTGGCACATAGTGGGGAGTCACTACAGTGTCTTGCACCAAGAAGTGATATGATCAGATTTCATATATTACATAGAGTAGAGGAGGACACTCAAGACTATGACAAGAGGCAATGAGGCCATCTCTGGATCTCTTTCAATAATCCAGGCTAGAAGCCCAAGGGACTAAATGCAGTGGCAATTGACAGAGACTAAGTAAAGATATGTCTATGGAAGATAAACTTGCATTTTTCTAAAATAATCCTTTTTTAAAACCTGAGGAAAACTAAAAAATGAGAAAAAGACAAAGTATTTAAAAAGTGAAACCAATGAGTCTACATAAAAGGTACTCCTAAGGTAGTTAAATCATGCTAGCCTCACACTGTACCAGACACCCAAGCCCCAGAAAGTGTCCTGGCCTCTACCCCTATTTGCTTTTATCCTGGGACAGACATGGGGCGGCACTGCAGCTAGCACTAGATGCCCCTCAGTAGTCACCATTTGTCTCCTTTTCAGCACGACACATTCAGGACTGTAGGCCTCAGACTGTGAGGCCAATGCTATGAATCTTCATTGTCTCCTACAATTGATGGTCAAGGTCCTAGCCCTGAGTCCTAAAGTGAGAAAGTTCTTTCTTGAACTGTTGCCCAACACCTTTTCTTGGGCTTTTGGCCATTCTTCTTCATATTTATATTTACTTCCCATGTCCTTCGTGATACCTTTCTTCAATGTTGAACTTCTTGGACTTCCAACCAGAGAAATTCTTCTTTAAACCCAACCAATACCTTTTTATTCTGCAACATTTACAGAAGTGACATAACTCAGGGAGAGTTATACTCTTCTGTAACAAATGTTTTGTTCACCTATGGTTCTAAGCCAGGATCCTGCAAACTATGGCCCCATTGGTCATATCTGGTTCACTATTTGTTTTAACAGAGTTTTATTGGAATAAAGCCATACTCATTTCTTCCAGCATTTCCTCTAGCTTTGTGTGTAACAGTGGCAGAATTGAGTAGTAGTCCCAGAAAGATGAGACCATGTGCCCCACAACCGTAAAATATTTACCATATGGCCTTCTATAGAGAAAGTTTGTTGACCCCTTTCCTAAACCATTATTAAGACTGACTTTTTTCTGGTAGTCATTTATTTTACAGTCAATGCCCATGTGCTTAGAATGTTTGGAACTCTATCCTGCTCTCTACCACGGCTGATATGCCCCAGAGTTGTCGTGTGTCTACCAATGTGAGACGGTTATCAGCTTTATCAACTACCCTTCTCTCTCCATAGTCCACTCTACTAACCATCCAGAATTCTATTAATAAATTCTACAAAATTTCTACAGAAATTTGCTTTACATATATGGTATCAATTTTGAAAATTAGCCCAGCAGCAGGACATGGAGGAGCACTAAGTGGTTAGGCTTCTATGAAATGGTGCAATTAGATTTTCCCCTTTGTTCTCTTTCAAATAAGGCATATCAGTGAAACCAAAGACACAGGAGAGAAAGCAAAGCTAAAGTGCTTCAATAATCCATATACTAGAAAATCAATTCATAATAACTAAAATTTAGCTGAACCAGCTTTCAAGATATATAAAATGTCCTTGATATTTTTTGTAGTGTAGTAAGATAATTTACATCTGTTTTTACTTTAAAAAAAGTATTTTGCTAAGAGACAATATTATTTACTAGTTCAGAACAAGGACTCTGGGGGTTTACTGCCTGAGTCCAAACCCTACATCTGTCACTCACTTGCTTATGTCACTTCTTTGTACCTCAGTCTTCTCACCTGAGAAATGGAGATAATACTACTATCTATTTGGTAGGATTTTATGAAGATAACATGAGATCATATACACAAAATACTTAGAAGAGTATTATAAGATAAATGCCACTTATTATGATGATGATTTTATTTCTTGTGTTTTGTTTGTCTCTATTCTCAAAGTTAATGAGCATTTCCATTTAGAAGAGAATATGGATACATTCTGTTGAACTTCTCCACATCTCCTTGCCAGGTGGGACTTTCTCTCATGCTGCTTCCTTCCCATTTCACCTGCTACACCAGTTATCATAGCCTCCCCCTCTTAGCCCTTTCATTCATACTAGTCACAGCCAAAGTTCCTGGTCTTGGCAATTTGTCTTACTAATTGTGGAATCAGGAGAGTAAAGGTGGAGAAGCCAAGACCTTGAAACAGTGGCTCTGTATCTACATTTCCAATGCTGACTCCCCTCACCCCATGAGGGAAGGAACTGTGTCTTTCTTGTGCACATCTCTGTGCCAAGTCCCTAGAACAATGTCTCATTAACAGAAGGCCTCCCTGAATATTCTTGGAAGTATTAAATAAACTACACAGAGAAGCAGAGGCTAGTGAGAGAGAGGAGGGTGAGGAATGGGTATTGAGCCTACACTGGCAGCTGCTCCTCTGACCTCTGGTCAATGGTCAATATGGAAAATGACTACACCAGAGGATCATGGGTTACTGAAGGCATGATCCCTAGTTGAAGGTAGCAGTGAAACAAAAATCACGGAATGTTGTTCTAGGAAGAATGGCTTCAAGGTCAATCTTGGGTCTATCAGTAGTTTCCAACCCCAGATGTATTCATATAAATAACAGTACTAGCTAACCAGATCAGAACTACATATATTGCCCATAATTTCAGGTAAATAAGCACCATTTATTCCTAATTTGTCTAATAATGTTCCCACTCCTCTTGTGTTTGGTCATCATTTCTGTTGCTAAACATTTATTTGGAATTATTAATTTAAAATAAGCCTATCAAGCACATATTTGATACCACACATTCCACTACAGATGGGGGAATCTTAAAAAAAATAGATAACACATTGTCCCTGCTCCTGTTCTGAAGGAAAGCCACGGTAAAGACAGAGATATTCAGAAAGACAAATAATACAACATGCTGATCAGGGCAAAGAAGAAAGATTATTAGAGAACAGCAAAATGAATAATTACATTCTCCTGCAAAGGAGACATCCATGAAGACTTTAGGAATAGGAGCTATTTGTTGAACTTTGAAGCTGAAATTTTCCAATCCATGGAGGTTTGAAGTGCACATCAGACAGATATGGATAGGGAGAGACAAAGCACACTTTGAAAATGGCAAATAATCTGAGTGCCTAGAATATAGAGAGCATATTGCATTGTAACAGGAGAGGAGACAGAGAAGATAGCTGGGGCCAGATAAGTCAAGATTTAGGTGGCACAGACACTGGAAATCATCAGACAAACTGTAAGGCAAAAGTATTGTGTGAATCCCAGATAGTTTAGCACTATGACTTGGGAAAATTTCTTGATTCCTGTTCCTATGCATGTTCTCAGTTTCCTCACCTGTATGGAATCATAATAGTGCCTCTCTCTTGTAGTTATTGTGAGAACTAAATGAGTCAATACATGCAGAGTACTTAAAACAATGCAGATACATATGAAGTACTTTCGAAAATATACCTCTTATTTTTATATCCAAGAGTGACCTTCTCATTTGTAGCCCACTGTTAAGGAGTATCTGGAAGATCTACGATTTCCTTACTCCTAGGTTACCCAGTGGAGTGCACTAACAAAATATATGCTCTGTCTTGAGTATTATTGTTCCTGTCAAGATCCAGTGCCAAAGTACGAGTTGTGTTGGCTGAAAATACACCAGGGTGCCGAGAGGCCGATATGTGAGATGACAAATTATGGGCAGAACCAGCTATTAATCACTCATGCCAAACAAAAGAGAAGGCTGTCTATAAGTTTCTGCAAGGTGAACCCTCACTCCATTACCTAAACCAACATTATTTTTGCTGTGTTTTGCTTCCTTCGCGATTTCTTTCTGGAACAGTTTTGGAAAGCAATCTTGCTCATCAGATTTGTTATAATTTTTAAAAAACTTCCCCCGTGATGTTTTTCATCACGCAGCTATCTCTGAACATCCTGAGTGCTGAAGTTCTAGGGATTGTCAGTAGAGAAAATTGATTTCCTTTATTGTATGAAATTTGACCTTTAATTTCCCTTTATATTATATTGGTATTTGATGTGGTTTTCCATTTTTTGAAAGCACCAGTATGGTAAAAAGAAACTGTCAGTGTCTGATATGCTAAAATGCCAATTCCAGGAACTGAGTGCCCAGAGGCTAACTTGGAAATAGCTATATTTGTTTGCCCACTGCAACAACCTCAAATGAGAAATTATCTCATCATATTGCTCATCTAGGTTATAGTCCAGAGAGCGGCACCCTAAAATGATTAAGCCTCAAAATAATTATATTCTGACCCAGAACATTATATTGGCCCACATCAAAACTTCATTGTGCTCCCCTTCCTACTTTTCTTCTCTGCCCTGCACAGGCTGACCGTAACACTAAAGTGCCACCTACTTGTCTTCCAAAGGGACCTCAGTATCCCACTTAGTCTGGATCTCACTGAGCTTAAGTGATTTGTTCTTAAATTAAAATGAGAGATGAAATAATGTCCTTGACTAGATTCTTTACCTGATTATGTTAATATGGACTAGACTCAGATCAACTTTTTATGTAAGAGATGCTTCAAAAGCAGTAAGAGACACAAGGTAGCGTAAAACTAGTTGTGTATGACATGACATACATGGGTACAAAGTGTATTTCTAAATACAGCCTCCACCCATTTTACTTATGTGCCACTGGTGAAATGGATTAGCAACAGGACTATTTGGCTCATTCATTCAATCACTTAGTCATTTATTGATTTATTAAATTAATATCATTCTATTATTGAATTCTTTACTTCTTCTCTGAATTCTCCTAGTTCCTTGCAAGTCACTTACAATACTATTTATTTTTAATAAGTAACCCATAACTATCTCTAATCTTAAGGAAAAGAGGTGCTGAGAATTTTTCGTGATGCTAAGGTTGATGCACAATTATGCTTTTTAAATTTTTTTTTTTATTTTTCAGAGAGAAAGAGACAGAGAGCGTGAATGGGAGAGGGGCAGAGAGAGAGGGAGACAGAGAACCCAAATCAGGCTCCAGGATCCAAGCTGTCAGCACAGAGCTCAAATTGGGGCTCGAACTCACAAACTGTGAGATCAAGACATGAGCCGAAGTCAGACGCTTAACTGACTGAGCCACCCAGGATGACCTATGCACAATTATTCTTACTGCAGCATTTTTTATACTAAAATGTAGAAATAATATAAATATTTAGCAATGGAGAAATAATTAGATGATGGAACATGTGTACAATCAAGTGCTATAAAGCTATGTCAGTGCTCATGTGAAATTTTTAATAATGGCAAAATATTTGTTTTACAGTATTAGTAGAAAAAAGATATGAAAAAATTTGTTCTCATTCCTAATTCAAATCATAATTAAATAATTATGAATAAAATGTATTGAAAGTTAATAGTGATCATTTCTGAATTAGAAAATTAAGAATAAGATTATCTGTTGCTTTCTTTATATGTAATATATAACATATAAAATAAGCATATATATAATAAGCTTATATAACTTTTACAATCACAAAACAAAATCATAACATCAGCTTTGTACGTGTGTGTGTGTGTGTGTCTGTGTTTCAGTAAGCCCATTATGTATATTATACTATGTTACCTCTGTAAGGGATTCAAAAGAAAAATAAAATAATGAGACTGATTCTCATGGAGCTTATAATGTAATGGGGAATACTAAAGAGACAAAAATGATTTTTAAGAATAGCAATACAAAAGAAGATTAACACTGAACCCAAGAAACTTATACTGCAAGGTAGTACCACTAAATGAGTTAAGAAATATGGATTTAGTAGGGCCTCAGGAGCAGGAAATAGTGCATGGAGGCAGAACTAGAGGGTTTAAACAGGCAGAAGAAAGGGAGGGAACAGGGAATCCATCAAAGCATGGCATCAATCCATGTTTTCCCTTTTTTAAAGAATCTTTATTAAAGGAGAGTTTATATTACATAGTCAGAATTCAATTATATAAAGAGGAGCCATTCCATGCATTTTAAACAGAAAAGGATATAATACAGGAAATTAGGAGCTTACAAACCATAGAAAGGTACAAAGTCAGAAACTCAAAATCCAGAGGTTAAGAACCTGCAGAAAACCACTAACACTTCATAGTTGCTCTGCACGTCTGTGGCAGGTAAATAGCAAATGAAAACAGAGGTCATTACAAAACTCATCTCTGTAAAACCCTAGCCTACAATGAAAGTAAGAATAAAACAGCTTCTGCCTCCTTTCTTTTCACGTCTTGTATAGGTGTGTCTACTAGGCAGAAGGTCAATCTATCCAAAACACTAGAGACAAACTTGTCTAGAAAATGTACTTCTCAGGCTTGTAGCCTTTGCCACACAGGGTGAGGCAGAGAAGTGACTAAAAATGAATGCTGGGTACCTAACTCCCCACATATTTACCACATATAGTTACTTATAATAAAGCCTTGAAAACCAGAGTAAGGAATTTATCCTTAAAAAATAGGATTCCTTAAGTAGAAGAAAAAAATACTGTTTCACAAAAGGGGGTTTGTTAAGAAAAACTATCTTTTTATGGCAAGTGTACTCTGAATGGCTTCACCATCACAGAGTACCATGAAAAAAAAAAAACCACCAATGACCTCAAAGAACCAAAAGGAAATCAGGAGTAGGGTCAGAGTTATATGGGGTCAAGTTGAAGGCCATGTGCCCAAATCTCACTATGCTTCTGGAGATGGTTTACACAAACCATGTAGCTACTCTGACCCTTTTAACAGGTCAGTTTGCTCCAACAATAAATTCAGTATGAAAAGCATGATATCCAACTGGTTTTTAAAGTGTTGCTTTGGTTGCAAAGCACAGACCTAACTTGGAGCTTCTGCAGTCAACTTTGATCAAATGACAACTGTCACAGTCCTGTGCCCTAGTCCTTCATGGTGATGTTTGCATTCAAATGCTATGTTCATATAATCGCATATCTGATTATCAACACTTCTCCTTACATGGTTTAGGAAAATTATACTTTAGATCTCTAATAAATTATGAGTAGAATGATTTTAATATAAATCGCCACTCGCTGATAATTTCTGTTTATTAAATAAATTTCAAATGGCAAAAAAAAAAAACAAACAAACCCAAAAGTCAAAACTCTTAAACTCTTCTCACTTGTAGGTGTAGGTGGGGTGAGGTAATTCTTTACAAAAGATAAAGTCATAAAGAATTGTGAACAGTTTACCTTTCCTGTCTACAACCCACTGCTCTGTAAATTCTTTGCATGCAGATGGCCTGTTTTATGTTTCCCAATTCTACTGACCTCAGACACTTGCCTACAGCTCTTTTTTGATGAATAAATCTATTCTAATAGCCTCCATATCACTGCTGCTATATCACAAGTCCACATGGAGAGTTGAAATGATGGAAGTATTTTGGCCTAGAATTTTACTGTGCTAGAAGCCACTCAATAGCAGCACTAAAGGAGAAGAAGGTGGATGAAAAAGAGGAGGAGGAGAAGGTGGAGGAGGAGGAGGGAGAGAGTAAAGAAGAAAGGAAGGGTGATGAAAGGGAAGGAGGTATGACATAAAACTTCTACCAATGGCTTGAACAATAGCTTACCCAAAAGAGTTATAGTAAGAGCGGGGTGAAACATGCAGCAGGACAAAATGGAATCATTTATGGTCTTGACAAGGCCCCGTTGAAAGAGATCTGTGTTTAATATGCCCACATTTAGAAGGCAAGGCTGAGACTATGGAAAATTTGTAGGTAGGCTCCTAAAGTACGTTTGGGAAGATGTTCTGAACCATGACAAATCTCTTGAGTGGAGGCAAATAGAAAATTCTATATAAAAAGTCATGATACATGAATAGTGTTCTCTGTGATCTATAATTTCCTAAATTGATTGATTCCTTATAAAAGTGTTCATATTATTGACATTAATATATGTCTTATGATCTTGTCTACTCAGCTCAGCTACCAGGAACTGTGATCAAAGGGCACACTTCCGCTACTTTTGGAGAACTCCTTTCAAGTCAATTTTCCTTGGATCAGCTTTCGACATAAATTTTGTCCCTTGTGGAGAAATTCAGTACAATGTATGCAGGCCCATAAAATAGGAAAGCCTATTTTCATCAAGGAAGTGGGGCGCTGCATATTTATGCACAAAGTCCCATGTAAATCAGGAAACTACAAAACTAAAGGCATTAAAAACTCCAGGTCTTTCTACAGAATACTGTGGTTGGTGCATTTTTATGTGAAAAAAAGTTAAGGCTGAGACTCAAATTCTTCTGTGTGGCTGCAGTGCTTTTGCCTGAATAAAGATGTGCAGCCAGAAAGAATTGCCATCAATTCACAACATACTTTTCTTTCCAAAATTACATTTCTCTTATAAATATCCCTGGAAAACAATGTGAAGAATCCAATAAACTCTGAATCACTTTACCAATGTGACCTTATTTCTAGTTAAATGTCCTCGTCAGCATCCTGGAGGAAAAACTGAAATCTGTGATCTTTTGATGGGCCATGCAGATGAAACCTGTGATTTAAAGCTGAGGGTTTTGAGAGAGAGAGCTTCCCTATCCTGGACCCTACAAAATGCCAACTGTGCACTTTGTCACTTTGTTCCTTTTTGGTCACCTCCACAGGCTCAAAAGAATTTTTGTGCTAATCCTATAATTAAACAGCAGATTTTAGGTTTAAATGCACCAGGAGGGGTTTTTATCCCCCTTTCTCTGACCCTCTCCTCCCAAACTTTTCCACCCCATGGGCAGCCGCTTTGCAAAGCTCGCCTTTACTGTCCACTCGGTCTGTATTTTTAATCTGATTGGGAATGATATACCTGCAGAGGTTTTGCTTTTTATCCTCTCCTATATTTCAAAGCTTGTTTCTCCCTCACTCCTGACACTGGCAATGCTTTGTGGCTTTTCTTGGACCTCAAAGGCTTAATGGTCCAGCACAGAACTTGAATCTGTGGAAATATATCCCAACCACCTCTAACACCAGCTTCAGAGAAGTTCAGGGAGCAGCCCCTCAGAAGAGCAAAAGTGGTGCCCGTGGTTAAATGTTCCAGGGAGGTTTTTGTCTTTAAAATCAAGTGAATATATTAAAAGATTCCTTTAAAAGCCACAGCACTCAGCCAGATAGCTTAGGGAGGTTTCTGGATTCGCTGCAGGTATGAAGATGAAACAGAGTCTAAAAATTAGTCAGCTCTCTTGTGGAATGTTCAGCAGGCCCTTTCCTGGGGAAGGAGGTAGGGAAGGGCATGAGTGGGGGAGGAGAATTCTTGCAGGAGACTAGTTATGCGGAAGTTGGGAGCATGGACAGAGTTACAAGTGTGGTTAAGCAGATATGATTAAAGGAGGCATTTGAGTATTCTCATCAAGACTCCTCTGGGATATTTTTTTGAAACTTCAGAAGAATTAATATACTATTTCAAATACTTGGAGATTAAGATTTTGCTCATTTCTTTGTCATGGATTATTGCTTAGAGAAGGCCTGATGTGAGAGAGGAGAGAGAGAAGAGAGAGAGAGAGAGAGAAGACAAAACTAACATTTATATGTTACTCATGTGTCCAAAACTGCTTACAAATATTAACTTGTTTAATCTTCAACAACCCTGTGCACAGTATTATTATTACTCCCATTTTACATATGAGGAAACTGAAGTAAAGAAAGGTAAATAACTTGTTCAAGAATGCATAGCTAGTTGGTGACAGAGCCAGGTTTCCAACCCAGGCAACATGACCTCACAGTCTAAGCACTCCAGCAACTGGACTTTTGACAGCAATTTAGGGCTCTATTTTTAAGGCCCACTGAGCCTAAACACACAGCCATACACACACACATACACACAGGCCTCCCAAATCTCAACTGCTCAACACAAGAGAAATTGACTTCTTATGCTGTGTCCAATGTGGGTTGCTGGAGAAGCCCTGCTCCTATGTTCCCTGAGGGACTCGGGCTGATGGAGGCATCATCTCTACATGTGCTTCCATAAAAACCATTCCAGTGAGAAGGGAAGGTAGCTAGTCACACCACAGCTCTTAAAGCTGTACTATCACTTTCATCCACACTGCACTTGTCAATGTAAGTCATATGGCTACACCCAGTCCGAAGAGACCTGAGAAATCCAATTCTACCCTGTTTCCTAAGGGTGGGGGCGGGGGGGAGGGAGGGAGTAAACCGACACAGTGGACAAACATCACTAATGATGGTCAGCACACCTCTTTGGACTCACCCAGATCCCTTATCTCAACAGTTCACCATTATAACTTTCTCCCCTTTAACTGGGCAATGATTTTTAAATCACTCCAAGGAAAGACCCACCTTCCTTAAACTTTGGGTTCTCTAGTGTATGATATTTACTGAGAATATTTTTGTCCATTTACCTTAAAGCCCATGGATTTTTGAGCATATAATCCAGAAAGAGACTTAAAAATCAGTGGGCTTTCTGCTCTGCATTTCTTCCCTGTGACAATGTGTATAGGCTATTATCTGCTTAGCAGGGAAGACAAACAGAAGTTAACATTTCAAAAATATTACTCTAACACACTACTAAATAATGATAAAATCTGAGCATTCAGAGGTTAACACAAAGATTTGTTTATTTTTTCAGTCAAATCACCTTTCGGTCATTAAATTCAGTCTCATTTGGGAATTTATACATCTCCTCTGCCTAGTCTTTTTCCCTCTCCAGTCTCCATGTGCACTTTCTGCTCCCCACCATCCGCTAGTATCACAGTCAGGATCCAAGCCCTTAACATTCAGTTCTGAGGGCCAAGGGCAGATCTTTCATATGAATCATTGGTGGAGTATTTAGAAACTCAGAGTGAAATTTTCTATGGCAAAAACAAGCACTTGTTATGTTAATAGTGATGCTCATTTGCAGAACAACGTTCTCCTACTATTTATATGAGAAGGATTTCTATCCCTTTCCTCCATATAACCAGGAGATCTCTTCCACAAGGGTTGAGCAATCACTAAGGCTGCAACCTACCATTGTTGTATACATGTGGCATGTCCTGTGTATATGATGAACTATCTCCCACACCCACTGTTGGTCTCATCTCCCTAACACTAACACCTTTCTGACTCATTAATTATGTAATTGAAATATAGGCACTGTCTAATATATCAGTAGTATTGCCTAAGTCAGTACTTTTAATATGCTATATCAGCAGTTTTTAAAGATGAGGATTACTTTTAAAATAAAAATATAGTTGAAAAAAGATATACAGATGGGAAATAAGCATATGCAAAGAGGTTCCACATCATATGTCTTTAGAGAAATGTAAGTTAAAACAACCATGAGCTACAACCATATACCTATTAAAATGGCCAAAATCCATAACACCAGATGCTGGTGAGGATAGAAGGCGATGAGAACTCTCATTCACTGTTGATGAGAATGGTACAGCCACTTTGGAAGACAATTTGGTAGTTTCTAACAACACTGTATATACTCTTACCGTAAGATCCAGCAACTGCACTCCTATCCAAAGGAACTGAAAATTTATGTCCACACAAAAACCTGCACACAGATGGACAGCAGCTTTCTTCATAACTGCCTAAGCTTGGAAGCAACCAAGATATCCTTTCAGCAAATGGATGGATAAATAAACTGTCTTGCATCCAGACAATGGAATACTACTCAGTGCTAAAAGAAATGAGCTACCAAGCCATGAAGAGACATAGAAGAGGCTTAAATGCATATTACTAAGTGAAAGAAGCCAGTATGAAAAGGATCTCCTGATTTACATTACATAGAAATATCTGTTCATATGCAGATATTTGTATGCTGCAGCTCTTGATCTGGAGATCTATGAACGAAAAAATACAGGATATCTGACCCATACGCACTTAAAGTACAAAGTGAATACAATTTTTATATGGAATTGACAATGTTCCAACTCCCACAGTCCAATTCATTCAAGGTCCAGAATGTTTTTCTTGTCATCGTTTGTGCAATAGTATAAAAGCAAAATAAGCAGGTAGAACGTCATAAAATTCTACTAGTTGCTCTTAAACTACTTTTTTTTTTCTTTTTAACATCCAAATTCCTCCTGGCTATATTGTTCACTGCTATGTGCCTTGATAGAACTGAGCGTATTTAATAATGCCTGGCCATGTCTATTAGAAGAGCAGTGGGCTATAAACTTGAGAGGTAGCATTACCAGCTAGCACTTGCTCTGAGGCCCCCAGTACACACTGTTCCTTGGAAGGCCACTAACGATCATGAGAGCAGGTGTAGAGGAGGCTCTTGGTACTAAGTTAGGGAGGAAAAATAAAAACTTCAAAAACTGACGTGGGTCCTAAATTTCTGGAGAGTAGTTGTGTTTATAAAGACTTTGTTAGACTTCTAAAACTCTGTTTTAACACAATTTTTTTAAGAGGAAAAAAAGGATTTAGCACAGTAGCTCCACAGTATAGCTGTTATGTTTAACAGAGGTGCTGTTGTTTGATGTTACTTGTGGGTTTATTGATCCTTTTCAGTTACTGTGGTAGCTCTCTATAAGAATTTTAGAGTTATTTCCCAGTTACCCACTGAAGCCATATTCATCCTTTGCTCTTTTTTTTTTCCTCCAAACACAATATATTTTCTAGCAATGAAAATGGGATTCTGTTGGAAAAGAGAACAAAAGCAAGAACAAATTTATTCTCAATAATTATTGGCAAGCAGTTGGGTAACAGTGTCAATAACTTCTGTTAAATTTTCTGGGTCTCAACCTGGAATTTATTCTCCTGCAGAGCTGAAATCCACGAGAATTTTCCTGAAACCAGGACCATAATACTGCAGAGGGGAGAAAACAAGTCACTCTTCAGTGACAGTCATCCATTCTGTGACATATATTTTAGGCTGGAATAGAGTGTGTCTCTTTTGTTCCAGAATCACAAGAGCTCTGCTAATAAGACTGAAACATTTTAGAGTTGTACAAAGAGGTGATGATCTTAGAGCAGGGATAATTAAAATACTGGTGAAAAGAAAACAACACAAAATGAAATAAAACCCACTTCTGGACTTAAAAAAAATTCAGCCTAATCAACAAAAATAAATCTCAAAATTATGTTGAAGAAAATATAAATTACAGAGAAAACTATATACACCATGTGATACAATTTATTTAATTTTAAAATACGTAGCTTTGTGTTATTTATTAATACAGTGCACATGGGAATATGCACACCAGCTTCAGTGTGATGGTTATCTCTGAAGGGGGAGAAGAGTGGTTCTGAGAAGCATTAAGAAATGGCTTCAAATGCATCTATAACATTTCATTTCATGGATATAATTGATGCCTGCAATATTATTCCCTGTATTTTTCTATATCCTTTCTATATTTTATATGTTAAAAAAGATTCAGAGTGCTTTCCAAAGAATACGCCAACCCTGAAATAAGCAAGCAGCAGGTAATGAACGCAGACTAGCCTAATACCTAAGAGCAAAGTTCACAAAAGGTAACAAAGGAAGAATAGGGGTAGGGGAAAGATCAGAACGAAGAGCAAGTGAATTCAATTAGCCTGATCCTCTATAGGTTTCATCAATTTCTAAAAGTCTTTGCCTATACTCACCCAAACATCAGAGCATGAAACAAAAGTGTACGCATAATTATTTTATTTATTTAACTTGTCATTCTGGATTGCCTCACCCTTCATCAGTGCTTAAGTTGGTCTAATTTACTTGCCTGGTAGGGTGACCCAGACCTTCCAAACCTGAGGTGGGTCCTCAGGTGCTTTCCCCTTGTTGGGTTGTTGTTGCTACAATTTTCAAAATATAATTATCACTGAGTTCAAGATGACTTGATGAGCTCCCTGAATTTTAGATATACTCCTTTCTATCCTCATCTGTACAGCAATACCCCTAGATCTTCATTGGGATACAAGGATAAAGTTCATTGAACTTAAGATAAATTTCCCCAACCAGTATGTTAACCCTTCTCTTTGCTGGTTAAATAGCATGAGGAGGCCCAAAAGTCCAAGTAGAACTCACAGCTTAAGGCTCCATGGATCTGTTTCTAGATCTGTTGGTAAAAGCATTACTTCACCAGTCCTGAGAATGAGGACTTTTAACCTAAGCGAAAGTCGGACGCTCAACCGACTAAGCCACCCAGGCGCCCCGAATGAGGACTTTTAATCTAGAAGATCCAAAGACTGCATAGATGAGAAACACCATTTCACAAGTGGATCCCTGAAAGACATAGTGAGAGGGCTAATACTACTTCCACATAGTCCCCCAAACCATTTAGTTTAGCTCTTGAGTACATAGCAGGAAACACTGGTCATTAGTTCAACGTATAAACTTCAACCTTGTGAACAGATCCTGTACCTTGTGGAGAATGATACTCTAGTTGGTACCTTAACTGAGCTTTTAATAAGCCATTCTATCATTCTATTAGGCAAGTTTTTCCACATGATGTGGTAAGGCAGTGGCATTGGATCACATGGGTGGTCATGCACCCATCATCTTATCTTCTTTATGAGAAAGTCTCTTGTGGTATAGGCAATGGTCTGCATATATGGTGTTGGGAAGTCAGGCATTCAAAGCCCTCAAAGAAGAGTGTTGGCAGAAGCACTACCGGTTATGAAAGTGAATCCATATCTGACCTATCGGATATGGGTTGGCAACTCCAGGGTTGAAATGGGTCTGGTATAATCAACCTGCCCCTAAATATCTACCTGGTCTCTCTGAAGAATAATCAAATCAAGGACTTGGTGTTGATCTCTGCTGGTGTTGATCATTTCTAGTCCACTAATCTTGTTCTTTCAACGTTCCTAAATAATCAAACCATGTATATCCACACCTTAGATCAATTATACATTCATACAGCATGAACATTCAAGTGCATGCTTGTGGTTCTGCCCACTGGGGAAATGTCCTTTCATAACTGCCTTCTGTGACCATGTCTGAGAAGGAAGTAATGCAGTGGTGACTCACTCTTGCCTAGCAATAACATACTGAGCTCTGTTGGTTGTGGATTGAAACTTCACAGAAACCATAATTTTTTTTGAGAGAGGTGACAGGAATCTGAACCCCCGGTTCATGCAATTTACTTGTGCCTCCTGACTCTGTTTGAACATTTCTATCATAAAAGGATTCCTGCTGCACCTGCCTGGCATTATGACCTTAGAAGATCTGTTAACACCTTAAACATGATGGGCACCTCTGGTGGCATATTCACATAAGGTTCCTTAGTCACACTTTTACTCTCTCCTAAGGCACAGTAGCACACCACAAGCTGCTTTTCAAACAGTAAGTCATATTCTTCCCCAGAACATAGCACTTTTCCTGAATCTTAAAGGTCTACACTATGGCTTTCCTATGGGGGCTTTCCAGAGACTGTGCAGAGTATCTATATGCCCGAATGTTACCAGTAGCACCACTAAATCTGTTGGGCCATATAATTAATCCAAGAGACAGGTTCCTAGAAGAGACTGAACAGGGATTCTTTGTGTGTGGTGTATTGAGGATGGCTGTCAGGAAAACGGAGTGAAAGTAGAAAATATGTTTAAGTCTTAACCCTCCAGTGCCTCTGCAAATGAGTCAAGTTAAGATGAAACCATTAGGGGTGGCTCTAATCCAATATTACCCATGTCCTTATAAAACAGGGAAAATAGGACCCAGCACAGACAGGCACACAGAGAAAATGCCACATGAAGAAGGCAGAGATTAGGTGACTAATCTACAAGCCAAGGAACATCAGTGATTGCTAGGCAAGCCAAAAGGAACTAGGAGAGGAATATGGATCAGATTTCCTCCTGAGAGCTCTCAGAAAGAACCAATTCTTCCAACACCTTATCTCAGACGTCTAGCCTCCAAAAGTGTAAGACAACAAATTTCTGTTATTTAAGCCACCCAATTTGAAGTGTTTTTTACAACAGCTCTGGAAAACTAATACAGAGCATGAGGGGAATTTGGGTTGTGGTTAAAATGCTCTTTTGATTAGTATGGTGATCCAATGAGTTCAAGACTCATAGAATGTGAAGGATAAGCTTAGGAATTCCCTGAGTTTGCAATGATGGGTTTACAAGGCATAAAGAATTAGAAAACCACAGAATGAACACACCCAAGATTGGGTAAACAAGATTAGGTAAACAGGGCAAATGCCCCCAGTATAGGACAAAGGTATAAGAATAGGAAATCTCAGGATGGATGCATCTAGAATGAGTTTAACAAGATTACACCCTCCAACTTAGTACAATCGCAGAAAGCTGCTTTCACAGGAAGGAAGGAAGGACAAAAACAGGAAAACATGACTTTAGACCACAGCAGGGCAAAGTTGCCTAGAGCAGGGCTAATTAACAAAAGACAGGCGCC
This sequence comes from Crocuta crocuta, assembly GCF_008692635.1. Lineage (NCBI taxonomy): Eukaryota > Metazoa > Chordata > Mammalia > Carnivora > Hyaenidae > Crocuta > Crocuta crocuta. Next base: position 6,775,536 of record NW_027528977.1, on the reverse strand, counting down.
TTGCTGACCCTGAGGTAGCATGCTCTGTCTTTCTTGTCCTCTAGGCCAGTTTAAGTAAACAGAGGTGGCACCTCATGTTTGCTGTAAACAACCTTCCACCTACCAGGACTTTGTTTTGTACTGAACCAAGTCCCTAACACTATATATCTTCAAAACCCCTTTTCCCTCATGCCCATGAGTTAATGTTCATGGTTTTATTGGCTCTTTGTGAACATCCATCACACCTGTAAGCCTTCTGATACTTGGGGCTCCTGTTTCCTCCTAGATACTAGCTTCTATCAGATATCAATCCTGTGTCCACTCTCTTGCTGGACAAGAGAGAACTTCAGACCCAGAGTCTATGACAATAGAACTCTATACTTAAAGTGGATCATTTTTTAGATATAAATTATTCTTCAATAAAGTTGATTTTTATAAGTAAAATTAATGGATTAGTCATTATTTCAAAGCTATGGCTGCTTTTAGTCATTTTTTGCTCTTCATGCTTATAAAGTACTTCATGCCAGTTACTAATTACTCTGATTACTATTGAAAAATAATTCTGGTTACTATAGAATGTAGGAAAGTATTGTATAGTGGGCACAAGAAAGAGTTTGTCTGGAATTCAGTGATTCACTGGGTGCCTATATGTGTTTGCATGTAAGGTGGCAACTGAAGACAAAGAAGGTATAAGAATAACTCCCTATACTCCCCTCCACTCCATACACTTCAAATACATTGAAATTTTGGGTAACTATATTTAATTTAAAAAAATCTCCAGAAGCCAGACTCTTGTTCATGAAGTTTGAGGTAAGACTTGGGAAAGGAGATAAGAAAAGCCTAGGACAGAGGAAAGACTGGATAAGATATTTTAAATTAAAGGCTAGGGTTTTATGGGGTACCTGGGTGGCTTAGTCAGTTAAGTGTCTGACTCTTGATTTTGGCTCATATCATGATCTCAGGGTTGTGAGATCACATCCTGCATCAGGCTCTGCACTGAGAATGGAGCTTGCTAAAGACTCTCTCTCTTTCAACCCTTGCTTCAGAAATAAAAGACCTAAGAACTAGTCAGGATGAATTTAAAAATGCTATAAACGAAATGCAAAATAAAGTGGATGCAGTGACAACAAGTATGACAGAAGGAGTGGAGAGAATAGGTGAGAAAGAAGATATAATTATAGAAAATAATGAAGCTGAGAAAAAGAGGGAAAGAAAATTACTAGATCACAACAGGAGAATTAGAGAACTAAGTGATTCTATGAAACAAAACAATATCTGTATCAGAGGACTCTGAGAAGAAGAGCAAGAAAAGGGGGCAAAAGTATTATCTGAACAAATTATACCTGAGAACTTCCCTAATCTGGGGATGGAAACAGGCATCAACACCCAAGGCACAAAGAATGTCCTTTAAAATCTACAAAAACAGGTCAACACTAAGACATACCATCATAGTGGAACTTGCAAAATACAAAGATAAAGAGATAATTATGAAAGCAGCTAGAGACAAAATGTCCTTAACCTACAAGGGTAGACACATAAGGTTAGGAGCAGACCTCTCCACTGAAATTTGGCAGGCCAGAAGGGAGTGGCAGGAAATATTCAATGTGCTGAATAGAAGAAATATGCAGCCAAGAACTCTTTATTCTTCAAATCTATTATTCAAAATAGAAACAGGGATAAAGACTTTCCCAGACAAAAACTAAAGGAGTTTGTGACCTTTAAACCACCCTCACAAGAAATTTTAAGCGGGACTCTCTGAGTGGAGGGAAAAAAAAAAAAAAGAAGACCAAAGCAAAAAAGACTATAAAGGACCAGAGAACATTACCAGAAACATCAACTCTACAGGTAACACAAGCTGGTTTCAGTGATTTCCCTGAATTTCAGTGATTTCAATAATCACTCTAAATGTAAATGAACTAAATGTTCCAATCAAAAGACATAGGGTATTAGAATGGATAAAAAAACAAGACCCATCTATATGCTGCCTACAAGAGACTTATTTTAGACCCAGACACCTGCAGATTGAAAGTGAGGGGATTGAGAACCATTCATGATGCTAATGGAGGTCAAAAGAAAGCCAGAATAGCCATACTTACATCAAACAAACTAGATTTAAAAAAAAAAAAGAGACTGTAACAAAAGATGAAGAAGGACAGTATATCATAATTAAGAGATCTATCCATCAAGAAGTTCTAACAATTATAATATTTATGCCCCCAACTTGAAACACCCAAATATATAAACCAATTAATCACAAACATAAGCAAACTCAATGATAATAATACCATAATAGTAGGAGACTTTAATATCTCTCTTACAGCAATGAACATATCATATAAGCAGAAAATCAACAAGGAAAAATGACTGTGAATGACAGAGTGCACCAGATGGACTTAACAGATATATTCAGAACATTTCATCCTAAAGCAGCAGAATACACATTCTTCTTGAGTGCACATGGAACATTCTCCAGAATAAATCACAGACTGGGTGACAAATCAGCCCTCAATAGGTACAAAAAGATCAAAATTATATCATGCATATTTTTAGATAAAAACCCAATGAAACTTGAAATCAACCATAAGAAAAACTTTGGAAAGCCCTTGAAGACATGGAGATTAAACAACATCCAACTGAAAAATGAATGGGTTAACCAGGAAATTAAAGAAGAAATTTAAAAATACATGGCGGCCAATGAAAATGAAAACACAATAGCCCAAACCCTTTGGGATACAGCAAAGGATACATTGCAATTCAGGTCTATCTCAAGAAGCAAGAAAGACCCCAAATACATGACCTAACCTTGTATCTAAAGGAGCTAGAAAAGGAGCAACAAATAAAGCCCAAAGCTGGAAGAAGGGAAATAATAAAGGTTAGAGCAGAAATAAATGATATAGAAACAAACAAAAACCAGAACAGACCAATGAAACTAAAGACTGGCTTATGGAAGAATAAACAAAACTGATAAACCCCTGGCCAGAATTATCAAAAGGGGGAACCAAATAGATTAAATCACAAATGAAAGACGAGAGATCACAACTGACACCACAGAGATACAAACAATTATTAGAGAATACTATGAAAGATTATATGCCAATAAACTGGGCAGTATGGAAGAAATGAACAAATTCCTAGACACCCAGAAACCACCAAAACTCAAACAGGAAGAAATAGAAACCTTGAAAAGCAAAGAAATGGAATTATCAAAAATCTCCCAACAAATAAAAGTCCTTGGGCCAGATGGCTTCTCAGGGAAATTCGACAAGACATTTAAAGAAGAGTTAACGCCTATTCTTCTCAAACTGTTTAAAAAATAGAAATGGAAGGAAAGCTTCTAAACTCACTTATGAAGCCAGCATTTCCTTGATTCCCAAAACAGACAAAGATACCACTGTAAAGGAGAATTATAGGCCCATATCCCTGATGAAACTGGATGCAAAACTTCTCAACATTATACTAGCGAATTGAATTCAAGAGTACATTATAAAAATTATTCACCATGATCAAGTGGGATTTATTCCTGGGCTACAGGGCTGGTTGAATATTCACAAATCAACCAATGGGATACACCACATTAATAAAAGAAAGGATAAGAACCATATGATCCTTTCAATAGATGCAAAGAAAAAAAAAGCATTTGACAAAATAGAGCATACTTTCTTGATAAAAACCCTCAAGAAAGTAGGGATAGAAGGAACATAACTCAGTATCAAAGAAGCCATATAAGAAAGGCCCACAGCTAATATCATCCTCAATGGGGAAGAATTGACAGCTTTCCCCCTGATATCAGGATCATTACAGGGATTTCCACTCTCACCATTATTGTTCAACATAGAACTGGAAGCCCTAGCCACAGCAATTAGACAACCAAAAGAAATAAAAAGCATATAAATTGCCAAAGAAGAAATCAAACTCTCACTCTTTGCAGATGACGTGGTACTCTTACATGGAAAACCCAAAGACTCCTCCAAAAAACTGCTAGAAGTGATACATGAATTCGACAATGTCACAGGATATAAAATCAATACAGAAATCTGTGGCATTTCTATACACCAGTAAAGAAGCAGCAGAAGTAGAAATCAAAGTATCAATTCCATTTAAAGCCGCACCCCAAACCAGAAGATGTCTAGAAACCTAACCAACCTAAACCTAACCAAAGAGGTAAAAGAACTGTACGCTGAAAACTATACAAAGTTTATTAAAGAAACTGTGACACAAAGAAATGGAAAAATATTCTATGCTCATGGACTGGAAGAACAAATATTGTTAAAATGTTGGTACCACTCAAAGCAATCTACATATTCAATGGAATCTCTATCAAAATAACACCAGCGTTCTTCACAGAGCTTGAACAAACAATCCTAAAATTTGTATGGAACCCAAAAAGATCCCAAATAGCCAAAGAAATGTTGAAAAAGAAAACCAAAGCTGGAGGCAACACAATGCCAGACATCAAGCTGTATTACAAAGTGTAATCATCAAGACAGTATAGGGCTGGCACAAAAAAAAGACACATAGATCAATGGAACCCAGAAATGGACCCAAAATGTATGGCCAACTAATCTATGACAAAACAGGAAAGAGCATCCAACGGAAAAAAGTCTCTTCAGCAAATAGTGCTGGAAAAACTGGACAGCAACATGCCAAAAAATGAAATAGGAACACTTTCTTATACCATACACATAAATGAATTTAAAATGGATGAAAGACATAAATGTGAAACAAGAAACTATCAAAATCCTAGAAGAGGACACAGGCAGAAACCTCTTTGACCTCAGCCGAAGCAACTTCTTACTTGACATGTCTCCAGAGGCAAGGGAAATAAAAGCAAAATTGAACTATTGGGACTTCATGAAGATAAAAGTCTTCTGCAAAGCAAAGGAAACAATCAACAAAACTAAAAGGCAACTGACTGAATGGGAGGAGATATGTGCAAGTGACATATAGGATAAAGGGTTAGTATCCAAAATCTGTAAAGAACTTACCAAACTCAACACCCAAAAAACAAATAATCTTGTGAAGAAATAGAAGACATGAATAGACACTTTTCCAAAAAAGACATCCAGATGGCTAAAAGACACAGGAAAAGATGCTCAACATCACTCATCATCAGATTTGATTTGAATGCAAATCAAAACCACAATGAGAGGTCACCTCACACCTGTCAGAATGGCTAAAATGAACAACCCAGGGAACAGCAGATACTGGTTAGGATGCAGAGAAAGAGGAACACTTTTGCACTGCTGGTGGGAATGCAAACTGGTGCAGCCACTCTGGAAAACATTATTCAGATTCCTCAAAAAAGTTGAAACTAGAACTACCCTACAACCCAGCAATTGTACTACGGTGTATTTATCCAAAGGATAAAAAAGTACTGATTTGAAGGGGTACGTATACCCTGATATGTACATATCAACAATANACTATATATATATAACTATAAATATAACTATATATATATATATATATATATAATGGAATATTACTTGGTGATCAGAAGGAATGAAATACTCCCATCTGCAACAATGTGGATAGCTACAGTGTAGTACACTAAGCAAGATAAGTCAATCAAAGACAGATACATGATGTCACTCATGTGGAATTTAGAAAACACAACAGATGAACATAGGGAAAGGGAAGAAAATATAAAATTAAAACAGAGAGGGAGGCAAACCATAAGAGACTCTTAAATACAGAGAACAAACTGGGGGATGCTAGAGGGGAGGTAGGTGGGGGTGGGCTAAATGGGTGATGAGCATTAGGAAGGCAGTTGTTGGGATGAGCACTGGGTGTTATACGTAAGTGATGAATCACTGGCTTCTACTACTGGAACCAAAACTATACTATATGTTAACTAACTGGAACTTAAATAAATTTATTTTTAAAAAATCAAGGGAGAAAAAAGATTCTCTTTCTCTCTCTCTCTCTCTCTCCTTCTGATCTCTTCCTCCTTCACTCTCCTTCTGCCTTCCCTCTCCCTGAAAAAAAAGTGTAGGGTTTTAGTATAAACTATCCCTATCTTAGTGTAGTAGAAAACCAGATCTGGCCTTCTTACATAAAGCTGAAAGCAGAGATAACATCATCCTGTCCCTGAACCTGGTCCAGTATTGTATCAGTCTGTCACTCAGGTACAGGAGCAATTGTGAAATTATTCTTTATAGGTTTTGGTACTTTTGAATTTCTGAAAAAAATATTGGTTGAAGAGTAAGTCTAATTTTTAGTGGGGGGAACAGATTAATTTAAACATAATGAGTGTGAGGAGTGTTTGGAACATCTGAATGTCCCAAATGTCCAACAAGTTTACCTGGAGAAACCTGAAGAAAGGCGTAATCTACAGATATGGACTGGGAGTCCATAAGGGACTGCCAATAAGGGAAAAATCGAGGAAACCACTAGAAGAGAGTATGTGAAACAAGAAGGACAGTGGGCAAAAGTCTGACCCTGGGGCTCAGCAACATTTAAACAATGAGGAAGAGCATAAATGGTCACAGGCGGGGAGGCTGACGGGGAGAAAATGGTGTCACCAACACCACGCACGGAGAAGGCAAGTGTCCACAAGAGAAACCTGTAAGCTGCAAACTGGGACATGTCCACTGCAACTGGCAACTAGATAACAGTTCATGACCTCTAAGAGTAGTTTCCAAAATGTGGGAGATTGAAAGAAAATCATAGTAAATTAAGGAATGAACAGTAAATGAAGGAATGCAATACAGTTAATATCATAGAAAAAGAAGAATAAGGGTAGAGTAAGAGAATTGACATGAGACAAGAGTTGAGAGGCCACGTCAGATAGAAGACACAGTGTTAAGTCACAGTAGTTTGAAAATTGGAGACACCTGAGTTTCTTAAAAAGTGAGGAAAAAGAGCCAGCATAGAAGATAAATTAATGATGTAGTAGAGAGAAACGGTGGTAAATGCAATAATTCCTGTCTGGATGAGGAAGGGGATTGGAATTAAGGGAACGGATGAAGAAGTAACCTGGGATACAAAGAGAGGACCCCTGTTTCTAAGAATCGGAGGAAAATCTGTCAGATGGATACAAAGTACGGACAAGCCTCCTGTTAGAGAAACAGAAAGTTATCTGCAAGAGAGCATATATAGAGTTCTTGAAGCGATCAACACGATTTAAAAGATATCAATGCCAACGATTGCTTTGCATGACGAAAGTCTATTTCTTTTGAGATGAAGGTCATATTATCGCAGCCACACTAAATGCATCATATTTAGAGACTCTATGCATATAAAAACATATTCACAAAATAAGTCACATGGATAAAATTAACTGTCACTAAGAAGTCTGCATGGAAATGTAAAACACCATTTTCTTACTACAATTTTCCCAAAGAGATCTACTTTGATAGAAAACAGAGTTGGATCATGGGAAGTCATATAGCCTATCACTTACAAAACTGCTCTTAGAAAATAATATCATTTCTCTGGTTAAATATTATGTTAGATAAGGAGGTGTATTGTCTCTACCACTGTAGAAACACTGAAGTTGCACATCAAGGGGTGTATGCATGTGTGGAAGAAAGGCAGGGGTTAGAAGGAACCCCTATCCTTCTTCATTTCTGGTTTTTCTTATTGTATGGATCAGAGCAAAGAGATGCCAGCTACAACCAGCCACTGCCTCGGAAATGAATTCTCCTTTCACTTGAAACTGAACTAACGAACTGAACTCTCCTTCCTGAGCTTCCTTTTTCTTTAGGTCGAATACCTAGTTACATCCCATTCTTTAGACTTTACCTCTAATCCCTCCTTATAAACTGCCCACGTATAGTCAAATATCTTTGTCCATTAATCCAAAAGACAGACACATTAAACTATGTGCAATAAAGGGCAATGAAAAACAACTTACAATGGTTGCTTCTTGGTACCAGCAAATAGCATTTGTAGTTACTAAAAACACAAGTCTCCCCACACTCCCTCTAACTAGCGGGTGACCGTCTGGCATACAGTACCAGTAAATCTGGCAGCTTATTGACCTGATTACAATTTTGAGCCCCTCAGTTACAGTGTTATTTCCTTCACTCAGATGGATTGTGTAAGATGGGAAAGAAATTTTGCAGCTAATGTAAAACAAATGTGTTGGCAGGTTAAATACTTGGTTCTTCAGGGAAACTCCCTCCCCTGTTATGATGGTCTATATAACAATCACCAATTAAGTTGGGGACTTGGGGAGGTTCTCCTAACTTAATAAGAATGATACACTGCTGTTCAAGTCACACACACACTGAGTCCCAGCCTGCATGCCTTGGGGCTTTCTAGAGCACAATTTCATACCTCTTTCCATACCTCTACACACCCGAAGTGGGAGTTAATTCATACTGGACACAGAAACAGCTCTCTACAAGTCACTATTCTGAAGTAATCAAGTATGAAGCAAATCTCCTGTCCAAGAGTTAACGCCTTATTGCCCTGCCTGCCATGGAGTTCTGAGAGTCTGAGATATGTACCTTGACCAAAAAGGATTACGTGAACTGACATTTTCCAGAAATAATGACTTAGGAGTGGCTGCCTCATTTCCCTTTGCCTGGTGATATCCTCACAAAGTCCATTTAGAAAGGACCCGGCAGCTTGCAAGACATAGAATTTGAGTTCTAAAGTGTCCAAAAATGAGCGCATATCATTTTTTCCCTCCTCTGGAGCATTTCTAATCACAACTTTGTTACTGCAGCCTAGATGTTGATGGAGATAAGCTTATTTGGAACTCTAAAAACAGCATCTTCTGAGGCTCCCAAAGGAAAGCTCCCCAATGATTTGTAGCTCATTACAACCAGAATCTTCACGAATAAGAATAGGGATATTCTTTGCTTTTTTTTTTTTTTTTTAAATACTGGAAGATATCAGATTGACAGTGCCTACGGCTAGAGTCTTTGATTTGGGATTACACTCATGGTAACAGGGAGGCTAACGTGGCAGTGAGTCTGCCAGCCTCTGCTTTCCACAAGGGCCTGAAAAGCAGGTTTCTCAATCTGAGCAAGAAGAGTAATGTCCACATTCATTATCTGGCCACCTTCCTAAGGGCCAGACTTGCCAATTGAAATAATTAGGGCAGAACCAGCTTCTCCACCTCCTGGGCAGCAATGCCTCCAAAGGTTTAACCAAGAACTAGAAAAAAGTCACCAGTTCTATAGTGCTTCCCACACATCACCAGTTATAAAACTGAACCATTTTATTATACTATTTCTAGGCCAATTATTTATGGGTTATTTCAGAAATAAAATATGGGGGCATCCAAAGAGAGAGAGGACCTTGTTTACCTCCCTGTCCTAACCATCAAGATTCAGCTTCACCATTCCTGAAATAGATGAGTGTCATATTTACATCCATTGTTCACGGATAATTCTTTCCACTACTCACAGGAACTAGAAGACCATTAACTGCATAGGATATTCCAAACAGGAATGGGCCAAAACAGAATTTCTTTTTTTTTTTTTTTTTTCCAAAACAGAATTTCTAAGTGAAAGAGGGAATGTTCTATGAGAGTTTCTGTCCAGGTGCCTCATTGTTTTTCAGGAATGGTTTCAAGAATAGCCCTGCTACTAACAGCATTAAGGCTAGAGGGGATAACAGCTTCTACCAGAAGCAAAGAGTACTCCTGAGATATTCATTTTAGTCTTGAGAAAATTAAGAAATCTCCTCACTTCAAGCAAGTTTAAAAAAATGATATTCTTCTACTGATCGAAACACAGCCTCTCAGAGCATGAGAATGCCTCCAAAAGAACTTCTTGTCCCAGATTATTAAGGCTAAACTTTATACACTGCGGATATGCTGAGGTCTGCCTTCAGGCACCTGAGATAGGACAGTGTCTTCTGCTTCTTCATTCCACTAGCAAAAACAAAAAGAAAGCACACAGAAACAATGCTTCCCTCACCCACATGACTGGTGATTAAAGTTTCCTTCATAGGATTATCAACATTTCATTTCCCAATTAAAAGGATAGCTTAATCCAACGCTTTTGCAAGGTATAGACCTCGAGACCTTCCCTGACAATTGGTTTTAATGAACCAGAGGTCCAAATGGGACAAAGGTAACTATCTTGAAAGGACAAATGCTATACTGTGGGAAAAATGAGAAATAAACAGAAAGTTAAAGAATGTTCAAGACAGCACAAAGTAATCCAGGACCAGCTTTACCTCTGATACTGGCTTGTTTGCGGAGTGCTTAGAGACTAGGTATTTCAGTCAGATGCACTTTGGTCCAAATCCCATCTTTGTTGTACTGATCTAGGAAACTTAGGGTAAGTCATTTAACATGTCTAGGCCTCCTTTCTTCTTCTATAGAAGGCCTATCTGCTACCTGGGCTTTAATAGAGATATCAGTCAATGATACCATTATAGACACATGACTGTGTCAGTGCCCCATAGTAGGGACCCAGAGGGATATGCAGGTGAGAGACACTGACAGAGAAATAACAAGGATGTCAACTACTCCTTAGAAAATAACAGAAAACAAACGAATTATACAAACAAACTAGATTCTCCCTAAAATTCCTTAAAAACCTTCTAAACAATTATTAAAATGTGAAATTGGTTTAAAAAGTTCTATTCTCAGGCTCCTGGGTGGCTTAGTCAATTAAGCATATGGCTCTTAACCTTGGGTCAGGTCATGATCTCATGATTTGTGAGAGCGAGCCCCGCACTGGACTCTGTGGGATTCTCTCTCTCCCCCATCTCTGCCCCTCCTCCACTTGACTGCATGCACACACATGCTCTCTTTCTCTCAAAATAAACAAACATTTAAAAAACATTAAAGTTCTATTTTCTCAGACAGTTACTGGCAAGGAGGATATTTAGTGCAAAGCAGCCCCGTGCAGAGTAAATCAATAGGTTGTTTTGCTCCTGGAGAGTACAATGAAGATGGTCTTAATGATCCCCCTAGCTTGACCATACTTTAAATAGGCTTATTTCTGAGTCTAGACCCCTGACCGCCCTTTTCTTGGAGAGTATATTTTAGAAAACTTGCCACTGTAAATTCTTTCTCTGCCCCTTTGAAATATATGTAAATCTCTCAGCCTTTTGCCAGTTTTACAATTTAGGAAATGTTTTTCTCAAGGACTTAGGAATCATTTTTGAAATGTAAACACTGGAGAAGATAGCACCCCTATCTCCCAGTCCCTGTAGAGAACAGGAGTCTACCTTCCATGGTGCCAGTTAGCAAACACCAGTGGCATAATCCCAGAAAACTAGCATTTGCAAATTCGGAAAAAACTAAATGTGCTCAACACATCCATTGACCAACCTCCTCTCTTAACATCCTCCAGTACTTTTCCACTAGCTGACTTTCAGAGTTAAAAAACCCTCCGCCTTTTGTTTCCATGAAGCTAAGTATCCAGACTTGTTCTGGGCTCTCTGCCCTATTGCTGGCAATAGTATCGAAATAAAATCAACTTCTGTCTGCTCATCTTGTCCGGTGCCATTTTTTCTTCTTTAACAAGCTCCACTCTCATTTTAGAGCCTCCCTCTTGGCCAGGAGTGCCTCTGTCAACATGCAGTTTAGTGCAGTTTCCAAAACCTCAAAGATGGCTCTAAGAGGGAATGACTTGCCAGAGGATGAAGTTTGCAACAAGGGAGAGATGCAGGGAAACCCATGGACAGGTGGAGCTTCTTAAGGTCTCCAATACACTGTTCATGCCCACATGGCTTGCTCTTGGGATTTTACCTCCTACTAACCTCTCAGGGACAAACTGGCATAGCAAAGTGTAGTGGTAAGAGCCTCAAATCTGTTCACACCTCCTCCTACACACTGCCTTTTGCAATGTGACTTCGCCACCTTTCTTATCAAGAAATGCAGTCTTTTTCTTCAACTCTACAATCTGAGCTTGGTCTCATGACTTACTTTAGTTAATGGGACATTAACCAACCTGCCAGAAGCCAAAATGTCAAGAGTACACACTGGGGCCCACCCTTCCTTGCTTGCTTCTGGGGCTCTTACTGTCTCCAAATAATGAGGAGCAACATGGAGAGATCCTAGCCTGCACAGCTCTCCAGCTGAGTTTCCAAGCATGAGAATGCACCACTCTAGGCCCAGCTGATCCATCATAATCCAGAACATTTAAATAGCCTACAGAATCATGATATTTTTTATTTTAAGGATCTGAGTTACTTTCTTTTTAAATACAGCAGAAGCTGATACCATCAGGATGTTACGTTTTCTGAGAAAGCATGAATGAATTCCCAACCCAGAGAAATGAGAAACTAGAGAAGGAGGGGTATCCAAGTAAACATTCTTTTCATCATCATGAGTCTCAAACCAGAAATGTTAGCTAGAATTTAAAAGAAGTTTCTTTAAGGTAATTCAGAATCTCATAGAAAATCAATCTCTCTGTAGGACTAAAAATATCTCAGCTTTGAACATTTTTTTCATTCTTATTAGACTTGAAAGCATGCCCATTGATCTAGCAAGAGCAATTTGCTAATAATTAGGCTGGCAAGGCAGGCTTAGGTTTGTTACCAAACGGGTGGGTGAGAGGCCCCTTCAGTTCACAGAAGCCTCTACCCTAACAAGACAGAAAAGATGCAGAAGCAGCAACTGAAAGTGCCTCTATTCCCAAAAATTCAGGGGAGATTAAACTCCATCACAGAGAAATAGCTCCCAAGCAAACACCCACCCCCTTCTGTACTAATTCTTTCTGCAAAGAAAAAACAGTCTTTAAGTCAGGTTCTCCCCCCCAAGAGACCCCATGATAAATATTCATACCCCTGTCATGTGGCACTTACTTCTCCTTCTCCTTCCTTTTTCTCCTGGTCTGCCATGAGTATAAATGATATGCACTTGTCCACCTCTCCTATTAGACTTGAAGTCCCTTGAGGGCAGGGTCTATGTGTAATTGATGTTTCCAGCTCCTACAGAACAAGACACAGAGAAGATGCTCAATGAATGTTTCTTACGTAAATAAACGGAAGAGGGCAGGTTCTATGGAACACAGGGACAGTGTAATACAAGGACTATCTTGATGACTACAGGGAGCTTGGCAAAAAAAATGCCCCTCTTCTTTGCATAAAATAAAGTTTACATTACAAAACGCTATATAATTCATGAAAATGTGTCATTTTTTTCACAAGGGCGCCAGAAATTCCACCAAAAATTATGACAACTGATACGTCTATAATAGGTTTTGCTTTCAGTGAATTCCAGAAATTATTTGTTACTCGCATTTCTTCTTTTTCTCTGGAAACCGGAAGTCCTGAGCAGGGGACAGACCTCATGAAGTGCCAAGACAAAATTCTCTTCCTGAGGGTAACACAGGTCAAACAAGCTGCATTGTGATGTATATGTTTTTTGGAAACTCAAACTAATTAATAACAGTATTGCTTCGCTTTCAAGTGGTTATTATGGTGACATTATTTTTACTGCTTCAGTTGCTCATACCCCCAAAAAAGAAAAAAAACTATCCCTTTCCTTATAAAATATTTATTATTTTATATTTTAAAAGAAAGAACCAAATCAATTCTGTTTTGAAAGGCACATTAAAAATGTAAGCACAAAGTACAGGGCACATTTCACAGAAGATTGGAACTGCTAACAGTTTTTTTTTTCCATCTACCAGAAGAAATCAAATGAAGCCAGTTTGCCTCTGGGGTTTTAAACATCATTACAATTCATCTTAATAATGAAGTTAAAATTAACTGAAAGAAGACAAAATGGAAAAAAAAAAACCCTCACATCACTAACATGAGTTTACTCATGTGAAAAGGGATAAAAGTAATGTCCTTTGGGCACAGTGAAGGAAAAATCTTAACCAGTACACAGGTAGCCCAGGATGAAAGCAGTACTTCACAATAGTCCATTTGCGTTGATGGAAGCATAAGCTAATGCATAACACACACTTCATGCCCATGTATAAACATATGCTTGGACCCATGTATATACACAGTAAAAAATAAATGCAGCCACCCAGAGATCTTTAAAATTATATTAAAAAATACTATAAACAAGATGATCTATTTGCCATGGAATGCTGTTTCTGAATCACACACAATCAGTGCAGGAACTCAGCTCTGGTTCACATAAACTCCCCATATTATCTCTGTGGAACCTTTCTGATGAGAGATGAAAAGACTAATGGAAAGGTCAAAAGGGGCATCTCCACTCCACAGGGCCCTCAAAATGTCTCCATGAGCACGCTTGCTTTGACTTTCATCCTTCCCCTCTGAGAGACAGAACAAAACAGGCATCATGCTACTGGGAAACAGAGAGGAGGATTTTTTTTTAACCAATTAAATCTTTTTCAGAAAACTAAAGCTGTCATATTGGAAATATAATGATGGCAACAATAATGAGATCCAGAGCCAAGTAACAAACTAGAAGATTCATTGTGTGCTTGGCTGTCAGGTGGGAACACTGATTACTCATTCACAATCTTCTGTGGCAAAGTTTAGAATTCAATTGTTTTTCTTCAAACCTGTAAATTACTTTGGTCTGGACCGGGGGAAAAATAACCCTGTAGATTTCCAGAGGAGGTATGCAAATCTCCACATTATAGAACTGAAACCACTGAGTTTTTTGTGGAGTTTTTTGGGGTTTTTTGTTTTGTGTGTTTGTGTGTGTGCTTGTTTCGTTGTTGTTGTTGTTTCATTTGTTTGTTTGTTTCTGAGACTATGAGAGATTATCAGTTTGTTAGCTTATATTTTCTTCAGTGTTTTGGAGAAACCAAAAATCAAGAGCAGTGTGAATTAGGACACAGAGAAAGCCCAAATTGTCACTGAGCTTTTTTGTCTTTTCAAGTAAGCAATTTCAGCAAGTTTAAGGATAAAGTCAAGATTATCCATTTGTAAATGGTGGAATCATCTTCTGCCTGTCAATAACCATCACCTCTAATTAATCACTTTCCACTCTTTCATTCTGATTCCTTTAAATACTTTTTCTTTTAACATTATACTAGGCACAAAATGATATTAAAGTATCAGAAAGTCACAACTAACATGTTATCTGTGTTCCAAGATCTTACCATTGGTGACTGGCCCATATGGTTATTTCTCAGCACAGTTTGAGGAAACCTTCAGGAAGTTACATGCAACTGGGTAATATGTGCACAGAAATCTTCCCCACAAAATATATATTAACATGATAAAACCAAAGATGACTTAGGTGAAGAAACTAACATGATGGGGGGGGGTGCTGATATCTAAGTAAAGATTTTTAAATGATTTAATAATACCTTTCCATTGAAAACATAGAGAATCATAGAATCATAGTGAGTGAGCAATATGAAATATGACATAGGTGGAAAGCTATAGAATCACAGAGTTCTAGTATTCATACATAATGGCTTACGGATCATCACCAAGTAAAGAATAAAAACGGTGCTTTATATCACACAATTGGTAACTTTGTGAAGCACAATATATCCATTATGTTTACATGTAAAAGATAGTTTATCACAGTGCTTAGGTGCATGGGCCCTGAATCCATTCTGGTTGGATTCAGGTGCCAGGTCCTTGCTTGCTAGCTGTGTGAATTTTCACAAGGAGCTGAGAGGCAATGAACTGATAGCAGACACATTAATAATAATGGAGCACAAAGTACCTATAAAGCACTTAGCATAGATCCTGTGACATAGTAAGTATATCTTTCATTCATTCAACAAATATTTAAGGAGCATATACATTGCTCCAGGTACTGTACTAAGTACTAGGGATTCAAGGCTGAACAAAATTAATACAGTTCTTGTTTCAAAGAGTAATAACATGAGCTGTAGAACTGCACCTTTTTAAATGGTTTAGATAAATAGCAGGTCCACAATGCTCTGTGTGTGTGTGTGTGTGTGTGTGTGTGTGTGTGTGTGTTGACCTAATATAATACCATAATTGTTCTTTTCCTGATTTTTTCTCCTCTTTCCTGTGCCTGCCTGAGTCCCAGTACTTGGAAGTATACATGAAAGATGTAAGGAATACATTAGTATACACTGACTAGATACTCATCAAAGCTTAAAGTTCTACAGCTGCTAAGCTCTACTTGTCTGGAATAGGGAAAATCAAAATATGGCCAAGTTGTTAAGGGTGAGAAGACCAGCAGACCTGCCTTAAGATAAGATAATGAAAACTACTTACAGCTTCAGAGATGTGGACTCTTCATCATTGTTCATTCTTTTTTACTCATGTCTCTTGAGGATTAGAGCCAGAAATTTAAAGGAGTAACTGTAAACACTGTCAGGGTTCTATGTCTAAAGTCACCAAGAAAATTCATTGCTTAGCTATAGGCCCTAACATCCTACAATGCCTTTTCTGTTACTGTGAGATGGCATAGAATAAGACAACTGTATCCAAAAGTCACAGCTGAAAGATTAGCTACATTTTCAATGGCATTGTTATGGGCATTTAGCCAACAAACTTTGAGATTCTGCTATGAAGCAGACACTGTATTCAATACTGGAGATTACACAGTGAGCAAATACATAAATGCCTTACAGTCTGGAGGATGAGAGGCACAATTAATGAAATGATCATGCCAATAACTTCAGGAATATCAGCCCAAGGGAATATGCAAGAAACAAACATAAACCAGAGTCAGGTGTGAGGAAGGGTTCCTGAAAATGTCATACTTTAGGAAGAGTACGTAGCCATTAATGAGACAAAGATAGGAAATGGGAGAAGGAAGAGGATGGTGCCAGTGTTGACTTTGCGGTAATCACAAGTGCACTCTTGTACAGCAACTGAACTGGGTCGGGCAAAAAGAAAATACAAGAAAATCTTTTTTTTTTCTTAGCAAAACCAAACAGGATAACAACACAATAAAGGAGTGTGCTGTCTTGGATGCCTGATGCAAAATATAACTTGCTACTTGTGTACAGTGTTTTCTATTCTTGCTTTCAGATTTTATAGGAAACAGACAAGAGTAAATTCTTATGTTCTTAGCATTCCCAGAGTCATCTTTGATGCAGCGTACGGTACCGAACAGACCTTTATCTTCCCCTCACCCACACAGCAGGAACATATAGGAACATAAACATTAAAGCTCTCCCCCCTAAGAAACGGTCATTTAGGGGATGACCGGCTCTATTTTTTCCACTTTCTTAAAAATTATATAAAGAAAAAAATAGAAAGTCATAGTTATTTTGTTCTTATTGCTTATATCCTGGATAAATTAGTAAAGAAACTTTAGGGGGAGACATATCATGGGAATCTTAGCATTCATTTCAAATATACTGATAAGGCTTGGTCTGGTTGTACCCTTACAAAGTATTTTGTTCCATTAAATTATGCTGGAGAGTTAACAGTAAAAACTCTTGAATCAAAATGTTTTATTCCTTCTATGTTAGAATATTCCAAAGATGAAAATAATTCTCTGCTCTAGAAACAGAGAATGATATCAAAAATTGAATTAAATGGGAAAGCAGTGACAAATTTTCACTCTGAAATAAATGTGTGAGACTAGCTGACAACAGGGAAGCCAATTCAGATTCTCACTTCCTTAGTGGTATGGCTTAACACCAAATCTAATAGGCATTTAGCTGGCTGACTAGGGCAGGAAAAGAGGGTCTACAGCCTCTAATGGCTGCATCTGTGAGATGAATTGAACCCACTAAAATTATCATTGAAGACTTGAGGTTACTGTCAAATTTGGGAATTTTTTCTCTCTCAAGGGGATCAGGCTAGAGAAATAGGTAACTTCTGGCTCAAATGGCCCAATGGAAAGTAAAAAATAATCTCTGATAACATGAATAGAAATTACCAAAATTGTCATGTCTGCGCAAAATTTGGAAGTTCTCATTTCTTACAATCAAGTGTCTACTGGAGATTGCAAATCATTTTCCTTTTGCTACTGTCAAAAAGAATAAAGTCGAACACCTGTGTCTTCAAGTGAGCCATCAGAGAGCTACTTAGGTTTAGAAAACAACTTTATGTCAGCATAGTGCAGGAGTAATACCAGTACTCTGATGTCTACAGAAAAAAGAGTACTACATTAAAATATATATAGAAATAAAATAATGTGAATTAGTTTTGATTTTTCATTTGGTATCAGGATTTTTACTCTTTATGCAAGTGACTACACATGCAACCAAAGGGAAGGGGGAACAAAATGGATGGTTTTGCTGTGCTATAGAATTCATGTAGGTGCAACAGACTTGGCAATAAATTAAACAGCCAAAGTTACACTTTCTTCTCAAGAAAAACCTTGAATGAACATCAGCCCCTATTCAATCTCAATCCAGATCCATGGAAATTAAGGGAAGGAAAATTAGGAATTATGGTCTACTTGAATCCATTATGTCTGTAGAGTAAACTGCAAGGATAGAAAGAATATGTCATCTAATAAAAGATTAATGTGAGAGCTCTTCTGAATGATAACCACATTGCTTCCTCCTAGAGCTAATTATTCCTTTGAATCACATTCAGAAAGGAAGACACAAAGTTACCTGCAGCAAATACTTCTTTTAACTGCTTAACAGTGAACACTTTTTTTTTTTTTTAAGCTAATTGGGTTATTTTTCTAGGAGGTACACAAATCCCTCTTTCCTCAGCAGAATACTGAAAATGAACACTATTCTTTTGGAAGAAAGATTTGGAACATTTTAAGTATTGACAGAAAATCAGATTATAGTTGTCAAAAGATCATTTGAAATTGATTTTATTTTGACTAATGAATTATTCCATAGAGTTTTTGAATGAATCAAATCTCAGGAGTTAATCCACAGCTGTGGTCTGTGTCTTCATGAAGAAAGAGATCTTCTGTAGCCTTATTTCTACACATTCACACAGACCGGTGAGAACCTAGGACTGACATCATCTTATCATCGAATCTCATTTGGCCTCCAAGAATATATATGCACACATCAATATCTCTTCTAAGAGAGACTGACATCTTCTACTCACTGGTAATACCAATGTAGAAATGATGGAGTGGGTTATCTGGCACAGTGGGATACTTTATTACTGAAATTGTTAAGCATTAATAGCACATAGTGTTAATAAATTATTACCCAACTTTTAGTAAGTATTATTATTATTTTTTAATTCTCCTCAGGCAATGCATCCCCTAAAAGTACATCTGGAACAGGGCACTCCACCAACATCTGGGTATTTCACTCACTGTTAACTACTTGATGCATATTATCACATTGAATTCTCTCTGTCAAGGAAAAGAAACTCAAAAAGTGAGTAACACGCCTTTCACAGTTACTCATCAGTTATTCAACTAGTTAAAAAAGTTGTTATAGTCATTCAAGTAGTTAAACAAATTACTCAACTAAAGCCAGGATTAACACCAATTAAAACTAAGAGCTTCCTAATACCAAAGCCCATACATTAACTACTAGTTATGCTGCTCAAATGAGAAGTCTAAAGCCTCTTAACTATCACTTCCTTCTTTATTCCTTAAATGTCATATTCCTGGAAATGCTTAGCCCAATGAAAGGCTAACAGAAATGACATGTGCTCTCCAACTTTCCTCGTAGGTTTTCCTTATAATATATGAATCCTGCTGTAGTAAAGAGCCATATATTTGGAAAGGGGAGTATACTGACCTCTCCTCCTCTGCTAAGGACAGAGCAGAGAAAGGAAAATGAGTTTGTACAGATACGCATTGATCATCATTGTCACTCTCATGAAGAGTGCATCCTTCCTTAATTTGAAGAATGAGTAGACACTGATTGCCTAAATATCTCAGATTCTGTTTATTCTCTCTCAACTCAACAAAACTTAGTAGGAGGTAAAATATAACATGAAAGTATTCAGAGGATTTTCTACTTCTTTTATTATCTATTAATTTCAAAATTAAACTCACTTTTGAGAGGGACTGCATTAAATGTGTAGATATCTTGGGATACTATAGAGATTTTAACAATATTTGTTCTTCTAATCTATGAGAATGGAATGTTTTCCCATTGCTTTGTGGGAAATTTCTTCAACTTCCGTTACCTTTGATTAGATGAAAAGATTAGGTTTATTCCCAAGTATCTTATGGGTTTTGGTGCAATTGCAAAATGATATTGATACCAACAGAATTTTCACACAGCTAGAACAAACAACCCTAAAATTTATATGGGACAACAAAAGATCTCAAATAGCCAAAGCAACCTTGAAAGAGAAAAGCAAAGTTGGAGGCATCACAAGTCCAGACTTCAAGTTCCATTACAAAGCTTTAGTGATCAAGACAGTGTGTTACTAGCAGAAAAACAGAAATATACATCAGTAGAACAGAACAGAAAACCCAGAAATGAACTCACAACTGTATGGTCAATTGATCTTTGACAAAGTAGGAAAGAATATCCAATGGAAAAAAGACAGTCTCGTTGACAAATGGTGCTGGGAAACTGGACAGCAACATGCCAAAGACTGAAATTGGACTGTTCTCTTATACCATACACAAAAATAAACTCAAAATGGATGAAAGACCTAAATGTGAGACAGGAAGCCATTAAAATACTGGAGAACACAGTAACCTCTTTGACATCTGCTGTAGCAACTTCTTACTAGATATGTCTCCTGAGGCAAGGGAAACAAAAGCGAATATAAACTATTGGGACTTCATCAAAATAAAAGCTGCCTGCACAGCAAAGGAAACAATCAACAAAACGAAAAGGCAACCTATAGAATGGGAGAAGATATTTGCAAGTGACATATCTAATAAAAGGTTAGTATCTAAAATATATAAAGAACTTATAAAACTCAACACCTAAAAAACAAATACTCCAATTAAAAAATGGGCAGAAGACATGATCCGACATTTTTCCTAAGAGGACATACAGGTGGCCAACAGACACATAAAAAGATGCTCAACATCACTCATCATCAGGGAAATACAATGAAAACTACAATGAGATGTCACTTCACACCTGTATAATAGCTAAAATTAACAACACAGGAAATAACAGAGGTTGGTGAGGATGCAGAGAAAGGGGAACACCTTTGCATGCTGGTGGGAATGCAAACTGCTACAGCCACTATGGAAAACACTATGGAGTTTCCTCAAAAACCTGAAATAGAACCACCCTATCTTCCAGCAATTTCACTACTAGGAATTTACCCAAAGAATACAAAATACTAATTCCAAGGGATACATGCACACTGATGTTTATAGCAGTATTATCCAATAGCCAAATTATGGAAAGAGCCCAAATATACACTAATGACTAGATAAAGAAGATGTAACACATATACACAATGGAATATTAGTCAGCCATAAAAAATAATAAAATCTTGTTATTTGCAATGACATGGATAGACCTAGAGAGTATTCTGCCAAGCTAGTTAAAACAGTTAAAGAAATACAAATACCATATGATTTTACTCATATGTGGAACTTAAGAAACAAATAATCATAGGGGAAAAAATGAAAGAGGCAAACCAAGAAAGAGATCCTTAACTAAAAGAGAACAAATTGATGGTTACCAGACGGGAGATGGGTGGGTGAATGGGCTAAATAGGTGATGGAGATTGAGAAGTGCACTTGATACAAGTGCTGGGTCTTGTATGTAAATGTTGAATCACGAAGCTGTACACCTGAAACTAATGTTATACTGTATGTTAACTGAAATTTAAACAAAAAATTTAAAAGCAAAAAAACAAAATTAAACTCACTAAAATATTTTCACACTACAAACAAGGATGAGATTGATAACTCAGATTCAAGAAAAATACTTCTAAAGGTTTATGTAATTGTTTTATCAGGCTATAAACTAACCAGAACACTTTCCAGTGGGTAGTTTACTGGAAAGGGAATGGATGTTCTCACAGCAGATAGTATGGAAGGGATACAAGAAACAAACTCTTAGAGACAGGTACAGAGAAAACTGCTTCTTTCTTAGGGAAGTGGGCTAATTTAGTCTGGACCCCAGGGTGTGGAATCACCTGGTGCATTTATGGTTGATAGTTAGCGAGCTGCTATAGTCACATGGAGCTATGCAGGGATAGATTAGAAAATCAGCTAAAGACAAGCTTGGGCATTATCTTGGGTCTGGGCAGTAGCTGGACTCAGTTGGTAGACCACACAGCTAATTAGGCCAAGATGCTGATCACTGGAATTCCCCTGGGTAGCTATTGTCATTATTACTGCCATGAGATTTAAGATGTAGTTTTCTCACGCCTTCCACTAGATTTCTAGTGTTTCTCAAGTTGAGCCCTATCTTCACACAGTATGTCTCAGTTCAATAAATGATTTTCATGCATGAGTTTCTGATCCTGAGTCCCACAAAGGCATTTAGCAAGTCTTAAGAGCATAGCCTCTATTTGGGTCTCCATTTGCCTGTGCTATAGCTGAAGAAGATTCCCTTTTAAA
This sequence comes from Crocuta crocuta, assembly GCF_008692635.1. NCBI lineage: Eukaryota > Metazoa > Chordata > Mammalia > Carnivora > Hyaenidae > Crocuta > Crocuta crocuta. The sequence goes on along the minus strand of NW_027528977.1, from coordinate 6,753,335 downwards.
AACTAGGGGCCTGTACAACTTCTATGGAAAGATGACTGCCAGTCTCTATTAAAAGGGATTATAAACACAACCTATTATCCAATAATCACATTCTTAGCTGCATACTCCAAAGAAATATATGTGTATGTTCACCAAGAGACCTGTATAATAAAGTGCATAGAAATGCTACTTATAATAACCAAAAGCTGGAAACCAAATAGAATGGATATATAAAAGGTGCTATATACACACAATAGATTATTATACAGCAATAAGAGCCAACCAACTACAGCATATAATAACATGAATGAATTCCACAAACATAATAAGCAAAAAAAAGGCAGCCACAAAAGAATTGCATACTGCATGATTTCATTTTTATGAATATTCATTCATTATGAATTATGAATTCATTCATTATGAATGAATAGGCAAAAATACTATATGTTTTAGATATCATGACAGTCATTATCCTGATGGGAAGGGATAGATAATGACTGGAAAGGAGTATAAAATTGATTTCCTATAGCGCAGGTAACATTCTGTTTCTTGAGATAGGCCTTTTCATATGTGTTTGTTCACCTCATAAGCATTCATGGAACTATAAGCTTATGATATGGGCACTTTTATTGTTCCTATATAATGTTATAATACCTGAATTTGTAAAGTTTACTTTAAAATGATACAATAATGGAGACTTTAAAACCTGGTACCCCACCTTGCTTTTGCCAACATCCTCCCTCATCCCATTTCTCACCACCTTTTGCTTTTGGAGTCATACAAAAACTAATGAACAAACCTTTGGGGTGAGGCTTGCTACCTTCCTTGGACTCATAAATACTGCCCTTCACCAAACTCAAATCAGCAGCTAGGATCAGGCTGTCTTCTACCTGCCTATATTATTTCTATAAAACATCAAATTCCATGGAAACCATGTGTTGCTTTCTCACCTTGATATCTAATGTCAGCTCAACCTACTTCCATCTTTCTTCTTTCAGTCATTCATGCGTTTTCTTAAAAATTATATTTTAACCATTCAACTATGTTGGGCATTATGTTCCACTATAAAGATAACATGAGCAGATACAAACAAGCTCCCTCTGCCTCACTTCTTTCCTGTAGTTTCATAGTAGAGGACCATGATCTCCTTCTCAACTAATCTATCTAAAACCAAATAAACTTGGTTCATCACAGTTCATGATAGGTGGACACAGAGATGCAGATGGATCATGACAGGCAGAGTGACTGAATCATTCAAATGTATTTTGAAAGATGTAGAAAGCCAACCATATGAATTAAATGAGTCCATTATAGGATTCTAATGTAGGTAAATAAAACTTTCTAAAAAAAACTAATTAGAACTAGCAATATACTTCTATTTATCTGTGATTTTCTTTGTGGGAACCATCATATCCTAAATGTCTAGCAACTTTTAAATACTTTCTTTATCTAATTCCCATGAATTAGGGAGATCATTTAAAGGGATTATGGATTCTAGGAGCTATGTTTTTAAGACCTAAAAGTAGTGCATATCCTTTCTCTACGGATTTATCAGCTTCATTTATTAATAACTTACTCAGTGGTTTCAATAATGTCAAGTAATAATACAGCCCATTAACAATGACTTTGGTTTTTCAGAATAATAGGCATAGTTATATTTGTACCAACACTTTGAGTAAAACTCATGTAAATGGTATAATATTACTATGGTGCCAGATTTAGTCTCATTCCCAAGAGCCTGACAACTGAAAACTATGAAGATACTTTAAAATCTGATTTGTTGGGATATAGATGTGGACAATATTTGCTATATCAAAATGCAACAGGAATTGTAAGTATTCTTCTGAACTGACACTTTCCAGGCCAGTCTCGGTGATGACTCCCACTTATCTTATAAATGTTATCACAAAAGAGTAACTAGACTCTTAAGGCTAAAAATGGTCTATATTTGTTCTGAAAGAACCTTCGACATTTCCAGTTACACACACATTCACTAATGCTTCTTCCCTTTGCTCAAAAAAGATGCATTTCCAGACATTTATCCCACAGAAGACAAAAAACAGATTTCACTTCACCTGCAATCTGATCTTTATTTCAAATTCCCTTTCTTTAATTAGCTTGAGAAATTTTTAGACAACCTTACAAACAAACAGTCCCCTTCCTTTGCTTTCTTTTCCTTCCCTCTCTCCTTTCCACAAACATATGTTCAATGCTGCCTATGTTTCAGACATAGGTAATATGAAGACAAGTAAAACACTCTCTGACCGGTACCACTATAAAATTTCCACCAATCTACCCATTTCAAACCACTCGAGTTCCCTTAGCATCCTGGAACCTGAATGATTTAGGTTTCTGATGAGTAATCCAAGCTTCTTTTAAAACCAAGTGATTCCACAGATTTTTTCCTATTACGTGCTGCAAGCGAAACAAAGCGCAAGCATTCTGCCATCATCTGCTTTCTTGCTCAAAACATCTCCTTCACCCCCTTCTCATCCTCAGCATGGACTTTGATGGCCAGGTTGGTAGGGTAATTTCATTAAGGAACCCAATCTATTGGAAAAAGCTGTATTTCCTCCCAGAATCTCTGGAGCATTTTTTTGTGCTGTGATTTTGCTGACAATTATATTCCATAGACAAGAACTGAGGACAAGGTGCAAGGCACAGAAAAATGACACTGACACAGGGTGAACCTCATACCACCTGAGTCCTACCTTTGGTGCCTGCCTACTTAGTCTTAGAACATTTATGGAGATTTGTCATTTTAGAGGCTGGGAGAAACAGCTTCTAATTTCTTAGTAACTATAAAATCATGGGTAACTATGTTACAACTATCCCAAATGATTTTTTCCCAATCAATTCTCAACTTGATTTCATTTCAGGGTCAACACTGTGGGTCGTTTTATATGCAGAAAATGTCGCTGAACTGAATTTATTGCCTCTCAGTCTCTCAACAGGCTTACTACTCCTGGATCAGAATTTCAATTGTGCTAACATTAAGAGCTACATTTTTTTCTGTTTAGGAGGCTGGCTGGCAATTAACACTAATAATATGTGAGTTGTGGCATAGCTTTAAATTCTTCTAGTGAATTGATATCTACTTTATGGAAAAAGCAGTGGTGCTATTCTTTTTGTTTTTGGCCTAAATAACAAACATTTACTTTCTCACAGTTCTGCAGGAAAGAAGTCCAAAATCACCGTGTCAACAGGGATAGTTTCTTCTAAAATCTCCCTAGCTAGATTATAGACAGCTGTCTTCTCTCTATGTCTTCCGGTGGTCTTCCCTCTGAATGTGTCTGTGTCCTAATTGATTCTTTTTTCTTTTATTTTATTAAGGTATAATTGACATATTAGTTTCAGATGTACAACATAATGATTTGATATTTGTACGCATTGCAAAATGATCACCACAATAAATCTAGTTAACATTTGTCACCATACTTAGCTAACAAAATTTTCTGTCTTGTGACGAGAACTTTAAAATCTATTCTCTCAGTAACTTTCCAACACATAATATAACACTATTAACTATAGTCACCATATTATATATTACACCCCCAGGACTAATTTATTTTATAACTGGAAGTTTGTACCTTCTGACCACCTCAACCATTTTGCCCACCCCCCTCCCACTCCCCCCTCAATCTCAATGCCCCATCTCTGGCCAGTAATTTATCTTATCTACAGGCTCTGGGTTTATTTTTGCTTTGTTTTAGACTCTACATTTAAGTGAGATCATGTAGTCTTTGTCTTTCTCTGACTTATTTCACATACTATAATGATCTCAAGGTTCAGACATGTTCTCTCAGATGGCTATATGTCATTCTTTTTGATAGCTGAGTAATATTCCATTGTACATATATATGTTCTTTATCCATTCATCCATTGATGAACATTTAGGTTGCTTTCATGTCTTGGTTATTGTAAATAATGCTGCAGTGAACATGGGGGTGCAGACAGCTTTTTACGTTAGTGTTTTTGTTTCCTTTGGATAAATACCTAGATGTGAAATTACTGGATCATACGGTAGTTCTATTTTTAATTTTTTGAGGAAACTCCATGCTGTTTTCCACAATTACTGCACAAATTTATATTCTACTGTTCTCCGCATCTTTACCAACACTTATATATTCTTTTTGATACTAGTCATTTAATAGATGTAATTATGGGGGCACCTGGGTGGCTCAGTCAGTTAAGCATGCGACTTCAGCTCAGGTCATGATCTCATGGTTCATGGGTTCGAGCCCCATGTCAGGTTCTGTGCTGACAGCTAGCTCAGAGCCTGGAGCCTGCTTCAGATTATGTGTGTGTGTCTCTCTCTGACCCTCCCCTGCTCACATTGTCTCTCTCTCAAAAATAAATAAAACATTAAAAAAAACTGTAAAAAATGTAATTATGATTTTGTTGTATGCATTTCCCTGATGACTGGTGACATGGAATACTTTTTCATTTGCCTACTATGTGTGTCTTATTTGGAAAAAAATGTGTATTCAAGTCCTTTGTCCATTGTTTAGTCATACTATTTGTGTTTTTGCTGCTGAGCTGTATACATTCCTTATATACTTTGGACGTTAAACCTTTATCAGATATATAATTTGCAATAGCTGTCTTAGCTAACTTTATTGTGATGATCATTTCTCAATATATACGTAAATCATCATTTTGAACTTAAATTTATACAATGTTATATGGCAATTATATTTCAATAAAGTTGGAGAAGAAAATCAAGGAAATAGGAATATAGAATAAGGAAGGCAAATAGAATGCACTTTAAAAACTGACAGATTTCACTTCAAATATATCAACAATTATACATAAATAGACTAAGTGATTTAATTTTGAGAAAAAATTTGATCAGACTAGATCTGATCCTATGCGATTACAAGAAACATCTAAAACATAGGTACAGAAAATTCAAAAAGGAAAAAAAAGACTATAAATACTAAGCAAAAGAAAAACTGATATACCTAGATTATATCCAAAAAAATAGACTATTAAGAGGAAGCTAATTTGAGTGACTCAGTCAATTAGGAATCTGACTTCTGCTCAGGTCATGATCTCACAGTTTGTGAGTTTGAGCCCCACATTGGGCTCTGTGCTGACAGCTCAGAGCCTAAAGCCTGATTTGGATTCTGTTTCCCTTTCTCTCTGCCCCTCCCCCACTCATGCTTTGTTTCTCTCTGTCTCAAGAGTAAATAAACATTTTAAATTTTGTTTAAAAGAAGAAGAAACATTATTAGGGATACAGAGCAGTTTTCAAAATGACAAATTCAGTTTGCAAGGAAAATATTTTTATCTATCTAAAATTATGCCCTCGGGGCGCCTGGGTGGCTTAGTCGGTTAAGCGTCTGACTTTCGCTTAGGTCATGATCTCACGGTTCGTGGGTTCGAGCCCCGCGTCGGGCTCTGTGCTGACTGCCAGCTCGGAGCCCGGAGCCTGTTTCAGAGTCTGTGACTCCCTCTCTCTCTGACCCTCCCCTGCTCACTCTGTCTCTCTCTCTCTCCTAGAAATAAATTTTAAAAAAAAAAAAACATTAAAAAATAAAAAATAAAATTATGCCCTCAAATATGCAAAGCAAGAATTCACAGAATAATAAAAAATGATCTAAATAAATGGGGAAATAAAACATTTCAAAGACTGGAACTTTCAATAGTATAAAGCTGGGTTTTTAAAAAAAAATTTTTAAACAGTTTATTGTCAAGTTGGTTCCCATATAACACCCATTGCTCATCCCCACAAGTGCCCTCCTCCTTGCCCATCACCCCCTTCTCCTCCCCCCATACAAACTTTTTTTTTTTTACAAACTGATTTAAAGAATTAATGTATTCATAACCAAAATCCTAACAAGCATTTTCTGGAACTTCACAAGTAAGTTTTAAATTTTGTGGAAATGCAATCATTATCTGTAAACAGCAATTTTATTTTTATGTTTTCTAATTGTATCATTTACGTATACATTAATACTATAATTTACTGGCATTAACCTTCAGAATGATACTGAATGAAAGGAGCTCTACTGGACCTCCTGTCTTAATACTAACCCTAGAGGGACCAATAGCATTAAAGTTTTTGCATTTTTTAAAATTATTTTTTTATGAGTCTAGTGAGTTATTTTCTACTGTTCTCTACATTTTCCCCATAACATATATTTTTTTCAAAAGTGTTCTCTGCATCTGTTTAGATTATATATGAGTTTTCTTTAAAAAAAATTTTTTAATGTTTATTTTTGAGAGAGAGAGAGAGAGAGAGAAAGAGACAGAATGTGAGTTGGGGATGGGCAGGGAGAGAGGGAGACACAGAATCTGAAGCAGGCTTCAGGCTCTGAGCTGTCAGCATGAAGCCTGATGTGGGGCTCACCCTCAAGAACCTCAAGATCAGGACCTGAGCTGAAGTCAGACACTTAACGACTGAGCCATCCAGGTACCCCCATAAATGAGTTTTCTTCTTTATTCCGTTACTGTGATAAATTACATGGGTGGACTTCCTTGTGTTCCTAAAACAGAGCCAACTTAGTCATGGCATATTCTCATTTTTAACTACCGCTGGATGTGAGTTGACAGCATGTTGTTTAAAAGTTTTGCATCTATACTTATGAGTGAGATTGACCTATAATTTTTCTTTTAATGTCCCTGTCAGGTTAACTTTATAAACTGAGCTTGGTACATATTCTTACTTTCATTTTGTTTTGTTTCTTTTTTGTCTTTTGAGATCTGCATTGTTTCTTAAATATACAGTAGAAAGCAATGTATGCTAAAATATCCCCCATGAATGTGATTCGTCTACTATTTTTTTCCTTTTAGTTTTGTGAATATTTGCTTCATACAGCATATACATTTAGAATTATTATTCCTTTCTGGTGAATATTATGTCATGACAAAATTTCCCAACTTATATTTAATAATGTTTCTTGCCTTTGTCTGCTATTAATTTAGAAATACCAGCTTTCTTGTTAGTATTTGAATTACATGATCTCTTCCTACCCTTTTACTTTCAAACTTTCCATATCTTCTATGTTACACGCATCACTTCTAAGCAGCATATAGTTTTACTGCATTTTAATCCAGTCTCACAGTCTTTGTCTTCTAATGGTGTCAGATAGTTCATTTACATTTAATATCATGAATGATGTATTTGTAATTAAATCTACATCTTATTAAGTGTTTTCTATTTGCCTTGCCTACATTTCTGCTCCTTTTTCTCTTTTTTTGCATTGTTTCTTTTAATATTCCATTTTCCTATTAATTCAGTAGTTGTACATTCCTTTACTATTCTTTCAGTGACCTGACTAGATTAAAACATGCCTCCTATACTTATACAAGCTGAATGTTCTAGCACTATTTTTCAGGTGCAACTCAGGAACCTTTGATGTAACTCTATTTCTCCTCTCTCTTGACTAATATTCTATTCTTATTATGTACTCTAATTCTAATTTTCAATGACAGATGACTTAATTTTATTTTATGTGGTAATATTCATTGCATTCACCCTTAGAGCTACCAGCTTTTGCTTCTTCATTCTTTCCTGCATGTCAGAATTTCCTTCTAAAATCAAGTTTTGTTGTGTTTTGTTTTTTGTTTTTATGCCTGAAGGATATGCTTTCTAGACGCTGATTTCCTGTGAAGGTATTTAAACTTAAGTTTTAAAAAACCTCACTGATAAGGGCCCCTACTAATGGTCCATATGATTATATGCTTTTATAAAATTTGCATGATAAGATGTTTTAGCTGAAATGAGTTAAACCACAGACTCTTTACATTCATGTTTCCTCCCCATCAAACTTCCTTTCACAACAAATAGCACATGATTGGATACAAGCTAAGAGAAGGCTGAGTTGCACATACATTTAGCTTAGATTTAGTGGAATATATTTTTGTAATTCACTGTCACTTCCATGTATAACTAAATATTTTCTAGTCATCTTGGGATACTCCTACCATCTGTTTTGCATGATTCGCATCATGACGTGAAGATAGAAGGTTAGGTGTATTGCAAGAATACATCCTATGGTGCACTGTATTGGGAGTAAGTGTTTATGCAAATAAATAAATAAATAAATAAATAAATAAATAAATAAATGGAAAAAGAAAAGACTGAAATGTTCAAAACCACTAGCTGCTAGGTGGGAAATTCTTTGACTCATCAGACATGTAAATTCATAAATTGAAGATTAGATTCTAAAACAAAAGTTTTTTTCTTATCAAGAATACGTTAAATAAGAACATTATAAATAAACTACATATACATCTTTCTTGATGGGACATGTGTGAAATAAAATGTATCAAAATTTCTGTTTGTAAAGTACAAACATGTGTAGTATATAAACTTCAAGTTTATTTGTGTGTGATGCTTGATGCATATCGACAGAAAGGATATTTTAGAGTATTTGATGCATATTTTGCTGATGATATCTAGTGGTTTAAATGAAACAGCAGGGAAAATTGGTGTAGTAAGTAACTCAGAAATATTTAAAAGACAGATTATAGATATGTTTGGTAGTCATTTAAGTATTCTTTTAAAAAGGGTCCCGGGGCGCCTGGGTGGCTTAGTCGGTTAAGCGTCCGACTTTCGCTCAGGTCATGATCTCCCGGTTCGTGGGTTCGAGCCCCGCGTCGGGCTCTGTGCTGACTGCCAGCTCAGAGCCTGGAGCCTGTTTCGGTCTGTGACTCCCTCTGTCTCTGACCCTCCCCTGCTCACGCTGTCTCTCTCTCTCCTAGAAATAAATAAAACATTAAAAAAAAAAAAAAAAAAAGGACCCCAAGAAAATGAGTTTTAAGATTCCACAAACCCTGAGCCCAAATGTTCCCTTCTGTCATTAACTCACTATTAAGAAGTACTATGTTTTTGTTTAAATGCAAATATCTTTAGTTCTGTATTTGGGGGGAAGATTTACTGGACTCTTAATTCTAGGTTTTGAATTATTTTAACGCTTTGAAGATATTTCTCTTTCTTCTGGTTTCCATTCTTTCTGTTGAAGTCAGCTGACCCTGTGAAAGTTGCCTCTTTTTAGATACACTAGCTTTTTGCTCCCGTGGCTCTTTTACAGCTTTTACTTTTTCATTGTTTTTAGTGGGTTTATTATTCTGTGATATGTCCTATTTATTGTTCATAGTGTCTTGAATATATGGCTTGGTGTCTTTCATCTTTTGTAGCAAATTCTAAACAATTCTTTCTTTGCCATTCTCCTGCTCTTACTCTCTCTTTTCTCCGTCTTTATTAGAAATTTTTATGCATCCTTATTTCTCTTAAACTATTTTTTGTATTTTCCCTCTTTTAGCTTTTTGCATACTTCATTCTGGATATTTCCTTCTGAAATGTCTTCCAATTCATTATTGTCTATTCAAGTCTAAACAATATGTTTTTAACTCATCCATTAAACTCCTAAACTTAGATATATTTATTTTAGTTATAGAAGTTGGGTAACTTATTACTTTTTATTTTTTTCAGTTCTCTTCCAAAAATGTCACTCATTTCCTTAAAATTTTTAAGGAGAGTTATTTTAAAGTCTATGACTGATTTTTTCATTATTTGTATCTCTGTATCACCTAGGTAGAGTATGTTCTTCCTCTTGGGATTTGGGCACATTTTTTCTTCTTGTGTGTTTGGCTTTCTCTGTTGAATGCCAGCCATTTTATATAAAAAATACTAAGGGCAATTTGAGGCCTCGAGTTGTATTTTCTTTCCCTGGAGAAATTAATTTTACCCCTGGTACAATGCTAGGGACACGAGAAAAATCAGTAGAATCTTAATTCTTTAAAGAAAGGTAGGATTCGAACAAGCCTTCATCCCTGAGAGGACTGTTTCCAGTTCACTCTTACCCTCAAGAAACAAATGTTCAGAGTTTTAACCTGATCAAAGTATCACCATCTTGGAAGGCCCTGAAGTCCAATTTTATAATGTGTGCCTCAAGAGCCTATTTAAAACTCTGCTTAAATGAAAAAATAATAAAATAAAATAACAAGATAAATACCTAGAGGAAAGAAAAAAGAATAAAATACCCTTACTCAAGAACTATAAGATTAGCTATGTCAACAGTCCCAAAGAATCTACAAGAAAGCTCCTAGAACCACTGAGTTTAACAGAGTCCTAGGATAAAAGGTCAGCACACACAAATCAATCATATTTACTAACAATGTATAATTGGAAACTTAAAAACAATATCATTTATAGTTGCAACAAAAATTAAATACCAATACCATAAATCTGAAAAAACATAAGAGCTCTTATTAAAATCTTTACAATTCTGATAAATGAAATAAAAGACAACCTAAATACATGGGCATGTAATCATGGAGTAGAAGATTCAATAATAATAGATAATATGTCAAATAATAAAGATGTCAAGTCTCCCCAAATTGATCTATACATTACTGGAATACAAACTAAAATCCTAGAATAATATATTTTTTAGAATAATGTTTCATAGATATGAACGAACTGATTCTAAAATTTATATGTAAGAATAGAGAAGCTAGAATAGCTGACATAATTCTGAAAAAAAAAAAAAATAAGAACAGTTGAGGAAATGAATCAAAGATAGAGCAGTATTAAAGAAGGAACAACACACAAATCAATGGAACAGAAGAGAAAGCCCAGAAATATTTCTACATAAATGTGGCAATATGATTTTGGACAAATATAAAAAAATTTAATGGACAAATTACAGCCTTTCCAACAAGTGGTACTGGAGCAATTATACATCAATATGAAGGAGAAAAATATGACCTTTGACCTAAACTCACTTATACAAAAACTATTTCAAAACAGATCACAGATCTAAATGTAAACACAAAATTATAAAACTTTTCGAAGAAAACAAAGGAAACATAGTCATGACCTACAGTTTGGTGAAGAGCCTATAGACACTATACTTAAATCATGCCCATAAAGAAGAAAAATTTAATTAGGTTTCATCAAAATTAAAAATTTTACTCTGTGATAGTCACTGTTAAGAGAACGAGAAAACAAATCGAGATCTCACAGATCGAGAGAAAACATATGAAATCACACGTGAAATACAAAGGGCTTGTATCTGAAATATGACAGTGGGGCCAGAGTGGCTCAGTCAGTTAAGCATCCACCTCTTGTTATCGACTTAAGCTGTGTTCTCACAGTTGAGATGGACCCCACTCAGTGTGGAGTCTACTTGGGATTCTCTCTCTCCCTCTTTCTCTGCCCTTCCCCTCCTCACCCTCACTCACTTTCTCTCTCTCTCTCAAAATAAATAAACGTTTAAAATAAAATAAAATAAAATAAAATAAAATAAAATAAAATGAAATAACAGACAAACTCTCCCTCCCTACTCTGGAGTGGAAGGAATAAAGAATGAGAATGAACAAGAATAACACAATTGGCTCCCTCTTCATGGAAGAAAACATCAGAAGTTGAGAAGTGTTTGCTACTTACATTCACTAGTTTTTCATTCTCTTAACTTTTGGGCTTATTCACGAAGTCTGTGGTCAACCAGGGCTTTGAATTTCCCTCTCAGGGGAGAAAAGCAAGCCTTCAGGGCAGAGCCTTGCTCCCATAGTAAACACACCACTCTCCTAAGGCCCGTCACTGCTCTTTTATGTATTATCCTGGTACAACTGTGGACAGCTTAGATTTGACTCCAGTGTATTTCGGAACTGGTCAGAAAGGAGCAATAATTAAATCAATTTCACTCTGTGCTCAAGGCTGAAAATGAAAGTCTTTCTCTTCTCTATGTTGGTTTTCAAGTTACTTCCAGCAACATTACCCAAAACAGCATATCATAAATCCTGCAATGAGATTAGATGACAACATGAAGATACTCCAATAATTAAATGCCAACCTAGCGATATACCAAGATTTAATATAAACCCCTTCCTAATATCAAATTCCCAGAGAGAAAAGATCAGAGATTAAATTTACTTGCAAGTTTAAGTCCAAAAACATTCAAGTCCAAAAAAATTAAACTTCAAAATCAAATTTTCTTGCTCTTGAGAGTTAAAAGCCCAAAGTCCAAAGACTCCTCTCATTCTATTCAGTCTCAGCCAGAGGAGTTCTTAACGCCTAGCTGCTAGTGCTGCAATTGCATGCTGCTTTGCGTATCCAGCCAAGATTACATGCTCAAAAGAGCACTTCGTTTTCCAGACCACTTAGAGACTCAGGGTTATCTCAATTAAAAAATAAGCGTGAGTAACAAGGATGTTGGTCACCTATGAACAAAAACTCAAGAAAAATCTGGCATCTAAAGGTTAATAATGGCATTGTGGGTTTACTGTTATCTAGGGGAGAGGAGGGACTCTATCTACGCATGCTGCCTCCTCTCCAAAAGAGTGGCACTTGAGATATACTTGCCTCCTACAAACTTTAGAAATTTGCAATGGTGGCCCAAGGTCTGCACACTTGGTAAAATACAAGCACCTTTACTGTAGCACAGGATGGAAAATGCCAACTCACAGACACTCTCCGTGGAGCATCAGTGTTCCAGAAACATGACGCTTGTGTGTGTCAGGCTAGGTCGCTTCGATAAAGAGGAAATCGGGTCAATTTCCTCCTATTTTATCACATCCCCTTAAGCTACACAATCTTTTCTAAACTTTCCTCCAAACTATCTTCTCCAAGGTGAAGCTCCTTTAGGAGAAGTTGATTTGCTCTCAATGAATATTCACTTTGTTTCCATGAGTCCTGTTCTCACTCTTGTATTGGTAACACAGGGTGGGGCCTGTAGTGAAGGCAATCAGTGACAAAGGCCTGCATAGTTCAAGCCTAGCAACTTCCTGTATGCCTTTGACCACTTCATCCGGGGTCACAAATGCACACATCCTATAATCAGCAGCTCACCTTCCTGAGCTTCTCTGCTCTTTTTTACAGTCTTTAATCTGTACATGTACTTCACTAGCTTATTACATTCAATTTCCCCTAATAAAATTATATATGTCAAAACTAATAATGCCAAATAAAAGGAAATAAGAATTTAAGAAACCAATCTTTTTAGTTCAGAGAAGCCAAACTTTTTAGTAAAAATATCACTGATTTTCAGGGCACCTGGGTGGTTCAGTCAGTTAAGCATCCTACTCTTGGTTTCAGCTCAGGTCACACTCACAGTTTGTGGGACTGAGCCTCACGTTAGGCTGTGTGCTGACGCATGGAGCCTGCTTGCAATTCTCTCTCTCCCTTTTTCTCTTCCCTCCCTTGCTCTCTCTGTCTCAAAATAATTAAATAAACTTAAAAATGAGGGGGGGAGGGGCACCTGGGTGGCTCAGCTGATTTAGCATCAGATTCTTGATTTCAATTCAGGCCATGACCTCACGGTTCATGGGTTTCAGCCCCACATCAGGCAGAGCCTGCTTGGGATATTCTCATTCTCTCTCTCTCCCTCTCTCTCTCTCCCTCTCTCTCTCTCAGATTCAAAAATAATTAATAAAACTTAAAAACAATCACAAATTATATATAATTTTCAATTATATGTAATATGTTGTACTATATCTATACATATGATATATGTAGCTATGTTATATGTATATGTAGGCATTATTTAGCACATTTCAGTGACTAATTTTTTTCTTACAAAACTGCATTGATTTCTGTGACAAGGTGTAATAGGTTAAGGAAATCCACAGAATCTGGTAATAAATATTTTGACCTATTTTTGTTAGTCCTACAATGTATTATTCTAATGTAATTTTTATTAAAATAGAATTCCAGTTATCCTAATAATAAAAACATATCTTGGTTTTATATACTTCTTTACAAAGGCCTCTTATAAATATATGTTCTTTGAAGCCATAGAGCAACTCTATGAGCTAGTGTATTATTGTTCCCATTCTGTAACTGAGTAAACTGAGGTTTGGGGGCAGATTTTCTGTACTCTAAATATTTAATATATGACAAACCTTGAATTTAAAAACAAACCTGATGACTCCTAATTCTTTGCTTTTCCTGCAACATTCACTAAGACTAAGCTAATGCCTTAATAATGTCATATAACAAATCACCCTGAAGCCAGGCTTCTCAACTTAAATATTATTGAAAGTTGTGCCAGATAGTTCTTTGTTGTGGGGCCTGTTTTCTTCATGGTAAAAAGTTTAGCAGCATCCAAAGCGTCTATTCACTAGGGGCCCCTGTGGTAGACAGAATAATAGCTACCCAAACATGCCCACATTCTAATTCCGGAACCTATAAGTACATTACCTTCCATGGCAAAAAGGATTTTGCAGATATGACAAAGGTGACGTGATATTACTCTCAGTATCCTATTTCATTATGTAAGACTTGTCTTACATACTGGAGAAAAAGATCCTCCTGTTGGCCTTGGAAAGTAAACAGTCATATTTGAACTGCCTCTAGAGTGAGTCACATGGTAAGGAACTGCCTGTGACCTCTAGGACCTGAGATCATTCCCCAGAATGACAGCTCGTAATAAGCCAAATGAGACTAGAAACAGATTCTTCCCTAGCTGAACCTCGAGGTGAAAGCACAGACAGACTACACTTTGCAGCCTATTGAAACAGCAGAGAATTGGGGCGCCTGGGTGGCTTAGTCGGTTAAGCGTCCGACTTTTGCTTAGGTCATGATCTCGCGGTTCCTGGGTTCGAGCCCCGCATCGGGCTCTGTGCTGACTGCCAGCTCAGAGCCTGGAGCCTGTTTCAGAGTCTGTGTCTCCCTCTCTCTCTGACCCTCCCCTGCTCACGCTGTCTCTCTCTCCTAGAAATAAATAAAAATAAACATATTATAAAAAAAAGAAACAGCAGAGAATCAAGATAAGCAATGCCCACAATCTTGACCCATGGAAGCCGTGAGATAATAAATGTGTGTTGTTTTAAGTCAATAAGTTTGTGGTAATTTGTTATGCAACACTGAAAACTAATGCACCATGACAGTAAATAATACATGGCTTAAGGCAATGAATGGAAGTTTTGGCAGGGAAAGCAAATCAGTACCAGAGTAAGTGTCCTTTCTAATGAGAACGATGGGTCTCTCTCCCACGATGGAAGTGGTCCTCTGTACTCAGCTAACCAACTCCCCTGGAGTTCTGTGCTATCACAGGAGTGTAAGTGTTGGTCTGCCGTGGACAGGTTGGGCACTCAACAACAGCTGCAGCCCAGTCAGCCTTGGTGAGTGAAAAGCCGCGTCGCTGAGTGTCAAGATAACTCTCACCCTAACACAGTGGGCACTTGGTGAGCCTACTGGACAAGAACAGGCTTGAGGGAAGACGCCTGACTGATACCCTTAGGATAGTTCATGTGGCTTTAAACAAAAACAGTCATTCTTTTCTCTCTCCCTGCTTCTTTTTGTCAGGAATCCAGTCAGGACCTGGCTTCTTATTTGGGGTCTCTCATAAGGTTTCAGTCATGTGTCAGGATGGGCTCTATTCATCTAACAGTGTGACTGTGTGTACAATCCTCTTCAAAGGTGGATCATTCACATGCCTGGGAAGTTTAGGTCTGGCTCTGACCCTTAGTGGCCAAATTATTTGAGGACAGTTGCTTAAATTCTGTTGAGTACCATTCTGCTTGGCGATACAATGAAGATAATAATACGTACTTGGTAAGGTTGATTTGAGAGTCAGTGATCACATGTCAGAGCACGTGACAAAGATTCTACGAAATGAAAGGAAACTATTCCCATCATACAGAAGAAGAATGGGAGCTGATGCTGGCGGTATGACGAGGAATTTGTTCTGGGGGAAGAAAATGATGGAAAAGGCCAAACAATTATTAGAACCGTGCCTCAAATTTAAGAACCCAAATGATCTCAGAAAGCATTTTCTCTTCTCCCCTGGACTCCTTCATACCCCTTCCAGCCCTACTCCCTTCCTACCGCAATGCGGCATGATGGTCTAGTGGCCAGGGCTCAGCACAAAGCCCAGTCCATACTTCCCACTGGGTCAGTCCCTTTCCATCCCCAAAGGCAAACCAGAGATTTCTACATAGCTTTTTGCTATTCCTTCCTTACTACTAGTTAAGTCCTTGGAAGTCGCACCTACTCTGTGTGTAACCTATTGTTCAGTCAAACTGATACATCTGTTGCCCCTTTTACTTCCCACCTCCCTTTGCTCATGATGTTCCTTCCATCTTGAAACCCTCCCTGCACCTACCTCTTGTCAGAAAATCTACACTCGTTTCAGGGTCCACGGCAAATTTCACTTCCATCTTTACAATTAATCCTGATGGAAGTTTTTTTTTTTTTTCCCTTGGAAGTCTCTTAGCATAATGTGCCTACATCAATCTAAATCTTATCTCCCATTAGTCCAGAAGCCCCCTGACATGGTGAATATGTCTTTAACATTCTCCTTGGTGACTAGTACAGCATGCTTTTCCGAATATGCATTCAAAAATTTATTTTGGGTATTAGACTTCAAGAATTAATTCACATCTTTGCAGTAAACAGACATTCATCTTCAGTGTGAAGATCACTACAATGCTAAATATTTTTATTCCTGTGTAAAGAAAACATTGAATAGGAAAGACTTTCTTTTCTTTCTTTCTTTTTCTTCTCTTAGAAACAGTTTTTTTCTTTTTGTGTTAGAACCAAGAAGCCATATTTAGTATCTTGACACTACTGAATACCTAAGGCATTCTAACAGAATCACAATAGTCCTAGAAGGAAATGTAAAGGGTAAAAGTAAGGGACTCTCTTATTCCTAAATAAAAATGCAATTAATTCTCCCTAGAAAAGGGAATTCCCTTAAGAATGTGCTTTAGAGAAGATGTGCATTAGGAAGGGAAGTCAGAGTAGGAAGACTCAATCTTTCATCCCCGATTAACTTCCTCCTTTCCCACAGTTCCTGTCCTTGCAGCCAGCCTCCCTGGGATGCCTCTGGCATTCTCAAGAATATTTTCAAGGAAAACATAAATGTTATTTTTTTCTGATAATTTTGATTGTGATTTTTCTGCCACAATTTAAAGAGAATTTGTCTTCTTTAAAATAGTTCCCTGGCCCCTGTGTCTCAATCAGCATGAACTACTAGATAGCAGTAATTTTTCATTCGGGGTAAAGTCACTTCATAGAACAACCATTGAGGTAAAACCAAATATCAGAATGTGAGGACCCTAGGGCTTTTAGAGATCATCTAATTTATTCCTCTGACTTCAGGTATGAACACACAATCCATCACAAGGGAGACTCTCCTAGGTTTCAAGATTTTAGGGGGAAAATTCCAATCTCCTTTGTCAATTGATTTCCAACTTCATACAAGTCACTGTGCTTTTCCTGGTGTGATGGTGGGGGCATGGTTTAGTTTGGCTTAATGAAGTTAGACTTCTTTTGTTCTTTGACAATCTCTTATTAAAATAATAATTATAGGATAGCCTAATTATCCTTTAGCATTTACTTCCTAACTCAGTTCCCTGATACGTGCTCTGAAATCATGTGTTTCCACCCTTTATTTGGTTAGTGCCTTCTGATCTATCTTTTTATGGTCCTCAACCCTCTTGGGGCATTGCCAGAAGAAACAGTGTAGATGACTCTAGTAAGTCAGTATGTAAGCACGGCTGAATTTGCTACTGCACGTTCCTCTTTGCCAGTAATTCCAACTTCACCCTGTAATCCATGTGCCGAGCCTCCTAATGTTGGCACCAAAGACTTGCTAAGATCTAGCCAAATTTCAAAATGGATTCAAATGCAATGATCACAAATGAATTAACTGTTCTCTCTTATGTGTTTCTGTTGCTCTTTACACTTAGCTCTATTCAAAGATCTATGTCATATGTTTAGATATATATCTGTTTCTTAAATATAGTAAAGTATAAACAGTCAAGAATAGGAACAAGAAGAATGTCTGTCTAGAATAAGTGCTCAATAAATGTAAAAAAGCCAAGGATGTGAAGAAGGAAGGAAATTAGTTTAGAGCTAGAGAAATTCACAAAGATGATCAAGTTTGACCATATTTTACAAACAAGACAAGTTAGACAATAAGAAATGAAGTGAGCCAAAGACATATGCCCACTAGTGAGAGGCTGTTTGGGGCATTTGTAAATTTGTTTGTATACAAGGACACCCAGTACCCATTCTCCCATGCACTTGGTAAGAGCACTCTGACCTTAGACCCTTGACCATCTGGAACTTCTGTTTAAACTCTTAGGGGAAAATAAGTTTTTCTGTCTGGCAGCCTAGAGTCTGAGAAGATTCAGGACAGGAGCTGCTGGCAGCCACTGTATACCATTTGGAGCCTGAGAATAAAGCCAGCATAGAAAAAACAAAAGCTTGTAAGGTGAAGAGAGACTGGGTACCCTGATGCTTCTTAAACTCAAGTCAAGACAATCTGTAGAGCGCATATGTTTCCTTTTTTTGCTCAAGTTTGACTTGGGCTTTCTGACTGGGTCCTAACTGAAATTGTGCAGTACTTGAATTAAAGTACAGGTCATCTAACTCTCAACCTTTTCACTACCTAGGTACTGCCTGCCCCCGTCCTCAGTATTGTTTTCCTTTTATCAAACAGAGAACAAATCAAAGGACAAATTTTTAGCAAGTCTACCCTGAATAGGAAGCTTCTAGCTTCTAAAGGCAATCTTGGTTATCTTTGCATGGCCCTGCATCTGATGGGTGAAAGGATTACCTCCTCATCCTTACATGGCTAGATCCCTATTTAGCCATCCCCAAAACATACTTGCTATTTAAAAAATAAAAGCACAAAGCTCCAATATTCCCAGAGCCTTCAGTCTCATTCCAAATGTGTTCCAGTTTCTATTTATTCAGAGTTGAAAACCAGAGCCCCAGGGAGGCCTGAGTTCTGGTGCATACATATGTATGACCTTATCAATGCAGAGGCAGAAATTCTATGCATCCAGAAAGCCCTGAGTCAGAGGTGGTTCCTAGACTATTGTTGGAATTGATTTCTTCAGGCTGTTAAGATGACTTTTGTGACCTTACCATTGTAGCAGAGAAGGTCTTATTTGCTCAGTAACTGATCTAGTAGCTGTGTGGAAACAGCTCACACTCTGTCTTCCCCCCCGCTAGGTTGGTACCAGCTAAACTAAATCAGAGGGAAATCTCACAACCAGAAATCAGCACTGCACTCTGACCCATGGTTAATATTTTAAAAATACAATACAATTAAGTCTGCTAAAGTTTTCTACCAGGCCTGTGAGAAACTTGCAACTGCAGAAGAGAAAGACGTAAGAATCAATTTACATTATGTCAGGTTACGATTCAAGTATATTTTACACTTTAAGGTATAAAAATACTCATTCCAACACTGTAGTGGCAAATGAATCAGAAGGGCCTAAATCCGCATCAGGAGGGAGCTGATTAAATGAATTATGATACACACCTCAGCGGACCTCTATAGAGCTATTGAAGTAGGGAAGACTGGAAGACAGGTCGTAGAGACGACCTGATATGAAATAATCTCTAAGACATCTTTTAAAGTGAAAAAGGCAAGGGGGCAGGAGGGTGTGGTCACAATGGAATTATTCATGTTAAATGGAGGGGGAGGGAGCTCTGTCAGTGTGTACACACACACACACACACACACACACACACACACACACACCGCACATGCGCGCGAGTGCGCATATTCAATACGCAGAGAAGATCCTTGGAAGGATCTGCCAGAAACCAGCATCAGAGGTGGCCTCGGGGAAAGGATCCAGAGCACTGGTGGATAGGGTTGGAGGGGAGAACAGCTTTACAATATATTTACTCTTGCGCTATTCGAATTTGTGTTACCATGTCTTCGCATTGCCCATTAAAATAAAAAAGAAAATATTCCAAGGTCTGACTTTGATTCAGAGTTTAACAATGAAAACATTAAGATTTTATATTCCTTTCTTCCTTTAAGGCAAAAGCCGGCCCTTTCCATCTTTGGTACTTGCTTTTGAACAAATAGGCTCTAGTATTTTTAGACTTTCTCCCTGGAGTCCAAAGCTCACTGTATTGAAGCAGCCAGGGAAATACAGAGGAGTTGGAGCCCAAACTCTATGCCCTAAATGTTTTTCAGTCATGGAGAAATCAGCTTTTTCTCCTCAGTACTGCTGGTTAGAATGGTAGGAACATGCACTGAGGTAATTTCTTGTTCTTTCCTGCTAGATTAAGGAAAGGGTTTAATCTATTCTCTCTCTCTCTCTCTCTCTCATTCTGTTGTTCTTTTCCTCAAAGTGAACACACATCTGAAAACAGCTCTAGTGCATTTCTGCTGGAAGAAACAAGAAGCTATTAACAGCAGCACTTGAGGCTGCTGTGAAAGTCCATTACCCCAGAAATAGATTAAGGCAAGTTTGCAAAAATGCGTTCCTCCAGCATTATCATTCTTACCTGAAAGAACGCAGCTCCTATTTAGCACGAGACAGATGTTCTTACCACAATTCACTGGAAAACTAAAGTGAGATAAATAAAGACAAAAAGTCTACCTCCTGAGAATCTACTTTGCTTCTTTAATTTTGAATCATGTATTTTAGATGGGGTTATTTTTCCCCCCATACCTCCACCTGAGGTCCTTAATGGCACCTGCCAGGGACTGTGGCTTTGAAATATCTAGCCTGAGTTTATTCCCAGTCACGGTGGAAGTGGATCAAAGAACGAAGGGAAGGACCAAGTCTAAGCCTTTGTCACTTGTGAAGCCGTTTGCATAAACTCCAGATATTCATCCACAGCTGTTCCTCAGGCAGAGAACCTAACTAGTGTCAGCTCCATACAGATTCTAACTGGTGACAAAACTATGTAAATAGAAAGCTATTTGTGCTGCTCCTCAACTTCCTTTTCTCCTTTTCCTATCATCCTCTACTATCAGCTGCAGTGCTCCAAAGGGCAAAAGATAAAGTTCAACTGTGCCCTAGTTAATGTTTAAAAGAGGACTCAGAGAGGGCTAAATATAGTTCACATTGAACCTTGCCTCATTCCCAAAGGAAATACAGTTCTCAGAAGTTCATTTTCGACAGTAGTGTCAGAGATTTCTTCCATTTAGTATATGGGAACGAAAACCATGAATCAAGACTAGCAGGTGTATTTGACAAGCTTAAAAAGAAGGCTACAGCAGAATAGCCCCGTGTAAGCTCTATCCTGTCCAGACTACATTTCGGGCATCAGATGTAAGAAGGGATATCCTGTCATACACAATAAATGTTAAAATCTGAGATCAAGGAAGTAGTAAGTTTTCCCTGTCCCCAGATCAGCGGTTCTCAAATCTGGCTTCACATCCATTTCATATGCCTGAGGCTTTACCCTAGAAATTGTGATAGGGTGATACTGAGGGCAGGCAGGGAATGGTATCTCTACAGGGCTCTGCTGTATGGCCTGAGCCACTATAACTGTGGCTGAGGAGCAGGAGGGGTAGGACCGCTTGATGCACTCTCCCTGCTGAAAAGGCCTGATCAGACAAACCTGGAAATGTGCTACCTTCTGCACTGTATGGCACTTTCCGGAGTGCAGTGTGTGCTCTCATCACAGCCCTGTAGGGGAGGCAAGGCACCGTATTTATCTCCATTTTGCAGATGAGAAAACTGAAGACCCAAGAGACTTGCCAAAGGTCAGAAGCAGATCTGGAATTGCAAACAAAGCCTCTCCGAATCGTTTTCCCCAGCACTGTAGCTTCCTCCAGGCTTCAGGTCCACGATGAGGACCTTGGGTGCTGGCAACCATTCTGTTCCCAGAATAAAAGGGAAAAGCACGAAATCTTGGCCAGCCAGAGCTAAATAAGGACCACCCTTTAATTGTATAGATAAGGACATTGAAGCACAGTGATTTGACCAAAATTACATAGCCAGTGAGTGGCAAGAAAAATAAACAACAGGGGGATTACAGAATCTAGACCAAAAGCAGAGCAAGATGGAGGGCAACTGTCTATCTCCTGCTTGGGGTTTCAACGAAGTCGAAGTGATTGCTGTACAGAGAGCTGCTGTGTATTTGGAAGACTGCCCACTGCATTGAGAAATGGACCATCGCAAGGGGTAGCCATACAAATCACTGAGGTCACCTTGATGAGTCTTTATGAGTGTGCCAGCCAGTCTGTGGCTGTGTGTGTGTGTGTGTGTGTGTGTGTGTGTTGTTTAGTCACCAAGGGGATGCTCATGCAAGCAGGAGTCTGTATACATTTAGCAAAGGTAAAAAACAAAACAAAACAAAATCTGCCTGGGAAGTGTTAGTGTAATTACACAGCCAGTCTGTTTCTTACCTGGAGCGAAATGCAGTCCCCACAATGCCTGTCAATTGTGACGATCATTCATGATGTGGAAGTGTGCAGGGAAGAGGTCCCCCCTCACTCATTCATCTAATTTCTCTAACCCTCTAGCATAGCTAGAGATGAACCCAACTCCTATAAAACAGAAACAAACTTCAAATCCATGTCAGAGCCTGCTGGAGAGAATGATTTACAAACTGCCAGCAGAACACTGGTGTAAACAAGATAATGCACATTAATTCTCAGCGAGTCAATTAACATTCAGTTATTCTGAACAAGGCCTGACCTTGATGCTTGAGGATCTGAACAGAATGCAACCTGTAGCTTAAAGGAAAATGCCACCTCTTCCTCTCAAATTGGCAGGTCTCGAGGGTTCAAAGGCTCAAGAAGCACTCTTCCTCATAAAGACGCACAAAGGGACAAAACCATCTCAACACAACTCTTGTATTTCAGAACTGATGTCTTTTTGCCTTTGAGGCCACAAACACTTTGATGACTCTCACCTTTGATCTAAATTTCTAAGGGATCTAAGTGTTCTGCTGCATTCCAGAGGCATCTTCCACTTCAAGTCATCTGAGGGCTTAAAAGGTCTTAAAATGGAGAACTGCACACATTTCTTGGGATATTTCTTTAATTGCTAATTCAAAGAAGAAGATTTGTTTGTAATTGACATGTTTATTAGCATTATCTCTGCTTCCTGGAGATATTTTTCCTTGAATTTTGGCAAAGGGTCAACAAGAGTCTATTACAATGTTTTGTTACTCCAGGGTGATGAGGTAGGTACACTAAAAAGATGTATCACCCATCTGAGGCCAACAGGCTAGAGCTTGCCAAACCTGAATGGGCACATGAATATCCAGGGACCTTGTAAGGGGAGATTCTGATTCAGTAGTCTAAAGTAGAAACAGAGACTATATGTCATAAGCTCCCAGGTGATAGTGATGTGATCCAAGGACCACAGCACAGCACTACTCCAGAGTACTTGTCTGAGGAACTTCTTCCATGGAACAAGTGGTCCTTTTAAGTGGGTTCTTCTGTGATTTCAAGACTGCTATTTGTAACAGAAGGTATCGCTAAATACTATGCCAGATCAGGCATCTTGAACTTGTCCAATCCAGGCACCCTAGGCATACAAGTTTAGAAGAACCCCTCCAACACCAACCGTTTCTTATCCAGGGGACCCCCTTTTGAAACAAGTGTTCTGTTTTTGTTTGTTTGCTGGTTTGCTTACTGTATTTTTTGTTTTCCAGAGTTCATAGTTGTCCACCCTAGGTTAACTTGATATACCCAATTCTAAGAGTACTAATGGCCCTTGCTTCTGTTGGACTACCAAGTGATAAAGACAACAATGATAAAAAAAAAAAATAGCAGTTATAACAATATGCCTTCCATCAGAGGCTGCAGGATCAAATGACTGGGTCATGGGTGATGGCAAATGTAGATTTTTTACTAAACACAGACAAGGGAGTTGGCTGTTGGGGAGAAATCTGACTGGGAACAAAAACATTGCTCTTCATGGAGCCCCTCTTTACACTCAACAGACACTCTTTCAGCAACACTTTGTGTCATAGCAAGGTTACCCTTCACTCTCCCCCCACCCCCCACTCCCACACACTTCCTAGGCAATTTTCCTGGAATCCTTTGGAAGGCTTTGTGGTCCCATTGTCTATACCATCTATTTCCTATCCTTTGCAGGGTTCCAGGCTAATAATAACATAACAATAAATAACAATAACAACAATAATACACTACCAATGTTTAAATCCTCACTACAACCCTTTGAGATAGGGACTATTATTATTCTCATTTTATGGATGAGGGGTCTAAGGCATAGGAAGGAGAAACAATACGCCCAAGGTCACACATCTAATAGGCAGGAATACAAACATAGATAGACTGGCACCAGGGTCCATGATCTTAAACACTACTTGTCCATATTCTTTTAATCACTTTACAAGAGAGAGAGAGAGAGAGAGAGAGTCTTATTATCCTCTTTATCTTTTACAGTGGATGGCTCATTAAAATCAGAGCCAAAATAATTAGCAACCAAATAAATTAGTTTCCTTTCCAAGAGAGTGTTTTCAAACACTCCCCTGAGGTGAGGGAAAATATTTGCATTCTGTCCCTGTTGGTGGGGTGTGTGCAGTGAAGTGCATTCCCTTAGAATGGGCTGGATCCTTTAAAGGAAGCAAAAAATAAGAAGGAAAACAAAACAGTTGTTTCCATAGTAAAATATGTTGATTCTTCTTACTTCCTTACATTTGAATAAATTCTATCCCCTCTTTGGGCGTACAAGTCACACTGTCTTTGTGAAGCTACCTGCATTACACCAACCCCAGTCCCTTCTCAATTTTTAAAAAACCTGACCAGCATTATTAGAATATCTGTGCATGCCATTTGAGTATATGCATCATATGTTTTTCTTTGTTTCACATATATCATTCTGATCTCTTCTACTTGATTCTAAGCAATTTGGTTTAAACACTTATTCCTAGAATACTGTATAGTAATTTTGGCTATACAGTATAAATTAATGGACATATTCATGCTTTACTGGGAAAACAGTGCCACTCTCCTTTCCTAACTTGGGGAAACATAGCTATGTGTGATTTGCTTAGGTGGTTAGTGTATCAATTTACCTATGCCTGCATAGGCTAGATCATAAGCTCTCTATGTAGCCCAGGTACCTGTACCATGACAGAGCTACCCATGACACCTTAAAGCCCAGCTAACCATCTCATACGAAAGCATCTTGGTGACAAGGATACTGGGCAAAAGATGTAAGCTATACCAGCACAAATTTAAGAATTGCAGTATTGAGAAAACAAACTCAGAGTTCAGCCTCCATGGATAAAGGTATGGAAGGGCCATCTTTGTATGTGAAGGATAACATTTAAAGTTTTGGTATAGGCAATGAGGAAATCTACCCCATTAAATTGGTGAGGGCCAGTCAGAGAAATTCAGAGAAAAGTTCTGCTGAATCCCATGTTTTCTAGGTTACTAATTCACTCATGGGTCCCTGGATTACACGAAGGGATATATAAATGTTATATAAATAAAATATATTTATTTTTAAATGTTTATTTATTTGAGAGAGAAAGATCACACAAGCTAGGGAGGGGCAGAGAGAAAAGGAGAGAGAATTTCAAGCAGACTCTACATTGTTTGTTAGCACAGAGCCTGACATGGGGCTCTAACTCAAGAACTGTGAGATCATGACCTGAGCTGAAATCAAGAGTCAGACACTAACCAACTGGGCCACTCAGGTGCCCCTAAAGGATCAGGTAATTTAAAAGACAGAGTTGGGGCGCCTGGGTGGCTTAGTCAGTTAAGCGTCCGACTTTCGCTTAGGTCATGATCTCGCGGTTCGTGGGTTCGAGCCCCGCGTCGGACTCTGTGCTGACTGCCAGCTCAGAGCCTGGAGCCTGTTTCTGAGTCTGTATCTCCCTCTCTCTGTGACCCTCCCCTGCTCATGCTGTCTCTCTCTCTCCTAGAAATAAATAAAAATAAAAAAAAATAAAAATAAAAATAAAAAATAAAAGACAGAGTTAATTTTGAGCATTCATCTGATAGTATATGCTGAAAAGCTTCTGAGAAAGATCATTCCAAGACCCATTTTTGGACACTTTGAGGAAAATAAGATCTAGGTAAAGTTTAGAATATGCTTGGTTGGGCTACCTTAATTTTCCCTGACAGAGTGAGATATACTGAAAACAGGTAGAAATAATACATCTTGACTTTACTGAGACTTTGATTTCATCCTCTATGGCACACTTATCAATGAGCTGGGCAAATGTAGTCTGAATTATGCAACTGCGGACTGGACACATAACCTAAAGGTAATCCTAGGCTGTTATTATTAGCTCAGGATCAACCTGGGAGTTTCACTAAGTAATGCAAGTATGCTGTCAACATATTATTGGATACATTTTTTTTTGTCATTTACCTAAATGTCAACATCAGAATATTATTTACTTTTCCTACTCATGGAATCATGGGAGCAACTTGCCAATTCCGAGAAAGTCACCTCCTCCCACCACGTACCAGAGCCTGAAGAGGTTTAAAATGGAATCGGTTTTTATCAGGTGAGAGAAGGAGGTTATATGAAACTTAAAATGAAAGTGAATTCCTAGATTAAGCTACTTCTTGCAATTTTAACCCTTTGATTTCCTGGGTTTTGAGTAACACCAATAAAAATCCATTGCCATGTTCATATTTGTGTCTAAACTTCTGGTGTTTATAAACAGACCAAGCTAAGAAGTGGACTGTGAAGCAAGCCATACATCTCCCTGGGACAGCAGAATCCCAGTGTGACACTTAAACTTCCAGAAGACTACAAGTAACCACATCATTACCACAGAAATGCCACTTGCTTATTATAAGGCAGCCTGAGTCATTAAACTCAAGAACCTCTGGGGTCTGTGGTCCTCAGGGAAATAGTGAGACTGATAAACTCTCCTCTCTGACCACTGCCCTCCCCTGTTGTGTGTCTCTCTCATCTCTTTACTCTTTGGCCTCCCTATGTCTCTCTACGCGATCCAGCTGTCACTCTGGTTCTGGATTTAACTTCCATCTCTCTCCAGCTTGATCTTCAAAGTTAACATTTTTTAATACTGACCTCACTCTAGTGCCAGAAACTCCTGCTTCCTCTTCACTGAGATGTGGTAAGGATCAAACAAGTTCACTTAAGTGCAAGCAATTCGAAAATGTTAAAGTACTGTATGGATATTATTTCTATTTTTGCTTTCATTTCTGGTACTGATGATACTACATGGCCTATAGTGGGTATTCATTACACATGTGTTGAATGAACCAATAAACAAATGAAGATACATTCCATCTTCCACATCAAAATCAGGTTGACATTCCTGAAGTTAAGTACCTTCCCCCACAAAAAACAAAGTTGACTTTAATGAGGTGCTTTGTTCTAAACATGTATTATGTGAAGTTTAGGATGTGTTTTTCTTTCTGTGAAAAATGCCACTAGAATTTTATTAGGGATTACATTGAATCTGTAGATATATTTCAATAGTATGGACATTTTAGTAACATTAATTCTTCCTATCTATCTGACTATGGGGTATCATTCCATTTATTTGTGTCAATGGGGAAATGGTAGTCTCTTCAGTAAATGGTATTGGGAAAATTGGATATCCACATGCAAAAGAATGAAACTGGACCTTTATCTCACATCATACACAAAAATGAATTCAAAATTGATTAAAGACTTAAACATAGGAAGTAAAACTGTAAAACTCCTAGAAGAAAACCCCTTGAGATTTGTGTTGGCAATTTTTTCATGTGTGACACCAAAAGTATAGGCAACAAAAGCAAAAATAAGGAAGTAGGACTACACAGACCTAAAGAATTTTTGTACAGCAGAGGAAACCATCAACAAAATGAAAAAGCAACCTACGGAATAGGAGAAAATATTTAGAAACCATGTACTCAACAGATGACTAATATCCAAAATATACTTTCAAAAGCCATACAAAAAACCCCCACAAATTACCTGATTAAAATGGCCAAAGGACCTGAATAGACATTTTTCCAAATAAGACAAATAGCCAACATATACATAAAAATGTGTTCAACGTCACTAATCATCAGGGAAATACAAATCAAACCAATGAGTTATCTCCTTATACCTGTGAGGATGGCTATTATCAAAAAGTCAAAAATTAATAAATGTTGGTAAGGACGTGGAGAAATTGGAACACTATTGGTGAGACTATAAATAAACTGGGACAGCCATTATGGAAAGCAATATGGAGTTTCTTCAAAAACTTAAGAATAGAATAACCACATATGACTCAGCAATCCTGAATAGATATTCAAGGGAAAGGAAATTAGTATCTCAGAGAGATATCTGTATTTCCATATTCATGAAGCATTATTTACAATAGGCAAGATTTGGAAACCACCTACATAAGTATCCATTGACAGATGAATGGGTTAAGAAATGTGGTACACATATGCAGTGGAATGTCATGCAGCCATAAAGAGAAGAAAATCCTGTAACATGAAGGAATAT
The DNA here is from genome assembly GCF_008692635.1 of Crocuta crocuta. Taxonomy (NCBI): domain Eukaryota; kingdom Metazoa; phylum Chordata; class Mammalia; order Carnivora; family Hyaenidae; genus Crocuta; species Crocuta crocuta. Next base: position 6,725,246 of record NW_027528977.1, on the reverse strand, counting down.
AGAAAACATTATGCTAAGTAAAATAAACCAGACAGAGAAAGAAAAATACTGCATGATCTTATTTGCATGTGGAGTCTAAAAAAGCTAAAGTCATAGAAATAAAGAGTAGAACAGTGGTTGCCAGGGCCTAGGGAGTGGAGGAAATGGGAGATGTTGGTCAAAGGGTACAAGGTCTCAGTTCTAGGATAAATAAATTCTGAGATCTAATATACAGCACGGACATTATATTTAATAATGCACTGTATACTTGAAATGTGGCAAGAGTAGATCTTAGATAGTCTTATTGTCCCACCCTCCCCACCCCCAGCACCCAAAATATGTGAAATAGGGGATAGACAGGTGAATTCACTTGATTGGGGGAATCATTTCACAAACTTTTTATATATCAAAACATCACATTACACACCTTAAATATATACAATGTTTTTTAGGTAATCAAGTAAAGCTGGAGAAAGAAAAAGAACTGTGGCATTTAACTTTGAACACTGGTCTTAAAGAGTTTTAAGCAGTGTATTGACACGGATCAGAATTGTATTTTGTTAGGGTGATGAGCCTGAGGTATAGAAAAAGAATTTGAGAGCAAGAAAGTAGAGAAGCAGGAGACCAAATGGGAGACTATGACAGAGTACAGAAAAGAAGAGATGATAACATGGTCACCAAGGCAGCCAAGAGATAAAAAGAAGAGGCTGAATTGACAGGTATTTGTGAGGAAGAATCTGTAAAGGATTATCAAAAGATATCTGATCTACTTTAATGTGAAATTGCCATGAGTCATAATTTGAAGCGCATTCCTCCTTGTTTCACAATTTTGGGGATGAGGTACTCCAACAAATGAGCATCAATTATAGTTCAACTTTTTAAGCAAATAGTTTGATGATCTATAGACTGGAGACAAACATATCTTGCCCATTTTATCAGCAATAATAGTTCGTGCTTCTAAAATTCAAGATGATGAAGTAACAATGAAAAACATTATTCTCCCGGTAGCACAAAACCAAATCTCATTTGCATAGGGATTTATGAACTCTTTTTCCACTAGAAAAGAGTAACTTTTCAAATTTGATTTTGGTCAATTAAAAATGTCACTGCCAATAGATTCCCAAACCAGTTTTTATTTGGGAGAAAAATGTAAAACAAAAGCAAAGATGCATTCATTAAATGTAAAATATATTTTACAATGCTTCCTCTCACCCACTGTCGATTTAGGGGACAGATTAAAGGTGTCCTTAAAGATGCCATAGAGAGAACAGCATTTATAATGCCCTCGATAGGTCCTAGATACCTAAGAGTTTGAAAATGAGAATGTGCTGCTCTTTTAAAAGCAGAAACAGAGTACTTAAATGCCACTTTTCAATAGTACCCAGAGGTTTTGAGAATTAACCAGCTCCGAAAATATATTTTGTTCCCTCTGAAGGAAAATTAAAACACAAATCAAAATTGTTGAGGGAAACATTACTGCCCTCCAGGAGCTGAAGAGTTGCACACACATGCTGTGCTCACAACCCTTGCAGGCCTAAGGCCAGTAATGCAGAAACTACATTTCAATGCAAGCAAGCATACAAGGGAAAGGATAGAGGGTCACCTCCCTGTAGTGATATCAAAATCCTCTACCTTCCAGCCCTTTCTTCCCAGTAACTCCTTTGTTTTCTGTCTGAACAGAAAGGTTTAAGGATCTTTGTTTTGGAGCTCTAAAACTGCAAGCCCGTTCTCCATTCCAACATGGCAGCTTGTTGTCAGTTACCGGGTTAGTTACAAAGACTGTGTTGGAAGTGGGTGTCATTCACTTCAATGGAAGATTAAGAAAATACCCACACTTGTAAACTCCACGCCAGAAAAACAAACAATCCAGTGAAGAAATGGGCAGAAGACATGAACAGACACTTCTCCAAAGAGGACATCCAGATGGCCAACAGACACATGAAACAATGCTCACTGTCACTCATCATCAGGGAAATACAAATCAAAACCACACTGAGATGCCTCCTCATGACAGTCAGAGTAGCTAAAATGAACAAATCAGAAGACTATAGATGCTGGTGAGAATGTGAAGAAATGGGAACACTCTTGCACTGTTGGTGGGAATGCAAACTGGTGTAGCCACTCTGGAAAACAGTGTGGAGGGTTCTCAAAAAATTAACAATAGAACTCCCCTATGATCCAGCAATAGCACTGCTAGGAATTTACCCAAGGGATACAGGAGTGCTGATGCACGGGGGCATATGTACCCCCAATGTTTTTTTTTTTTTCTTAAATAGTTTATTGTCAAGTTGGTTTCTTTTTTTTTAATGTCTTTATTTTGAGAGACAGAGAGGAAGCAGAGGAGAGGCAGAGAGAGAGGGAGACACAGAATCTGAAGCAGGCTCCAGGCTCTGAGCTGTCACACGGAGCCCAACATGGGGCTCGAACCCACAGACTGTGAGTTCGTGACCTGAGCCAAAGTCAGACGCTTAACTGACTGAGCCACCCAAATGCCCATGTCAAGTTGGTTTCCATATAACACCCAGTGCTCATCCCAACAAATGCTCTCCCCCATGCTCATCATCCCCCTCCCCTCTCAGCCCTTAGTTTGTTCTCAGCATTCAAGTGTCTCTCATGGTTTGCCTCCCTCCCTGTCCCAACTATTCTTCCCCTTCTTCTCCCTGCATTGTCCTCCATTAAGTTCCTCCTAATCCACCTATATGTGCAAACATATGGTATCTGTCTTTCTCTGACTTATTTCGCTCAGCATAACACCCTCCAGTTCCATCCACGTTGCTACAAATGGCCAGATTTCATTCTTTCTCATTGCCATGTAGTATTCCATTGTATAGATTAATCACATCTCCTTGATCCATTCATCAGTTGATGGACACTTAGGCTCTTGCCATGTTTTGGCTGTTGTTGAGAGTGTTGCTATGAAGACTGGGTTACATGTACCCCTATGCATCAGCATTTCTGCATCCCTTGTGTACCTCCAATGTTTATAGCAGCAATTTCAATAATAACCAAATCATGGAAAGAGCCTCAATATCCATCAACTGATGAATGGATCAAGAAGATGTGGTTTATATATACAATGGAATATTACTTGGCAATGAGAAAGAATGAAATCTGGCCATTTGCAGAAACATGGATGAAACTGGAGGGTGTTATGCTGAATGGAATTAAGTCAGGCAGAGAAAGACAGGTACCATATGTTTTCACTCATGTGTGGATCTTGAGACACATAAAAGAAGACCATGGGGGAGGGGAAGTGGGAAAAAGTTACAAACAGAGAGGGAGAGAAGCAAACTATAGGAAACTCTTAGATACAGACAGCAAACTGAGGGTTGATGGGGCATGGTAGAGAGTAGAAGTTGGGTGATGGGCACTGAGGAGGCCATTTGTTGGGATGAGCACTGGGTGTTATATGGAAGCCCATTTGACAATAAATTATATTTTTTAAAAAAGAAAGAAAACAACCACACTCTGTAAATAACTTAAATTCCAAGGCTGACTAGAGAAAGAGCCAAGTATAGATAAGACTTTGGAATGCACCCTGCTAATAAACATACTTGTTGGGCAATAAAATAAAATGCTTATATAAGCAACTTCTGATTCTCTTTCCATCCTTCACAATCACAGTTATACACTTTTTATCCTGAAATTCAGTATTTACTCATTCATCCATTCAGCCAACATATATTGGAACCATACTATAGATAAGGCATTGTGCTGGATTCTGTGAGGAAATTCACGATGCATAAGACCCAACGTTTTTACCAAAGGGGTTTACAGTATAGCATAGACTCTAAAACCCTTGACTTCTGAAGGGGAAACAATCTGAGTTTGTATATCAAGTCTGGTTGCTAACATTGGGGAAGTTTATGGATCTGAGTTCTGGTTTCCTTGAGGATAATAATTGTAAAGCACACATATATACATATACATACATATATATATATATACACATATATATATGTGTGTGTGTGTGTGTGTGTGTGTGTATCATATAGGATAAGCATGAGGAGAAGGAGACTCAGAGCCACAGAACCCAGCACAGAAAATGGTAAAGTCAGTTCAGTCTGCCTTTGGGATCATCAGTTCAGTATGAACCAAGAATAGTCTGGAAATGCAGCTTGGGACCAGACTGTGCATGGCCTTGAATGTCAGGATGAAAAATGTACTCTTTATCTAAAAAAAAAAAATAATAAGATATCCCAAAAAGTTATTTTGTGCAAGAGTAAGGACATAGGTAACCCTGTATTTCAAAAGCATAACTTCATATCCTATGTAATAAAGAGAAGGGAAGGAAACTAGAAGCAAAGACACTATTTTAAAAAAATTTTAACCTTTAACCTTTATTTATTTCTGAGATGGAGAGAGACAAAGTATGAGTGGGGACGGGGCAGAGAGAGAGGGAGACACAGATCCGAAGCAGGCTCCAGGCTGCTAGCTATCAGCACAGAGCCCAAGACGGGGCTCGCACCCACGAACTGTGAGATCATGACCTTGAGTGAAGTTGGATGCCCAAATTACTAAGCCACCTTGCAAAGAAGGTATTTAGAGGGTGATTACAAAAATATAGGCCAAAACGCAATGCATACTCTCAACCTAATCATAAAGAAAAACCAGACAAATTCAAATGAAGGGATGCTCTACAGAATAATTGACCTGTACTCTTCAAAAGTGTCCAGAGGTCATAAAAGACAAGGGAAGACTGAGGAAGTGTGACAGAATGCTGAGAATGAAGGATTCATGACAACTAAATGCAATGTGGATCCTGGATTGGATCCTGGAACAGATCAGGGACATTAGTGGAAAAGCTGGTGAAATTCAAATATAGGCTATAGTTCAGTTAATATTATGGTATCAATATTAATGTTAATAATACATCATGGTTAGGCAAGATATCAACTTTAGGAAAGCTGAATGAACATTATGGTTAGTCAAGATATCAACTTTAGGAAAGCTGAGTGAAATAATAGAGTGCTAAGAGCTCTCTATTATTTTAAAATAAGTTTTATGTAAGCCTAAACTTACATCAAATAAAAAGCTTTGTTTTGAAATCCAAGCAAGAGAAGAGTAAAGACCTAAACCGGGGTAGTGGTTCTGAGGATTTGGAGAGAGGAAGCTGAATTGGTAAGAATTGGATGCTGTCTGGGGCTGGTAAGGTGAGAGAGGAGTCATTGAAAATGTGACTCAAGCCTCAGTGACTGAGCAATTAGTCATTAACTTGAGCAAGTCCCAGGAAGGAACAAGTTTCAGAGGGTACGTAATGAGTTCCATCTTACACATCTTGGGCTGTAGATGAGAGAGATCCATTGGAAACTATATATGAAAAACAGGGAAAGGTAGGGTTGTAAATTTGGGAGTCAACCAATATAAGGTAATAGTCAGAACTATGGGAGTAAATAAATTTACCAAAGGAGACAGAAAAAAGTATGAAAACAGACACTCTTAGGTGTTACTTCTTCTTTAGGAAGAAGATGAAAAAGGGGGAGCTACATTCTAACTCCATTTCTTTCATTAGGGGAAAGCACATGTTTAAAAATATAACAGATTGGGAGTACATTGGGGCTTTGGAAAACACCAGTTTTTTATGTCCATAATGGAGGTAATGACTGATGGGGATTAAACAAAAACAGAAAATGGGAAAGAGAAAATTGGGGGTCATTTGTGTGTGCTTTCAAATAAATAGAAAAGCTTCAAGAAGTATGTTACTAGATTGATCAAGTTTGGGATTTGAAATCTCAGTGGCATATTTTAGAAGAATGTAACTGGGCTTTTTACCATTAGCCTTAAAAGTTAAAACCCTATCTCTCCAAACACCTTAGCTTCTTGGGGAGTTCCACTATACATTTAGAAGAATAAAAGATTGCAAATGAGATGAGCAGGATAGTCTGACTGCAGTGCATTTTAGGAAAAGCTGCTAAAGGATGGTATGGTGTTTTCAGTTTTCCTAGGAAGGAATCCACACACACACATTTTAAACACGTATGCCCATATGTAGCCTCACAAATCCTAAGTTTACACTTTGGTGAACCTGTTTTGAACACAAATGGCCTTCTGTTTTCCAGCTTTCTGATGTAGCTATCCGCAAGACCCCACTTTGTAGAGAGTTTCTCCTTCTCCAATTCTAAATGGCTCTTAATGCCATGTTCCCATAGCTCTCGTGGTTGGTCATCCGTGGGGTCAACCAGAGCTCTTCCTTGGGATTTGCAATGGTAACTGATTAATTTTTTTAGATTATAGACATGAAAGTTGCAAGGCATGAAACTTGAAACTGTCGGCAGCCATGTTCTCTGCAAATCTATATTTAAAAATAAGAATAGGGGGACCTGGGTGGCTCTGTTAGTTAAGCATCCCATTTTGGCTCAGGTCATGATCTCATGGTTTGTGAGTTCAGCTGTGTTGACAGCTGAGAGCCTGGAGCCTGCTTTGGATTCTCTGTTTCCCTCTGCCGCCCCCCTTCTCTCTCTCCCTCCCTCCCTCCTTCCCTCCCTCTCTCTCTCTCAAAAATAAACATTAGGGGTGCCTGGGTGGCTTAGTCCGTTGAGCATCCAACTTCGGCTCAGGTCATGATCTCACAGTTCATGTGTTCAAGCCCCGCATTGGGCTCTGTGCTGACAGCCAGCTCAGAGCCTGGAGCCTGCTTCAGATTCTGTGTCTTCCTCTCTCTTTGACCCTACCCTGCTCAGCTGTTTCTCTCTCTCAGAAATAAATAAAACATTTAAAAAGTTAAAAAAAATAAACATTAAAAATTTTTTAATAAGAATAAGGCTGAAATACAGAATGAAACTGATGTGAATCAGAAATACCAAAGGAGTTCTAGTGTCATCTGGTTACTGGTTCCAATTGTTGCTGGAGCACAGAAGTATCACTGCCCCCTTTCAACTCTACAGGTGGGCACATTACTTACCCCCAAAGTCTTCCAACAAACTCCCTTTTTTTGTTTTTGCCCAAGGTAGTTAGAAATGGAGTTCTGTCAGTTGCTACTCTAAGAGTCATCACTAATACTCCTAAGGTTCTGCATGGTTAAGAGGACTCTGTTTCTCATTATTCTTTTTAAGCCATTTCTAATGAATCCTTATGCACTAGGATAGAATTTGTTTGTTAAACTTGACCTCTTAAAGGCAGGGGCTTCCTTCCTTCCTCCCTCCTCTTCTCCCTCCCTTTCTCTCTGTCTCTTTCTCTGTTTCTTTCTTGGTTAGGACTGGGGCCAAGTACAGTATCTGGTATCCAGTCTAAATCTGGAATTCTGGACCACTTGAAAGCATCCCTATATCTCCAACATGACTCTGCCTGTGAGATTTGGTTTTAGAAGAAACAGTCTTATTTTTAAACTCAAAGAAATAAATGTGATTGGCAGTACAGTAAAAAATAAAAAAATAAAGGAGCTTTGGAGCCAACCAAGACTGCATAGGAATCTCTCCTCTGCCACACACTACCTCTGTGACCTTGACCAAATTGCTTAACCTTTCTGTTGGTTTAACTTCTCATAGAAACTAACAGTGAACAGTTTCCAATATTTCAGGCACTGTGCTAGGCATTTCACAGGTTACCTTTACCAGGTAACTGCTGTTATTCCCATTTTACATATGAGAATACTGAGGTTTAAAAAAAGTTAAGTCACTTGTCAAAGGACAGTAAATAACAGTCTCAGGGGACATTATACAATACCCATCCCACAAGAATACTGTGAAGACTAAGATATTATAGGGGCTGGGGCTGGCAACCCACATGTGGTGATAATAATTATGATTTATTCCCAAGAACCAAGTCTATGTTTTCCTATCTTTTTTTTCAATATTTCCAACTCTAAGCTATAGGAATCAAACACTGATTATTTTGAAAAAGAGATACATGCAACAGAATCAGGTGCCACTTGGACAGGATGTTTTCATTGCTGTGGTTTTAATATTCACACCAAGAAATAGTAATCGAATTAATCCTTCTATAGACAGCAGCTACTCACTAAAGGTAAGTTAAATAGCAGGGCCACTAGCTAACTGCTGTACTGCCCGTGAGGTGGGCATTGATAGTCCGTATTCAGAAACAATACAGGATCCAGAAGAGTGAGGTAGAGGAGATCCACTTGACTGGTCAAGGAATGTTTCTTGGCTTCCCCCTGAGTTATCCCCATACTGCTTCCTGTTTTACCTCTTGATGCCCTTAGGTTTGTCACTCCTGCTCCTATTCATTTGAGCCCAGAGAATCCATGGTTTACATTGGAAAGAGACATCTCTCCATAGCTAACCAAATGACTAAAGGAAATAAAGGTATGTGTTCATGTAATCAGGCATTTTGTCTTTTTATATTAACAACTTAAATGACAAAATTCATCCTTTGTCCACTACAGGCTAAACTGGGCCTTTATCCTTCTTACTTTGCTGAGGACTTTTTTCCCTCAGTCTTGCCCCTAGAATAAGTGAAAATTAAAAACCTTCTTTCCAACACTCAATATCAAATACTTTCTCTCTATGCTCAGATCTCTGGGACAAAGTTTTACTCTGTTACCTGATTCCACACTTGAAAGTTGTCTATATTTCTCTTCCTAAAGAAATAAAAGGAGAAAATGTAATGGTAGGTTCTGTCATAGAATCTGCAATATGACATTAGCTCACTCTAGCTGTCACATAAGCACCTTTACATTTCCGCAGTGGTCATAGAGGTGACAGGGCAAAAATACTCCTCCTTTTTTCTTTCTTAACCTTTAAAAAAGTGACTTGTCAGTGAAAGCATTTTTTAAATTATTTTTAAAAAATTTTTTTTAACGTTTTATTTATTTTGAGAGAGAGAAAGAGAAACAACGTGAGCAGGGGAGGCTCAGAGAGAGAGGGAGACACAGAATCCAAAGCAGTCTCCAGGATCTGAGCTAGCTGTCAGCACAGAGCCGGACGTGGGGCTCGAACCCACGAGTCATGAGATCATGACCTGAGCCAAAGTCGGATGCTTAACTGAGTGAGCCACCCAGGTGCCCCTTAAGTTATTAAAATAATTCATCTCTTTTTCAACTTTTCTATGTCTAATTAACCATTGAAATTTGATAATTTTGTTTTTGGCCTCTCTACCATGGATTCAGACAAACTAGTTAAATAAAGATTAATCAAAGAAATAGAAGTTCTATTTATCATATGGAACTACTGCTGTTCTATAAGCAATTCCTACCAAGGATGAAACATAAATTTAAATGTTCTGCCCCTGACATTATCCATAAATGTGTTGACATGTGTGTATCTGGGTTTGCACCAGACAATGCATTTAGTGTCTGAGGCAGCAGAGTAGATTAAAATACTGTACTAGGTCTAGGGAATATTATTTAATTTTCATGAGATTCAGTTCTCATTTGTAAAATTAGAATGATAATGTCTTACAGATTTAATATCAAGATATCATAAACATATCCAGAGACATGTAATATTTAGTTAACATTAGGTCTTGAAATACAGCATGTATTTATATTTGTTAATACTACTTAGATACACAAACACACCTGCACACCTACACACACACACACACACACACACACACACACACACATTGAATCATCTAAAGGATATACTCAGAAAATCAAATGTGGAATTACAGATTCTGCCAAACCTCAGATAGTTATTCAAGGTCATTCAAGGGATGCTTCAGTGTCTCCACTGTCTGCAAACAGCAATCCTGTTAGAAGGTAGTGTTGAAATTCATTGAGGTTTCAATGATTTGGGGATAATGGTTTTCAAAGCCAAAGAAAAGGAAAAGAGATACTTGCCATCTTTATTCTGTTGATCTCCAGTGATAATTAATAGTGCTATTTATTTTGAGTGACCCTAAATAGTTCTTCACATTTGGAGAGTGTTTGTGCAGCCATTAAATTGACTCTCTGGGAACAAATGGAAAAACAAATCAACAACAGGCATGTCTTTTGTCAGTTTCTATCAGCTTGGGCTGGCACTGCCTTTCCATTATTGGTCTCCAGAAGACCATGTGACCCAGTGGGCAGATAACTGGGAGAGTCATAGCAGTTAACTTCACTTTTCAATATTTCCTCCAAATTTGCTCTCCTAGAAGAGTATCATGGGTAATGAGATGAGTTTTCAAATGAAAAAGACTTAAAATGGAATCCCAGGTGGACATCTTATGGATTAAGTTTTAAAAAGTTATTCAACTTTCTGAATGCCTCTTTCCTCATCTAAATTATTTTCTATTACAGAGGCTTGTTCTTACTAGTCGATATTCATGCATGCAAAGCACTTGCTGTATACCTGGAAAGTGGTAACAAGTGGTTAACAGTTTATTTCCTAAATATTACTACTAGCTTTTCTAACTACTGTAAAACACTGTGATAGGCAACTGGTGAATCTAGACACATTCTGATCTAACAGAACAAAGGCATAAAAAGGTAAATGTTCTCAACAAGGAACAATGACTACACATTTACTAATCAAAAATTGTGTTGACACAGCTTTTGAAAACTCATGATTTTTACATGCACTAAAGCTATCTATATTTAATACACTAGATAAAACATTCAGCACATGTTATATTTGGATTTCACTAATAAAGGACTTTCTACACATCTGCTTTCCTTATCTAATACTCAAGCACAGCCAATAATTTCAAAGAAGGTAGATTGCAATTAAGCATCAGTTTCATGCCTGGATAGCAGTGCTTATCCAATAGAGTTGTCATGAAACTTAAGATAATGACAATAAAAGTGCTAAATACAATTTGAAACATTTTATAATTTGTGAGCTTTTCTCACTATTAGGTCAACAAAGGTTATTCTTGGTAATGGCAAAGTACCCAGTTCAGTAATTTGCTGATTGTTGTTCCAAACTACATTAATGATTTACACTGCAAAATTTAAAATACGTAACATTTTAAATAGTTAAAATAGATCAAACAACATTAAATATCCCTATATGGTAAAATATAGCAAAACAGCCGCCCATAATTCAAAGAACATCCTACTTTCTAAAAAGTCAAAGTAAAGTTATAAAATGACCAAAAATAGCTGGATTTGTAAAAAGTAGATCAATAGCTGATGGCGAATCAAATTCTTTTGTTTTGCAGTATTTATATGTGCAATGTGTTGAGCAATCACTTCTAATACAAAGCCCCAGATGCCTGGTGAAATGCACAAACGAGATTCTCTCTGCTCTGCACAGAGCCTCTTGCACAACTGTTTTATGTGTTCCTTTGGTCTTGAAGTTTATCAGCTTTTGGCTTGTATGTATAATCTGAGGTCTAAAATCTTCCAATTTAACCAAACACATCCCCATATCTACTCAAATTACCAGGAACAATCATTATAATTAAAAGATTTATTCCATAGGCCCATTTGCAAATGTTATGAAAGCTATGGGTCTTCTCTGCATATATACACACAATTCTGCATACTATTTCATGTAATAATCCAACAGATAGCTGAAATTAAGCATTCTTGATAAGAAGAAGTAGGTATGTAGTTGGAATCTCGGGAAAGGCAAATGGTGAATTCCGTCTCTATCACATTCATCTTTATATACTTTGTGACTAGTATAGTGGTGTGACAAGGTAGGTTCTTTGTAAATGTTGGATCAATAAAAGAATGAGTAAAAAATAAAGTAGAAAACATAGGCAGAGCACAGCAGAGGGCCCCTTATTCTCTATTTTATTTTATGAATGAGTAACCTAGTTTTACCTTTAAAGATACTCATTCCTTATAAGACTGACATTCTGTGAAGCTCTATTGATACTCTTTTAGTATTGCCACCTTACTCTAGGGGCCTTGAAGACTTAACACAATTTCACACAGTGACTGATTTACAGCAAAGAAAGAAATTGTGTTTGAGTCTCCAGAGATCACAGGTTTTACTTGGTTGAGCTGAGTGATGTGTTGATTCTTGACTCATTCACAGGTAACATTCTTGTTTGCTGGGCAATGGCATCACAGCCATCCTCTGAAAACCACAGAGGACTGAATACACTTTCTGCCCACTAGGACTGTCTGACAGCCCCTGGATGTGTGCAGAGGAAGTCACTCACTAATTCACTATGCTCTTTTTTTGGGCAAGGACATTTTCTGAGGTGATATTTTAACCACATTGGTTGTTATACCTACCTACCTATCTGTTAATAGCAACCAGCCCAGCCCAGGAATCTGTGTCAGGACTACTTAGTCCTCTGACACCACTGGCATTCCAAGGAAACCCCAAATCCACAGAGAAGAGGTAGACTGGCTGTTGTTTACAAATGTCTACTGTGCAGAGCTGTGAATGTGAGGAGAAAACAGAAGACAACGATGTCTTTGAAAAGTAGAAGAGAAAGTAAAACTTCCCCAGAGACCAACCACCATGGAAACTTCTCCTTCCATTCTCCATCCTTCCCATTATTCCAACACAAGAGCACATCATATTTCTAACTTACTTAATTCCTTTGGCTACTGAAAATGTCAATGACAAACCAAGCAAACAGGAGTAGGTATAAATAAGAAAGCAATTTGTCTGGATGATTTGAGTTGTGGGTATCAATTCTATTCAACAGTAGCAATATTCATTTCATACCCCCCAAAAGGCCATGAAAAGAACATCCTAAGGGGTGCCTGGGTGGCTCAATAGGTTAAGTGGCCAATTTTGGCTCAGGTCATGATCTCACAGCTTGTGGGTTGGAGTCCCACATCAGGCTCTGTGCTGACAGCTCAAAGCTTGGAGCCTGCTTTGGATTCTGTGTCTCCCTCTCTCTCTCTGCTTCTTTCATACTCATGTTCTGTCTCTCTGTCTCTCAAAAATAAATAAACATTAAAAATAAAATTTTTAAAGAAAAGACCATCCTAAAGTGCTAGCGGATATAAACCACGAGTAGACAATTTTTGTGATCAAACATTAAAAGCAGAAACGTCTTTCTCCCTTATTGATTCTTCATACTTTTTTTATTTTTCTCTTTTGCAAATACTCAGAGTCATTTAATTTTCTCCAAGCATTAACACCTACTCACATGATGGTGTTTAAAATCCAACAGGCCTGGAAATGCTTCTCTCTTTCCCCCTCTATGCCCTGCAATCTCTACTACCATTCTCAGTTGCTGACTCCAAAATGGCACTAGGCTAAGAAAATAAAGAAGTCAAAGGATTGTGCCATTTCTTAGCAATTGTCATTTTCCCTTTCATTGAAGATGCAATTTAACAGCTGAAAGTGAAAACTGAAAAGAATGAGCAATTCCTTTATTCAGGACTCTGTAGAAACATAACAATATTAGCCAGCTGCCTTGAGGAGACACAGCAAGCTTATTTATTGTAAGAGGCAGTACAGAGACTGGCTGGAAAAAAATAAACCTGTGTGTTCCTGCAGCCTCTTGGATTGTTATGATTTTAATGTGATGATATGCCCTTCTCTCCATATGTTCGCCCTTACATTCTTGTGTGGATTCAATACACAATGTCAACTAAGTGGAACTGCATCTGGTAGCCTAATGCACAGAGTCTAAAGACTTCATTTTATTCCTTTTCATTCAAAAACTGAAAGAAGGTCTGACTAAAAGTTCATCAATTAAGTGATCTGAACTATATTAGATATCACATCACTATTCTATTTCAGTTTTAAAGCTCCTGGGCATGTGTGTCACTGGAAGCCTGCAGAGAAAGGCTGCAAATGACCTTGGTTTGGGTCCATCTCCAGAACATAAATCTTCAGAGGACTCCCTTAGGTTTGTCAGCCTTTATTCGCCAGTGTCCTTGACATAGAACACTGCCTGTATAACCCTGGACAGGCTCTCAGTCTATCTAGGAAAGTAGAAGTGATTCCATCAATAAATCTCATCATACATAAATACCTCAGGATGTCCCAACAGACCACCTGAAGAGCAAGTTCTGAATTTCAAAGACATGCTTCCTGATTCTATAATTACAGAGCTGATAGTGAAGTCACAGAAAGCTCCTAGGGAGTGATGAGGAACTTAAATAAGAAGGTAGGCTTCTGGTTATAAAACAATGCTGACTACAGCTGTGTGATCTAAACTTTGAAGATAAAAAAGACACTTTATAAAAGCACAGGCACTTGGCTTCATATGTGGCATGTCCAGAAAAACAAACTTAAAAGATTTTACACCATTCAAAGATATTTAGGGAAAGCAGGCCATTCAGAGAAAAACTTACCTAACTTTTCATGCAGCTAGTGATAGACATCTATTTAATGAAACAGTCTATTATACTGAATGATAGACACTGTACATTAAGGCTATAGAAATTAAAATCAAAGTATGAACTTCAAGAAGTTCATTATATAATTTGAACATACAAGTCAAAGAACAGAGGATGTTCTGAGAGAAGTACAATATTATAATCACATTTTTGGTATAACTTCAACATTTTGGCTAAGTCTTTTAATATTTCTGGCTCTGTTTCTCCAGCCCTTAAAATGTTATAAAATATTTCTAAAGTTTATCATAGTACTAAAATAACATATGTATTAAACATGGGATATCATAAAACGTTTCACATCTTAAACTTTTACTCCACATAATTAAATCTTTTTGATGATTCAGTCATCATTACAATGTGAACATATAAATGGAGGTAACTGCACATCAGGATTTTGGTTCATTTTATTTGTCACTGTATTAAGCATCTATAGCAGTCAGGGACCCCATGAGAAACCAATAAAATATCTTGGGATATGCCAAGAAAGATCAAAATGCTATTGATAAAGCTATGGGTCAGTGTAGAAGAATCAGAAAGGATGGTGGAATAACAAGAAAAGAAAGGGGTTAACAGAACCCAAAAGAATAGAGTTGTGTAAAGAAGGCCACCTCTAGTCAAAGGACTCACAAAGTTGAAGCAATCCTACACAGACACCCAATGGCCAAACCAAACTGGAATCCAAAGCCTTCTGAGGTGGAGACTAGGATGGAGAATAATGAAGAAGGTCTGGAATGATGTCAGAAGATATCTAGAATGGTCCATATATTTTTCCCACCAGTATCTACTCTTATCCTTTATCCAAATAAAAAGCATGTCAGCCATTATGGAAAACAGTATGGCAGTTCCTGAAAAAAATTAAAAATTTAACTACCATATGAACTAGCAATCCCACCCCTGGATATATCCAATGGAAATGAAACTAGCATCTAAAAAAAATACCTGCACACCCATGTTCACTGCAGCATTATTCACAGCTGCCAAGATATGGAAAAATACTAAATACCCTTTCATGGATCAAAGAAATGTGACATATATACAGATATATAATGGAATATTATTCAAACTTAAAAGAGAAGGAAAGTCTTCCATTTGGAACAACATGAATAAAACTAGAGGGGGTTATATTAAGTGAAATAAACCAGAGAAAGATAAATACTGTAAGGTATCACTCATTCTAAAAAAATAAAATAAAATAAAATAAAAAGCCAATTTCAGGGATACAAATAGAATAGTTGTTTCTAGAAGCTGGGGAAGAGAAAAATAGGGTGATGCAAGTCAAAGGATATAATTGTTATTTTAAGAGTAAGTTCTGAGTTTGTAATGTACAGCATGGTAACTATAGTTAATAATATTTGTATACTCAAAAGTTGCTAAGAGTAGATTTGTGAACAGGGTGGGGTTGGGGGACAGAGAGGGAGAGAGAGATAATTCGGAGGGGGGAGGGGAGGGAGAGAAAGAGAGAGAAGCAGGATTCATCTGAAGCAGGGCATGAGCTCACCCAATGTGGGACTCGAACTCATGAACCAGCAGATCAAGACCTGAGCTGAAGTCAGATGTTTAAAGACTGAGCAACCCAGGTGCCCATTGAGAGTAGATTTTTATCATTCTTACCATGGAAGGCAAAAAAAAAAAAAAAAGAATAACAATGTGAGATGATGGATGTATTAATTATCTTGATCTTAGTAATCATTCCACAATGTGTAAGAATCATCACATCAAAGACTTTAAATATATATGTGTGTGTATGTATATATATACATACACACACATAATATTTGTCAAATCTTCCTCGATAAAGTTAAATTTAAAAAATTTAAAGCCATGAGTCCCCAATACAGATGTTATACAATGTCTCATCAGTTAATGCATTAGAACAGGCTGTTGTTAATTTAGTCAAGTCCCACTCAAACCTAAAATGTTAGTCACCAATTGGGTCCATGATATGAGGAAGAAGAGGAAAGGAAAAACAAAAACAAAAACATAACTGCTACAATCGCTGCTCTGTAGCTAATTATGAAACCTGAGTTGATGATTTTCTGCCATCCCATCTCATGTTTCCATCCTCTCCACTAGGACTTCAACTAGACAAAAACTTTACCTGATGGTGTAGCCCTAATTTCTATTTCTACAAAATCTAAGGCTTCAGCAGTCTTGTCTTAATTGGATTGCTGCAGTTTTCCATTGACCAGAACTACTGAGTATAGATTTTTGAATGTATAAGAAATTACCCGTTAAATCCCCTGGGTCCTCTGCTACTCTTTGCTCTCAATGAGTATCAGAAATCATGTTTCTTCCTGGTAAATGCAACAATCACCCCAGATAGAACAATGACCATTTTCTCTGTCACAAGGAAACCAAAATGACTAGAGTGTCCAGTATATCAAACAATGACTGCTTGCTGGTAAAATAACTCCTTTTCACTCCAAGGCCCCAAAACCACCAAGGCCAAAATTACAGAGATAGGAAACAAATGTTTCCCAAATGGGTTGTTAAGTATAAGAGTAAGACTCTCTGTCATCTTCACTCTTTGGTTCCAGAAGCCACATATTCTGGCTAACAGAGAAACTAGTGTATGAGTAACTAAGAGCAATGCTGTTTCTGGTATCTGAATCTTATTACACAGCATCTCAACCTCACAAGGTGTTTCCTAGCTAGAAACATAAATTAATTTCCAGCAGACCATCCTATCATTCTGTGGA
Source organism: Crocuta crocuta (assembly GCF_008692635.1). Taxonomy (NCBI): domain Eukaryota; kingdom Metazoa; phylum Chordata; class Mammalia; order Carnivora; family Hyaenidae; genus Crocuta; species Crocuta crocuta. The sequence goes on along the minus strand of NW_027528977.1, from coordinate 6,708,422 downwards.
GCCAAGTGTCCCTCAGCGATGAAACACAGGTTGAGACCATGGGTGTATGTCTGTGTTTCTACACTTTGCTGTAAAATATGTACCCTGGCTAGAAGTGATATCATGTAGCAGACCATGGCAATGAAGAAAACATTTCTCAGATAGATGGTGGTTTGAGTTTTCCTGAAATATGAATCTACCCCTGTAAAGAGAAAGCTATGTCCCCTTATCTAAAGAGTGGTCAAATATAACTAGTATACTACCAGGCTGCCTGCCAGTCCTCCCTTGAAAATGGTGCCTTATCAGGAGTTCAGTGTTGGTATATATTATTGATGGTCTGAGCAGTCAAGACTGGCAGTAGCCACTTGATGGGAGACCTCAAGTTTGAACCCATGCCTAACTTCCATCCCTGCCACTCCAGATGCTTTGCATCTGGACTCAATGGATTGGAAGTAGGTGACTGAGGAAAAAGTCTGGCAATCAGGAGAAAGAAAATCTTGTTATTCTCTGCAGCAAATGTCCTCTGATGGACATTATGTGGAACAGGAATATCTTCACATGCTGTACCCATTCTGAGAGATCCATTCATACCTCTCTCTCTCTCTGATGCTTACCAATTTTTGAACATTGTTATTTCCAAACCCCTGATCAGTCCACCAGCCAGTTAGCTACTGCTCATGAACCACTGTAAGTCTATACTTCATGTTATCTCCCTTTCCATATAAAATAAACCACCAGATGTTCTTTTTAAGAAAACAACCAGATGTCCTATAACAAGTGCCTCCTCACATGGAGGATTTCTGCTTACCAGTGTCTTTCAGGTCATCCTGAGTGAGACTGTAGTGTAGCAGCCTAACTCTTCTTACTGTCAGTAATCTACTATACAGATACGCACAGACTAGGCTTATGCTCCTCAATCCATAAGTCAGGAACCAATATGGAAGTTTTTCCAATTACTAAGTATATGTTTTACAACTGGGAAAAATAAGCTGAGTATGGGCTCATGTTCCCTTTAGACACACCATTTTTTTAAAATTTTTAAAAATGTTTTATTTATTTTTGAGAGAAAGACAGAGAGACAGAGAGAGAGACAGAGAGAGAGCAGGGAAGGGTCAGCAAAAGAGGGACACACAGAATCAGAAGACAGGCTCCAGGCTCTGAGCTGTCAGCACAAAGTCCTACACGGGGCTCAAACCTACAAACCATGAAATCATGCCCTGAGCCGAAGTTGGACGTTCAACCAACTGAGCCACCCAGGCGCCCCTGGACAGACCGTTTAGATACACACTGCGCAAGACTCAATATCACCTGAGCTCCACAAACTCCTATTATGACTTGTGAACTACCATGTCATTTTGGGTCTCTGGGAATATTAAGTTCAGAGTCAGTACCAGATAAATGCTGAAGAGCTGAGTTCCATTCTGTCCAATGCATAGTCACCCTGGAAAATGGCTCTAGGAATATCTGGAGAAGGCTTAAGTGTTTGTTACACAGTTGTTCCTCAAAAAGACTTCACTCTACCTTCACTGAAGGGACTCTGGGTCTGTGTACTGACTTAGAAAATAGATAAACTCAACTTGAGACAATTCAAACTTGGTGTCTTCCCAGCCAGCCTTTAAAAAGGGCATTTTATTCAACTGTTCATCTATGTCATTTCTAAGGAGACACTGCCAGAAAGTCTTGCAGGCCAATATCCTCTAATTACCATTTTAGACATGATTTTATTATAATAATTGCATTACTACCTGTTCTCTACAGCTCCGTATGACATTATCAACATTGAGATAAAAAAAACCCAATTCCACTAAAATGTCCCTACATTGTATCTGACCTACAGAGCACTGGCAATTACAAGGTCTTCAAAGATGGTGGTGTGTTCCTTACCAATGATTTCCTAATGCTCCAGTGAAAAGAGTACCCTCTACATTCTCCCAGGCTATGTTGAGTTGGTTCCATATAACAAATCCATTTCAGTATTCCCATTTGCTGCAGCATCAGACTCCTACCTCTTCAGACTTAAGACATGGGGAAAGCTAGCATTTTAACCTTATTAACTGTAAGGCAACTTTGGGTACAGGTTTGGATCAGCCATCTCAGCAAACTACTTACATCTCTATCAAGTGTGGGAGCCAAAATATTATGTTCTGAATCCCAAATAAATATACTCACTTCCATGAATTTAGCCTTCTCCGATTGTATTTCATCAGTGTTGCTCACACACCCCAAAAATCCACTCATAGCTTACTTTGCTGGTTCCAAATGATGGATAATGACATGGGCATTTTTTTTAGAGGCATATTTCTTTTTCAGTTAGTTTTTTTTATTGAAATATAAAATACATTATGGCTGCATGAATGATATAAAGAACTTTAATATAACATTTACCTAGATCCAACAAGCATTAATCTTTTGCCCAATTTATGCTCTCGTTTCTCTTTCTCTATATAAACACATCCTCATTCACTTTTTTTCTGACTCATTTTGCATTGAGCGTATTGCAGACATGCACTGTTACCCCAAAGTACTTCAATGCATTTTTTCTAAGAACAAAAACATCCTCTCATATAAGCACTATATAATTACAAAAATTAGGAAATTTGATGTAGGTAAATCTTTTTAAATTCATTATCTGTATTTGTGATTTGTCAATTGTCCCAATAATGTTCTCTACAGCTATTTTTCCCAGATAATAAAGTATATATTTATTGTTTAGAAGTAAATCTTTCTTTATTATTATGGTAAGAACTGTTATGAACTACTTTCTTAACATACTTTGAAGCACACAATCCAGTACTGTTATTTATAGACACAATACCATACAGACCTCTAGAACTTACTCATTTTATATAAGTGAAATGTTATATCCAATGAACAACTACTCTCCATTTCCTTCTCCTCTAAGCCTTTGGCAACCACCATTCCACTCTGTTTCTATGAATCTGAATATTTTAGATACCTCACAGTAGTGGAATCATGCAGTATTTGTCCTTCTCTTACTAGTTTATTTTTAATGTATTGTGCTCCAAATTCATCCATGTTATCATATATGGCAGGATTTCCTTCATTTTTAATGTATTGTTTGTTTAATGCTGTATTTTCTTCATCCGTCCATCTTTCAATGAACATCTGGATTGTTTCCAAATCTTGACTATTGTGAATAATTTTGCAAAGAACGTGGCAGTGTAGATACTTCTTTGAGATCCTGATTTCAAGTATACTCAGACGTGAGATTGAGGGGATCACTTTTTCTTTTGTATTTTACAGCAAATTTCATAGCATAATTCTACTTTCAATTTTTTGAGAGATCTTCACACTATTTTCCATAGTAGCTGCACCATTTTACATTCCCATGCAAAGTGCTCAAGGGGTCCACTTCCTGTACATTCTTACCACTACTTGCTGTCTTTTGCTTTTTGGTAATAATTATCTTAACATCCGAAGTGTTGGGTGATATTTCATTATGATTTCCTTTGCATTTCCCTGATGATTAACGATGTGACCATCTCTTCATTCACCAGTTGGCCATTTGTATATCTTCTCTGGAAAAATGTCTATTCAAGTTCTTTGCCCCTTTTAAAATCAGATTACTTTTTTTAAGCTACTGAGCTATAGGATTTCCTTATATGTTTAAAATATTAACCCTTTATCAGTATGGTTTGCAAATAATTTCTCCCATTTCCTAAGTTACCTTTTCATTTTGTTGACTATTTTCCTTTGCTGTGCAGAATCATTTTTGTTTGACATAATCCCACTTGTCTGTTTTTGCTGTTTTTGTTCCATGTGTTTTTGGTGTTGTATCCATGAAATAATTGCCTAGACCAATATCATAAATCTTTTCCCTACATTTTCTTCTAGGAATTCTACAGTTTTGGTTCTTATGTTTAAGTCTTTAATCAATTTTGAATTGAATTGGTTCAATTGAATTGAACCAACCAATTAGGATTGGTTTTTGTTTCTCTAAAAAGAATGCCACTGTACCTTTTTAGCATACAGAAATGCAAGTGATTTTTGTATGTTGATTCTGTATCCTAAAAATTAATCAATTCCTGTTTTTATTTTTGTGTAGTCTTTAGGTTTCTATATATCATGTCATCTGCAAACAGGTAATTTTACTTCTTTCTGATTTGCATGCATTTTATTTCTTTTCCTTACTTAATTTTTCTGGCTAAGACTTCCAGTACTGTGTTTAAGAGAAGTGTTGAGAGTGAGCATCCTTGCCTTCTTCCTGATCTTAGGAAAGAACTTTTTAATTTTTGACCATTTAGTATGATGTTAATTGTAGGATTTTCAAAAAAGGACTTTATTTTGTTGAGGTAAATTATTTCTATGCCTGGTTTTTGTAATGAAAGGGTGTTGAATTTTATCAAATGCATTTTTTGTGTGTTTACTGAGATGATCATGTAAGGTTTATCCTTTATTCTATCTTCTTCCTTCATTCTGTTAAGATGGTATAATACATTAGTTGATTTGTGTTTGTTGAACCATACTTGAATCCCAGGATTAAATCCTTCTTGGTTACAGTGTATGATCCTTTTAATGTAGCATTTTGTCAAAGATTTTTGCATGTACGTTCATTGTGGGTACTGGCATATTGTTTATTGCTTGTTTTGTAGTATCTTTGCCTGGTTTTGATATCAGGATAATGTTAAGAGTATTTTGGACAGTTATACACAAATTGGATAACTTGGAAGAAATTAATCCTTGGGGTGTCTGGGTGGCTCAGCTGGTTAAGCATCTGACTCTGGATTTTGGCTTAGGTCATGATCTCACAATTTATGAGTTCGAACCCTGCAACAGACTCCACACGGACAGCACAGAGCCTGCTTGAGGTTCTCTTTCTCTCTACTTCTCTCTCTGCCCCTGCCCTCTCTCTCACAAAATAAACTTAAAAAAATTAATTCTTAAAAATCATACAACTTAGCAAGATTTAATTATGAAGTAAAAGAAAACCTAAATGACAAATTTAGGAGACTGAATCAATAATTTAAAAAAAATCCCAACAAAGAATAACCCAGGGCCAAATGCCTTCACTGGTAAATGTTACTAAATATTTAAAAAAGAATTAACACCAAGATTTCTTAAATTCTTTTAAGACATTTAAGAAAAGAGAATACTTCCAAACTCATTTTATAAAGCCATTTACACTTGCAGTATATAGACTTTTTAGAGCAGTCATATTGGGATCTAACTCTCTTCATGGACCACAAGGAAATGTGCAGGGTGTGAATGCCCAAGAAGAGAGAGATAAAATCCTGAACCAACTGAAACACTATCTCTAGGGCAGTCATTGAAAAACTTTAAGCAGAGGAGAGTTCATTCTCTCAGGTGGCAAAGGAACAAGAGCAAGCTCCCTCTTCCATCAAGAAAGTTTCTGGGAAAATCAGAAGTAAAAATTTCTCTGCGTTGTTCATGTCTAATCCCATTCAATTAGTTAGTGTCACCCTTGTGCTACTCATCCCCTTACCTACCATAAGAGATTTGGTAGTGTTGTGTGTTTAATTAGCATGGCAGTTCTTCATCCCTTACAGTCAGAACCTAGTTGGCAAACATAGCAACCCAAGCTTAACTTCACAAGGAAGGGACCAAGAGATATGATATCACTCTCCTTCTTCTGATCACCTGTAAAGACTCCTCTTAGTCAAAACCCAACCAGAACCAGAGGGAAAGAGAAGCCTCTTGAGATAGTCCATTCAAGTCAGCCTCCTGGACAGAGAGCAGGGTGGAGAAGAGTCAAAAATGGGTCTGGAACAGGAAGTAACAGACAATTCATACAGTACCAAAAACTCAACTCTAGCAAACCTGCATCAGGTGAGAATTTTGAAATATAATCTCAGGAAGGTTAGAGAACAAGACTCAGAAATGAGCAGAAACCAAGACCAGAAATAGGACCTGTAATCCAATGAGGATGAGTTCTGTCACTTTATTCCAGGTTCGAATTCTAGAGTGGGTTTAGAGGTTTAGCATAGTTTGGTTAATGTGCCAAATTTAGTTAAGAAGGACAATATACCTAACTCAGTACCATCAGATTATACCCAATGGTTAAGAATGAATATCCCAAATGGAAAGCAGAATAAAAGTATGCTAGCCTGCCACAAAATATCGACTGTCTACTTTAACCATGGAGGGATCCTCTGCTGGACTACAAGGCAGCTTCAACCTGCACACCCAGGAAGTTCTGCTATTTGTAGTGCAGTTCCTCAGGCTACAGAAGCATACAAAAACAAAAACAAACAAACAAACAAAAACACATGGAATGCTAAGCACTAGTTCCAAAGTCTGGTCAAGGTAGGATTATCTGGATGCCATTCCCCGCACTGAACATCCATGGCACTTTGGCTGAATCTTTTGTGTGTTTATAATTTTCACTTAAACTATTTTAATTTAAGAATGTGTCACATCATCCCTATTCAAGCACACAAGCTGGTGAGGCAGCATCCTGAGTTATTTGTTTTTATATTTCCCTTGCAACTAGTTTCATGCCTTAAACACAAAAGTCAATAAATACTAATTGAACAAATGAATAAATGAATGAAAATAATAACGTCTTGAACCATCCAATGAAGATTAAGTTTGATTTAACTTAGGATACATTTTACTATGTCTTCCCATTCTTCACCCACGGTGTACGTTATCCTTTTAAAGTAAAAAAGTAAGGCTTTAGCAATAATATATTCCAGAAAATTGGATGAAAGGAGGCTTCAGTGTGAACTCCTACAGCAGATGGAGACTGTGATTCAAGTGGCCATTTCATTTCTACTGTCTCTGGGGACCAAGGTAAAGTCCTTGCCATAAGCTTCCTTCTCTCTTAACAGACCTCTCTGTAATATTTCCCAAAGGAGCAAAAAGCTTTTTGAATTTATTTTTCTGTGGCTGAGAAAATCATCTTATATGTGTTACATACCAGTGCTTCAATGAAAAACATGTGTTAGCTGATTTCAAAACAGGTTAGAATTAGCTACAGTTATGATTCAGTTGATGAACCACAGTAGCTTCTGGTTGGAGTTTAAATGACCAGTCATTAAAACTAGTCTCTTTTAAATGGAAAATCAGTTTTATCTTCATCCTTAGTCACTCAACTGCTGTAATATTTCAAAGGAATTTTTAAAAAATAAAATAGAAAAGAACATGCATGTATGTACATTTAAAAAAATAAAAGCTCATTGAGTTGAAAACACATTGCATTGGTCACTTTTTACATACATACACTAGCTGTGCCATTTGATATCTTGCCATTTAGTGCAATTTGCCATGGTATGCTATTTTTGTACATGCATATGCTAGCTGTGCCATTTGGTATCTAACAGGAAAGCTTACCAAACTAAAATACTAAGATTCTAATATACATATAAGGGCAAAAGATATAAACAAATAATTGTAAAAGAGGAAATACAAAGCAACATATTGAAAACCATTTGATTCACTAATAATAGTAGAAAATAAAACAAAAATAGTAAGGTAACAGTTCGATTATGAAGCATTTTTTAAATAATAAAAAAGAATTAACTGCTAACACTAGCAAAAATCCAATGAAACAGAAACCCTCAGACACTTCTGGTTGGAGTACAGATTACAATTTGACATAGATATCAAGAGCTTCAAAATATTGATATCTTCTGACCCATCTATGCTCTCTTTGGGGAATCTATGCTAAGAAATTATTGTAAATGCTTGCGATGCAATTTTTAACCAGGTATACACTTTGCCAAGCCTTTCCTTGATTTAAATCTTATAAAAGACCAAAGTTAATTGACATCTCCCTACTATGCCTCTCACTTCTTCACTGATTCCCCTTCCCTTTTCTCAAGTCCCAGGAGTCTTCCATTTCTTATTCCTTTGCCCCTCCACACCCATTTCCTAAGGCATAAGATAAAGTCTACGAAACGTTTTAGATTGAGAAGAGGACAGACCTTGGAGCTTCTGTGAAATTATATCCAGTGCTCTGTTCCCACAACAGCTACTCTGTCTACTCATCTTATAGTCCTGCTGATACTGGGCCTTGCCAGGCTTAAACTTGCCATGTAGAAAGGAAAGCAATCATTCATGGAAAACAGAGTATATGAAAATCATTTCCAAGAGCAGGGAATAAAGCAGGCCAGGGGACAATCAGTTACACACACACATACAAAATCCCTCAACCTAATTTTACCCTGAGCATTAAAACCATGCCTACTGGCATCTTACCTAATTGCCTTATCCATTTGTGCAGACCATTATTTCCAAAATTACTTTCTTGATTGAGTATATGTGTGCTGCCTTTGGCATTCTTTGTCCCTACAAAGATTTAAGAAGATTGAAAAAGTAGAACGTAATCTGAAGTTGGCCTTTGAGTTTTAACAAAAAGGAAGAGGGCCAATGCTTTGAAGCAATCCAAGGAAAATTAAAATTTACATCACAGCCAGAAGCTTAAAATTCACTATAGAGGTATACTGGTAGACATGCTGGTGATGACTGAGTTTGTTTGGCATGTATCTATACAAACCCACACCTAATATTTGCAGGGTACAAGGCAAGAGCACCAAGAGAACCCCAGTGCACAGGAAACCCACTCGCCCATCTGGTTCCTACTCGTGATCACATGGTGAGGAGCCTCACAAGCATACCTAGGACATGCAACTCAGAAATCCAATCCACACAGCCCTGAAACAACTGTCCCTTGTCCTCAGATAAGTATGAGAAAAAGGTACACAAAATCACCGCAAGTAGATTTAGGACCAGGTGATACTAGGTTGTGGATATCTAGAATATGGTCTACCAAAGGGAGAGTAGGTTAAGTGGTCCCCAAGGCACTGCTCTCTTCATCAAGAGTGAAGCAATCAGAACAAAACTAGTGGGGGCTCCACTAAAGCACTGCACCTAGGCCAAGAGTCACAATTGCCTATATCTAAGATGGTCTTTGGTCTGTCATACGTTCATTTATCCTGAGTACTGAAGAAAAAGAATTGAAATGTCCCTTTCCCAGTCATGATGACTCACAGTTATTAATTTCATTCCTTTCTCTCTGACAGTGATGACAATATATTGACTAGTTATTCAATATGGATCAATTCCTAATTGTGGTTTGGTTCTTAAAGGTTTTGTTGGGTTTTCTCACACATGAAAATAAGACATTATCATTCCACCTGTAAATACCAGGCCAAACTAATAAAAGAAGGAATTGTTGACTTTAGCCCACATACCAAATTCCAGGGGAAAAGTGGGGGAGGGAGAGTACAGCAACCTCACTGTCATCAGTTTGTTATAATTAAGCGCCCATACTGGCAATATTACTGTAAAGTGGAAATCATGGCCACATGTTTTTCTGGGCTTTGAGGATCCCATATGCTTCAGAGCGTAGTCAGTGAAAACACTGATACTCCTATCCAGAAAATACGATGAGAAAGATTGAATACACATCCCTCTGATATAGAGGTGTATTCCATTACTCCCAATAAATGTGTTAAATTGCTGAACTGGGAAGTCAGCCAGTTTCCAGATAGCTTGGACGTGTATGATGCTCCCTGGGCCACAAATTTCTCCTGCCTCTGTTATACTTCTCTCCCACAAGTCGAGCTATGACATGATATAGATTAAAATAAGCAGAGTCCCTTTAATGTATGTTGATGAGCCACTGACAAACAGGACGCAAATGGTGGTTAGACTGCATCAGCAAGCTAGACAATCTTTCTCTTGATAACTGATCTCTTATTTTATGTCTTAAGAATAATCCATACACTCAGCCATTTTTTTTAACATTTACCAACAATGACCACTGTATCCTTGAACCTAATTTTACATCTAATGTTGCTCTGGAAGCAAAACCCTTTCTGCTCGCCAGCCCAAGCCTCCTTGCCTTTAATTCATCATGCAGCAATGCACTTTAAGTTCAAACTTAGGGGCTGAATTTCCAAGTACTGTTCTGTTTCCACACTCAGAGCAAGCAGTTATGGCAGGGTTTTCACAGCGGTCACCCAGTTGCTGCAGGGGCTTGCAAAATGTAATCAGGGAGTAATGTTGTGTGTCGGCACTGTGAGGTCCCTAAAGCCAGGTGCTACATAAATACAAGGTATTAGAATATTTTGACCTGTGGGGGTGGACAGTGCTTTGACACATCCTCATCACATTGCATTGTGACAGGCCTCTGCAAAAAAGTGCAAGACAATCAGAGATGAGCTTATCTAGCTGTGTAAACCTCAGAGGGAGATGGTCATACCTGTATTGCAAGCTGACTTCCACAGAAGCCATGGTTATCTCCATCTCTTATTAATTTCCTTTTCCACAATCAAAAATATGTAACCCTAACTGCCACTCTCCATTAACAGATCCTGATATGCTTCAAATGATCCATAAACTCTCTTCTGTTCTGTTTCTGAGTAAATGAACATTTAGGGAGAAGAAGCAACTGCAGTCATATTCTTCCTAGATTTGATCATATTAGTTCAAAAGATGATTCTTGAATGTATTCACTTTAAATGCTAAGGCATTCAGAGCTCTCCATAAGAACAGAATATGTAAAGCAGAAGCATCTAAGTGATCTATCCAAGTATTATATTCCTCACCTACATAATAGCTAGGTGATAGGAATCTAGATGCAGCTTCAGTCAATATTGAATTTGTAATAACAGAAACACCATAACACTATCTGCTATGAATGAAATTTCAGATGATAGTGGTACACATAAAGTTATTTTTATTTATTCATCTTAAAGCCATGTGAATTTTTAAAGGGCAAAACTCCTGGCTTGTTCAGGCCTGCAGAAAATGTACTAGACTAGGTTTTTACAATATATTGACTAATAGCAACAGAAACTGCTTTGGAGCACATCACCGTCTTCATCAAATACCTTGGCAAGAAAGAGAGAGTGAGTGAACGCTTTAGCCAGCATTCCATAATTACCCAAAGTAGAGCCAGCTCTGGGATCAGAATTACAATCAATCCATTAGACTGTGGGCAGGGTAAGAATGGGGTCTATAGCAAGATCTATATTGCACTCCTCATGCATTATTTCTGCTACTCACCTGCACAGGTATACACACCACACTTTTAAACACAGCACATATTACATATGACTGCAAGTAAAGTCCTATCTTAAACCATGACTTCAGGGAAAATGAGTTACACAGTCAGCTGATAGTAGACTTACTGGTGGCTCTAATAAAAAGGTAAATGTGAAGAAGTGAGCCCTGAGAATTATCACCTATTATCAATAATAGGACCTCTTTTTCAAGAAGAGGTAGAATATGAGCATTAACATAGATGGCGAACCCCTAGGGAAGCATTTGGTAGCATGCCAGGAGGTTTAGCAATGGTAGGTAGGTTCTTTTTCCTTGGGACCCTAGTAATTCCCATATAAATGTGCCCTTCCAAAATTCCCCTTGATTTAAAAATGTTAGTTCCCACTGGACAGCAAAGCTTTGACTTGAAAATCTAATTATCTACACTTTCTTTTAAATGAATGAATTTCATAATAAATGATTCCAATAGCAGATGCAACATGACTGAACAGCTGCATTTCCCAGAATGTTGTCCGGACTAAAAGTTCAATGTTCCTTCTTTAATCAGAAACCTGACCACCAGATAAATGTGTTGGCTTTCAACATGACCCTTCATTGATTAAATTTTGCCCAACTCAGAAAATTAAATGGAAAGAAAAGTGAAAATAAGATTGGTTTTACTCTGTTTTCAGCTGAAATGTCTTATTTGTCAGATTACTTTAAATAAAAATTTACATGTTACAGTTTAGACTTTATCTGAAATATATAAAGTTTATTTGTAGTCAAAATGGATTTAGAGTTTCATGGGTTTTCAATGGCTTGTGTTCATTAGATTGGCAATTGTTATTTGCTATGCAGTTGATCAGATAATTATTGCTAAATAAGATGATGTAGGTGAAATAGAACTGATTGAGTATTTAACCATTGACAGTTTAAATCATTAACTGTAGGAATTACATTCATGTGCACATTAAATTTCAAGAAAGCTCTATGTATTCCAAGATGGCTAGTGGAAGAAAAAGGTACACATTTCTAACGATTAAAATAGAAAAACGGAAAATAGCCCACGGCCTTAAAGACTGAAGAATTGGGCCATATAAAGATTAAGCGGCTTTTTTCAGAATCATGTCACTAGTTACTAATCTGGGCCGGACCAGAATCTAGTCTCCTAATGTTAAACAAGGTCAAGGGGTTTATCCAAGGAATACATTCAATAAATATTCTTGAAATGAATGAATGAAACACAGTGCCTTTTAAATAAACTCCTATCCCACCATTGGAGATTTACATCTCAATCTCCTAACTGGTAGGCACAAATTACCACCTACCCCAAATATTCAATAGATATATGATGATAGATATGGTAGATGATAAGAGAGATTCAGGGAAAGGGAAATTTCTTAATCCCTAAATTTGGGAAATCATATTGTTTTTTCCCACTTAGCAAAACTTTTTTGCTCTCTTTGAATATTTCTAGGTGATCAGGAGCAAATACTCTGGGTAGGAATAATATATGAGTAGTATTTAGCAAATGTCTATGTAACATGTTTCCAATTATCCAACCCTGTTTTCCCCTTGACAGCGAGTTTCAAAGGAAAAATTGTGTGTGGGTCTCCTTGCTTTCTTCTGAAAACTCCAGAGGACTCTCTTCCCATGGTCCTTTTTTTTTTTTTTAATTTTTTTTTAATGTTTTATTTATTTTTAGGAGAGAGAGAGAGAGAGAGACAGCGTGAGCAGGGGAGGATCGGAGAGAGAGGGAGTCACAGACTGAAACAGGCTCCAGGCTCTGAGCTGGCAGTCAGCACAGAGCCCTACGCGGGGCTCGAACCCACGAACTGCGAGATCATGACCTAAGCGAAAGTCGGATGCTTAACCGACTAAGCCACCCAGGCGCCACTCCCATGGTCCTTTAGGGAAGAAAATTATACATCGAGGATGGAGAGCAATCAGCATAAATAACAGACCCAGACTCTTCACATATTCAGATCACTTTATGATGTAATACTAAGAATAAAGACCATCCATCCAGAGCTTGTCAACCCTTCCTTTTACTTATTTTCCTTCTTTCCTTCCTTCCTTCCTTTTGTTTTTAAGGAGAAGATCAAATTTTAAAACACTGAAACTGTAACTATCCACTGAATCAGTAGCATCCCATATCATTAGGAGAGTCCAGTGCTGTTGGGTTTCAAAGAAGTCAATTCTGACACTTAAGGTTTTGAAATTCATGACAGAGTTAATAGTTTAAAGGACAAAGTTCTTCTATTTCAAGAGGAGGGATTTTGAAAGAAGAAAGCATTTATCGAAATAGCAGTTTTGATAAAAAAAAATAAGAGCATTAATTTTATACTATGTAAAATAAAGTTAGAAAAAATACCAGATTAGGTAGGAGCCATTTTCCACTCTTACAAAGAGATAAATTTCAACCAACCAGGAGCAGGAAAGGCTGGTGGACAGGATAACAGTAGAGAGCTGTTGGTCGGGATCCCCACAAAGGAAATCTAGAGAGGACTGGGGGGTCTGAGAGCTGGAGAAAAATGAGCCCCACTTCTCAGGCACATGCCAGGGGTGCACATGCGAGACTTACAGAGGAGTCTCCCTCTCCAGCATGAGACCTGAACCATGAGTAGAAATGGTGGCAAGTCAGGTACAGGCAGAAAGCACTTGAGAGAGCCCTACCTTGAGGCTCCACAGCCTCGAGGGTAAGGGAACAAATCTGAAAATTTCCAGCTTTTCCCCAAAATGGGAACATAAGGGCCGAGGGAATGAACCAGAAGTGTCATCACAGCTGTGATCATAGCATGCTGTTGATGATGCCATGAGGTCCCTGAGCTAGTGGTTATGACAGGTTAGGGACAAGAATAACAAGATAGAAACTAGTGACTCAAGTTGAAAACTTAGGTGCACACAGAAACCTGCTCAGAGATGTTCATACGAGCTTTCTTCATAACTGCCAAAACTTGGAAGCAACCAATATGTCCTTCAGTAGGTGAAAGTANAAACACAAAAAAAAAAAAAAAAAAAAAAAAAAAAAAAAAAAAGTGCTATCAAGCTATGAAATGACATGGAGAAAACTTAGATGTAGATTACTAAGTGAAAGAAGCCAATCTGAGAAGGCTAGGTACTTTGATTTTAACTCTGTGACATCCTGGAAAAGAAAACACTATGGAAACAATAACAAGACCACTGGTTGCTAGGGATTGAGGAGGAGGAGAGATGAATAGGTGGAACACAGCATTTTCAGGGCAGTGAAAACTCTGTATGACACCATAATGATGGATATGTGTCATTTGTCCAAACCCACAGAATATACAAGTGTTGAGCCCTAAGGTAAACAATGGACTTTGATGGCTATGATGTGTAACTTTACCAGTTGCAACAAATATAGCACTCTGATGGGGGGGGGTGTTGATAATGGGGGAGGCTATCCATGCTGGGGGCAGAAGAGTACATAGGAAGTCTCTGTACCTTCCCTTCAATTTTTGCTCTAAACAAATTGAATCAAAAACAAAACATAATAACCCTGAAAGCCGCAGACTAGCAGAGAGGAATGTTTGATCGTAGATAAAGAGTGTACAATCAAAGGTGACAGTGGACTAGATCTGTACTTCTTCCCACTGCCAGGATGACTTTTAAGCCCCACAGATAGATTCAGAGCTAACGAGGAAAAAAAAAGAAAGGTGCAGAACCTTGAAATACCTTAGTGTAAACTTTGAATCGACTGAGAACCAAAGTGGGGGAATTAAGATATAATTTAAGCTCAATTATAGAAAATAAAGTTAAAGTTTGCACATTTGTTCACTGCCTGTCAAATTTATTCCTGCTGTACCCAGGAAATAGAAATAGATGTACTTAGGGGTTAGTGGCTTAGAGGGCCAGAGCCCCACCAGCTCAGGCTCCTATACACCTTCCCCCAGCAGGTTTTCTCAACCTGGGTGCTATAGGCATCGGGGACTGCTTAATCCTTTGTTTTGGGAGCTACCTCATGCACTGTAGGACTTTTAGCAGCATCCAGGGCCTCTACCCAGTAGATGATAATAGCAAACAGATTCCCAGGATATTACCAAAATGGCCTCTAGGGGTAAAGGGAAGGGTGAGGAACTGCCCCTGGTTGAGAACCACTGTTGTAGAATATCCCTGAAGCAACCTTGAGAAAGAAATCATAGAACTCCATGGAGCACAGTTTATAAACAACAGATGTAGACAATTTCTCATTCACAAATGTGGAGTTGAAGCCAAGGTAGGTAAATTGACTTTCATTCTGCCTCACTATAAATTAAGGAGAGAGCCAGGATTATAACCCAGATTTCCTGACACTAAATTCTGTGTTTTATCTTCCTAGAATCTGAAATCTGAGAAAGCCAGCAGAGAACCTGGCACACAGTACCAACTTCTAATTAACGTACGGAATGAATGAATGGTTAAGCTATTTGGTCATGCCGTGTCATCAGACATTTCAGAACCAAAGAAGAACAATGACCCAAGCCTTCCAGCAAGTGACAAAGACATTTCTAGGGGTCACACTATCCTTTTTCACTGCCAGCTCTAAGTCATCGGCACATCTATAAGTCCAAAGTAAATGTGGAAGAATATTACTGGCCAATTTTTGACTCAGTACCATATTTAAAGATTTTGAAGACAGTGAACATGGAATAACATTACATACTTCCCAGGGCTCATGAATGATGAGCAGCTACATGTGCCACCTGTGTCAGGTCCTGTCTCTTTCTTACTGCAAAGCTCCTCTAATACTCATTATCTAAAGTGAACACCTTGAACCTTACTCAATTGTGTCCATGTACTGTTTATTAGTTATTTCCAGTGTGTTGTCATGTTTCTCCAACAAAATTAAAGGTGGCTCTGAAACTGATAACAGCATTTTTCTCTTTTATGTTTCCTATTATCTTTATCTAGCACAGTACTAGGCACCAAACAGCAGATGCTCAGATTTGAAAACTGCTAACCATAATGCTATAGAAATTTCTGTAATTTGTTCAGAAACCAGGTGCCCCCGAGGGCCAGTCTGTCCGCCACAGATAGGCCAAAAGCTGTGATTCTATTTTCTGTCCTTATTTATTAATGTGTAGTTGGATGGCACACTATCTGACATCAGAAGCCAGTGGCAACTTTCCAATCTGTGTTTCTAATAGAGATAAATGTGGAGCAGAGGTGGCAAACTGGCTGACAGCCCACCAAAGGGAGCCCTGGGCTAAGTTCTGTTTGGCCATTTATTAACGGCTACATAGCTAGGCACGGCTCGTGCTTGGGCAATACAAGACACTTGGCACCAAACCCACTTTACTAGTCACTTAACTTTGCTGTTTTCTTACATGAAAAATGGCAGTAATAGAAGTTCCTAATGAGGTTGTTATAAAGAGTAAATGAATTAATACACGTCAAGTTACTGGACACACCTGGCAAAAATTAAGCTCTCCAAAAACATTAGGTATCATCATCACCTTCATGATTACCGTACCATCACCACCACAAAGGCTGGGGAAAGGGGTCAAACCATGAAATACCTGCCTGTTGGCCTGTTCAAGGACTTCCCAGTCCTTGAAACCATTTAGCAACCAAATAACCAAACACACAGGCTTCAGGTATAAATTATTTAAAATGTTCAACTCTCACATATAAAGGTAGTCATAGAGCTATCGATCGATCAAAATAATAAAACCTTTATTTTAGTATTAAATGGCAGTATTAAAGGATATGAAAAGACTCGTTCTTCTGAAGTCTCTTTGTTAGCTCCAAATCAAGTCTTAGAGGTCTCAGTGGACACATTTCATCTTACAAAATACCTGAAACTAACCCCCTGCCTCATCTAGTCCTGGTGCCCCACAGCTCTTCTGAAAGGCAGAAAATGGTATGATTTTCTTATGTATTTTTAGAAGACGGTCATGTGTACCCAGGGACAAGACTGCAGCCATTAATAAAATATTAAATCTAAGTATTCAAAGCCTTTCTTCTTCTCTCCTGCGCAAGAAAATTCTGGCTTTGCCCATTTGGCTCCTCCTACTCCTCTGCGCTCTAAATAAAAGGACAAGGATGGTTCCTGGAATCTGTTGTTGCAGAACTGTGGCAATATGCAAGGGTCGGAACTAGAAAAAATCAGGGGAAAAAGGGCTTGCACCAAAAAAAGATACATTCCTGATTTAAATATAGGTTTTATACATATATATATTATATATATATATATAATATATATATGTATTTTTTAATGACTGAATGGCAACAGAACAAAAGAGGAGGCAGTGTAGGAGACGAAAAGAAAATCTGCTGGCTCATATGTGATAGCTGTACTGGGGGATGAGACTTAATGAAGAGTTGTGGGCAGCCCTTAGAATAAAGGCTATGAGAATGATAAAGACCGAGCAAGATTTTTACATTTCTGTGTATTTTAACTTATATCTCCTCCTCCTTCCCATCTGATGTTTTCTTAGAAGAGTAACTAAATCTGGAACTTCTTTCAAATGTGGTTTTCTTTCACACTATTTATCTTTAAAGCAACACCTGGGGTGTAGGGGGTGCCTGAGTGGCTTAGTCAGTGAAGCGCCCAACTCTTAATTTCAGCTCAAGTCATGATGGAGTCGTGGGAACAAGCCTTGCATCAGGCTCTGCACTGAGCATGGAGCCTGTTTAGGATTCTCTCTCTCTCTCTGCCCTCCCCTGCTTGCATTTTTTTCTCTCTCTTAAAATAAACATTAAAAAAAATTCAACACCTAGCAAATTCCTCTGCCATGTAAGATCTTTCATGTAGTGTCACAAAAAATACCACACATAAAAGCACAATGGGGAGGAGTTACATTTGAATTGTAGAAATGTCTAGGAGTACATATTTCATCAAATTGCAAAGAAGGTGGCATTGTGACTGATTTTTAAATTGTAGAGGATGACTCCTGGAAATGGGTGCTTATCACTGTACTCATTGCTGACATAGCATAGTGGAAACTCTTGGAATGTAGAGAACACTGGAGAAGGACCCATGGCTTCAACCAAAACCCTGGAGGAAAACCCCAAAGAACTCCCTGTGCCTTGTGGTCCCATTTGTGTGTTCAAAGAAGGCAGAAGCAGCAGCAATTTTATTACCTGATACAGCTAGTGGAGCTTCGTGTGCTACAGCCCAGCTTCTCTCTCCCTTCCCTTCTCAAAATTAATTTGCCAAAACATCCAAGAGTCATCTCTGTACTAAATGATGCATGATTAAAAAAACACACACTGGCTATGTCTGTATTTGCCACATTCATTACCATGATTTGCTAAACATTTATGAGCCCACCACCATTCTGGGTGGCAACATCTCAATAAAAGCCAAAAGGACCCTGGAAATGCACTATGCTGCAGCTTCTGGAAGGCAGAGCTTCAGATTTATTTGTTGCTATTTTCAAGCAAAATATTTTAAAGCAATCTAAAGGCTTGGGAGAGCAGACTTTCCTAATAACCCTATCAATCCTAAACTCCAGAGTATGCCATGGTCTCAAGTGATTTAAAATAATAATAATAATAACACAGAAAAGTAGCAGCTAAATATCAGAAAATACAAAAAAAAAATCTCTCAACAGTAGGAGAGTGGGGGGAATGGAGAGAGAGACACTGTGTAGGGGATTAGTCACAGTTTATAAAACATTGATGACTTTTGGCTACTGTGCTTTACTCCTGCAAATGGGAGAAATTCATGCATAACCTATAGAGTAGGATGTCTTTAGAGTGAATGAAAGCAGCTGAATAATACAGTTTTATTCGACTTTGCGACTCCTTTCATCTTACATAACTACCAGGCAAAGCATTGCTGCTCATATCCCTTGGGTTGATTAAGTTGTGAAACGAGGCTTGTTCAGGCCCTGTGTGCTCCTCACAAATTCTCAAGAGAGGGATTCACCACATCTTTTCCTGTCCCCGGAAGGCGGAAGCCTGGGTAAGGACAGATACTGCCCAAGCAATTCCTCCTGATATCAGCATCTCAGGCTCCTATTTCCAGGAATACTGAGACGCCCTTGTTTCCTTGCCTACAACCTTGTCTACTTTCTGAAAGGAAAGGCGGCAGCTAACTTTTACTCAGGAGGCCATGAAAGTCTCCCCTGTAATTAAAAAGTATAATATCAAAGTTAGTGCTGCCTCTAGCAAGTCAGAGGCTGTGTTGGTCAGAGATCTTTGTTCCTCTCCTTATATATCATCAAGTTCCATTTTTAAAAAATGCAAAGAAGAAAAACCCTACAAGGCAGAGCAAGAACTATGTTGAAGAAAAGTAAAACAATCTGCTCTTTGAGGGGCCAGCAGAGGTAATTTCCACTCTGACCTTCCGTACCTGCATCCTGGTTTGTACCTGATTTCTTCAACTTTTCCACATTTAACTTTTTGATTAAAGTCTGTCTTGTTGGTAAGGGCAAAAGTTTTTAATTAGCCTCATGAAGAATGCCCTTATTAGCTTCCAAAAATGCAGGAACTCTTTTGCCCTAGGACAAGGAGAGTATAAGGGTGTCTTCATTCATAGGGCATGGAACGCCTTGTAATTCACTTGAACCTGTGATTCAGGGAGTCCATTAGAAGTCAAAATGAAAACAGCACAGAAGCAAAATGTTCACCTTTATAATAAGTTATTCACAGAGTCCTAAGGGTCTTCTTTGCCAGTCAGACAGTTCCATATTTGCAGGCTTTTGCAATTTTCAAAAGAGGAAACTGAGGCCCAAATTATCTTACTCCAGATTATGCAATGTACCCATACTTACCTGCTTAGTGGGAGACCCAGCAGTGCCTCGTAACTCACAGCCACAGCCATTCATTTGTTCACCATGGGACGGCAGTAAAGAGCTCTCTCTGAAAGCACTGCATACGGAGGCTGTGGGCAAAATGCCAAAACATCAGGATGATGTGGTCAAGTGATTTAAAAATGAAATCAATCATTTCTATGTTGAAGTGGCATAATGCCAAATAGCCTACTAACTAAATGTTCAAATGTTTAAAGCTTGGCCGTTGCCTAAGTCTTTGTGAACTCCTAAGGTAGCTTCATACGAATGGTAGTTTCCTTGTATTAAATGGGGCTCCTCTTCTCTTTTGGGGAATTCTTCTTTTTCAATAGTTCAAAGGAGTTTGTGCCTCCAAAAAAAGTGAAAAATGGACTTCCCTTTTCATGATCGCTGGTAAGATTAATTATGAACATACTACTGGTTGAATCCAGAAAAACACAATTATGTATTTGAGGATTTCTCGACAAAGCAGGACACTGCTGACTTGCAGTGTCATATTCTACATCAGTGATTACCTTGAGGCAACTCTATTATCCTAAATACATGTACAAAGTAAAATGCATGTCTTGCATACATGGTTGTAATAGAGTTGTGGCTGGTAAATAAGGTTGGTGTTCAGAGAACTGATGAGAGAAAGAAACCCTCAGAGGCTTCCTGGGGGGAGGGGATGGCCACAAAGGGGGGTCAGAATGGTCCCTAACCAGGAAAGCAAAAGCATCCAGAGAAAGTGAGAAAGGTGATGATGATCACAAACTGAAGGAAGCAGGCTATGTCTGACAGACAACCTGTGGTGTAGTACTGTACACCTACCTACCCTCAGCAAAATGGATTGGCCTCCAAGGTTTGGGAGATTAAGCCCAAGTATCAGGAAGGCATGGCTTTGGCTGGGGGTGGTAGAATAGAAAGGGTCCTCTTCTACTCAGCCACTACAGACCAGATCTATCTAACAGAAGTTCCAGAATTTGGCAGAATATAGGAAGGAAGCTTAGCCAGATTAATTAATATTGCTTTATGTTCATTAACCTTAAGTCTGTGTTAAAAGTGCTTTTCAGATATCCCCACAAGGGCTGGCAGAGGAGAGGAAAATGCTGAGGCAGCAGTATTCATGAAGCTAATTATCTGGGGGAATGTGCAGAGGCATCGGCTGACCCTGATATGACACTCGTCCCTTTCTACATGGTCAGGGTGTCCTCTCTTTAGACAAAATTCAGCTTTCTGTCAAATCAACTAAGGTTTACTGAGAACCTACTTTGTCCTGGGAGTTTCAAGGTGCTGAGACTTCAAATGCTGAAATATTATCAAATCAAAATATGATTATGATCACTGTCAGCTATTTCTACAATCCTTAAGTCCAAAGTTGGGACAAGCTCCAGGTTCAGGAAAACCCTCCAGTTTCTAGCCCTTGTCTACTTATAGAATGAAGTTTTATTTTTTTTATTTGTTTTTGAGGAGGGCAAGGGACAGAGAGAGAGGGCAACAGAGAAACTGAAGTGGGCTCCATGCTGACAGCACTGAGCCAAATGCAGGACTCAAATGCATGAACTGTGAGATCACAACCTGCGCTAAAGTCAGATGGTCAATGGACTGGGACACCGAGGCACAGCCAGAATGAAGTTTTAACCACTTCAGTCAAATCGAATTTCACTGAAGGTTCTCCCACAGCTTCTGGAGGTAAGGAGTCTTAGTGTTTTTGTGCCGGAAAATATACCATGAACTTGCAAGACAAAAGAAATACTCTGAAAATATATGTGCAAGCTATGACAAATAGTACCCTTAATTTGAATAAACACTCACAAATCAGTAAGAAAAAGTAAACTGCAAGTAAGTGCAGTCTTCCTGAGTCTTTTTCCACCTTTGGAATTCTTAAATTAGTTACCTGTGTAAGGACAAATAAAAATTCAAAATAAGAGGCTTCCTTCTCCCTATTGAAAAAGAGTCCCTGTCTTCCTTTTTCGTAGACCATTCACTTTAGAAAACCTGCAAGTACTGAGGAGAAGAAACAAGATGTCAGAGAAGTAGGGAGCTCTATACATTAGGCTCACCCCCATCTCTCAAACAGAGAAGGCCTGAAGCCATAGGACACTGAACCGGAAGAGTTGGGAGGAAAAGAGAGAGAGTCAACTAAGAAGACAACCTCATAGGTCTACCTCAAGAAGCAAGCCAAAGTACACATGGTAGAGAGTCCCAAATACCACTATGAGTAGGGAAATAAAATAACCAAAGTCTCAACAAGAGAGACCAAGAGACACCATTAAAAGAACAATTCCTGAATGGACAGGGCCTTGACAGTCTATAAGCCTTCTTTAATATGGCAGTACTCACAGGTGCAGAGCACATAACAAGCTTTTAAAACTAACAAGACACAGAAAGTTAGCCAAAGTGATGCAATGGAAGAACTCTACTCTAAAGAAATTCCAGGATGAAATGACAGCTAAAGAACTGCTCAAAACAGATATAAGCAACAAAACTGAACAAGAATTTAGAACAATAGTCATAAAATTAATCGCTGGGCTTGAAATAGGCATGGAAGACATCAGAGAAGCTATTGCTACAAAGACTATGGAGCTTAAACATATTTTGATGAATTTAAAAATGCTATAAATGAGGTGCATAATAAAATGGAGGCATCCAATGCATGGATTGAAGAGGCAGACAGGAGAATAAGTGAATTAGAAGACACAATTACAAAAAAAGTGGAAGCCAAGAAAAAGAGAGATAAACTGATCCAGGAACATGAAAGGAGAGTTCCAGAACTGAGTGATACAATCAAACTCAACAATATCCATATCATAGGAATTCCAGAAGAGGAAGAGAGAGGGAAAGGCGCTGAAAGAGTCCTTGAACAAATTATAGCAGAGAACTTCCCCAATCTGGGGAATATTGAAATCCAAGAGGCACAGAGAACTCCCCTCAGACATAACTTGAATTCATCTTCTGCACAACATATCACAGTAAAACTGGCAAAATATAAAGACAAAGAGAGAATTCTGAGAGCAGGCAGGGATAAAAGGGCCCTAACATACGAAGGGAGACCTACCAGAATGGTTAAGGACCTATCTACTGAAACTTGGCAGGCCAGAAAGGAATGGCAGGAAATCCTAAATGTGATGAACAGAAAAATTATGCAGCCAAGAACCCTCTATCCAGCAAGCCTGTCGTTCAGAATAGAAGAAGAGATAAAGGTCTCCCAAAATAAACAAAAATTGAAAGAATTCGTCACCACTAAACCAGCCCTACAAGAAATCCTGAGGGGGACTCCCTGAGGGAAATGTTGCAAGGAACACAAGGTACCTGAGACACCACCACAAGCATGAATCCTGAAAAGAACACAATGACTCTAAGCTCATATTTTTCTTTTTTTTCTTTTTTTTTTAAGCTCATATTTTTCAATAATAAAACTGAATGTACATGGGCTAAATGCTCCAATCAAGACAAAGGGTAGCAGAATGGATGAAAAAACAAAATCCATCTATTTGCTGTCTACAAGAAATTCATTTTAAACCTGAGGACACATTCAGATTGAAAGTAAGGGGATGGAGAAATATCTATCATGCTACCGAAGTCAAAAGAAAGCTGGAGTAGCCATATTTATATCAGACAAACTAAAGACAGTAACAAGGGATGAAGAAGGGCATTATATAATAATTACAGGGTCTATCCATCAGGAAGAGCTAACAATTATAAATGTCTATGCACCGAATACCGGAGCACCCAAATACATAAAACAATTAATCACAAACAGAAACAATCTTATGCATAAGAATGTTCTAATAGCAGGGGACTTTAATACTCCACTTATAGCAATAGGATAGATCACCTACACAGAAAATCACTAAAGAAACAATGGACTTGAATGATACATTGGACCAGATGTATTTGACAGACATATTTAGAACTCTACATCCTGAGGTCATGGAATTCACTTTCTTCTCAAGTGCGCATGGCGCATTCTCCAAGATAGATCACATACTGGGACATAAAGCAGCCCTCAATAAATATAAAAGAATTGAGATCATACCATGCACACTTTCAGATCACAATGCTATGAAACTTGAAATCGATCTCAGGAAGAAATCTGGAAAACCTCCCAAAACATGGAGGTTAAAGAACACCCTACTAAAGAACAAATGGGTCAATTAGGCAATTAAAAAAGAAATTTAAATATATGTGGAAACAAGTGAAAATGAAAATACAACAATCCAAATGCTTTGGGATGCGGCAAAGGCAGTCCTAAGAGGAATGTACATTGCACTCCAGGCCTATTTCAAGAAATTAGAAAAAGCACAAGTACAAAATCGAACGGCACACCTAAAGGAACTAGAAGGAGAGCAACAAGAGCACCTCAAACCCAGTAGGAGAAGAGAAATAATAAAAATCAGGGCAGAAATAAACAATATAGAATAAAATAACAGTTGAACAGATCAATGAAACCAAGAGTTGGTTTTTTGAAAAAATAAACAAATTTGATAAACCTCCAGCCAGGCTCTCCCCGCCCCCTGAAAAAAAAGAGAGAGAGAGCACTCAAATAGATAAAATCATGAATGAAAATGGATTTATTCCAACCAATCTCTCAGAAATACAAGCAATTATCAGGGAATACTATGAAAAATTATATGCTAACAAACTGGACAACTTAGAAAAAATGGACAAATTCCTAAACACACACACACACAATACCAAAATTCACATGGGAAGAGATGGAAAATCTGAACAGGCCCATAACTAGTGAAGAAATTGAATCAGTTATCAAAAATCTCCCAACAAATAAGAGCCCTGGGCCAGATGGCTTCCCTGGGGAATTCTACCGGACATTTAAAACAGGGTTAATACCCATTCTTCTCAAGCTATTCCAAAAAGTAGAAATTGAAGGAAAACTTCTGGACTCATTCTATGAAACCAGCATCACTTTGATTCCCAAGCCAGAAAAAGACCCAGAAAAAAAAAAGAGAACTACAGGCCAATATCCTTGATGAATACAGATGCAAATATCCTCAACAAGATACTTGCAAATCCAATTCAGCAGCACATAAAAAGAATTATCTACCGTGATCAAGTGGGATTCATTTCTGGGTTACAGGTCTGGTTTAGTATTTGCAAATCAATCAATGGGATACATCACATTAACAAAAGAAAAGATAAAAACCATATGATCCTGTCAATAGATGCAGAAAAAGCATCTGACAAAATACTGCATCCCTTCTTAAGAAAGACCCTCGAGAAAGTCGGGAGAGAAGGAACTTACCTAAACATCATAAAAGTCATCTATGAGAAGCCTTCAGCTAACATCATCCTGAATGGGGAAAAACTGAGAGCTTTCCCCCTGAGATCTGGAACACGACAGGGATGTCCACTCTCACCACTGTTGTTTAACATAGTGCTGGAAGTCCTAGCATTAGCCATCAGACAATAAAAGGAAATCAAAGGCATCAGAATTGGCAAAGAAGAAGTCAAACTTTCACTTTTCACAGACAATATGATACTCTACATAGAAAACCCGACAGACTCCACCAGAAGCCTACTAGAACTGATCCAAGAATTCAGCCAAGTTGCAGGGTACAAAATCAACCTACAGAAATTGGTTGCATTTTTATACACCAATAACGAAACTACAGAAAGAGAAATCAAGAAACTTATTCCATTCACAATTGCACAAAAAACCATACCTAGGAATAAACCGAACCAAAGACATAAGAGATCTGTATGATGGAAACTATAGAAAACTTAGGAAGGAAATTGAAGAAGACACAAAGTAATGGAAAAACATTCCATGCTCATGGGTCAGAAGAGTAAGTATTGTTAAAAAATCATTACTACCCAAAACAGTCTACACATTCAAGGCAATCCCAATCAAAATTGCACCAATATTCTTCTCAAAACTAGAACAAACTATCCTAAAATTTCTTTGGAACCACAAAACACCCTAATAGCCAAAGTAATATTGAAGAAGAAAACCAAAACTGGAGGCATCACCATTCCAGACTTTAGCCTCTACTGCAAAGCTGTAAGCATCAAGACAGTATGGTATTGGCACAAAAACAGACACATAGACCAATGGGATAAAATAGAGAACTCAGAATGGATCCACAAATGTATGTCCAACTAATCTTTGACAAAGCGGGAAAGAGTATCCAATGGAAAAAAGACAGCCTCTTTAACAGATGGTGCTGGGAGAACTGGACAGCAACATGCAGAAGAATGAAACTAGATCATTTTCTCACACCATACACAAAATAAACTCAAAGTGGATGAAGGACCTGAATGTGATACAGGAAACCATCAAAAGCCTAGAGGAGAAAGCAGGAAACAACCTCCTTGACCTCAACCACAGCAATTTCTTACTTGACACATCCCCAAAGGCAAGGAAATCAAGGTCAACAATGAACTACTGGGACCTCATCAAGATAAAAAGCTTCTGCACGGCAAAGGAAACAATCAATAAAACTAATAGGCAACTGACAGAATGGGAAAAGAGAGTTGCAAATGACATGTCAGATAAAGGGCTAGTATCCAAAATCTGTAAGGAACTCACTAAACTCCACATCCAAAAAACAAATAATCCAGTGAAGAAATGGGCAGAAAA